>NC_092377.1:114159375-114759375 GCF_030028105.1 Mobula birostris
CAACAAACTGACCCTCACGTATATCTCCAGCATACTGACCCTCACTTATATCTCCAACATACTCACCCTCCCGTATAACTCTAACATACTGCCCCTCGTGTATAACTCCAAAATTCCGACCCTCCAGTGTACCTCCAACATACTGACCCGCGTGTATAACTCCAACATACTGACCCTCACATATATCTCCAACGTTCTGACCCTCCCATATAACTCCAACACACTGACCCTCACATATATCTCCAACATACTGACCCTCCCGTATAACTCCAACACACTGACCTTCACGTATAACTCCAACATACTGACCCTCACGTATAACTATAACATACTGACCCTCCCATATAACTCAAAGATACTGACTCTCACTTATATCTCCAACATACCGACCCTCACATATATCTCCAACATACTGACTCTCTCCGTATAACTCCAACATACTGACCCTCACGTATATCTCCAACATACACACCCTCGCATATAACTCCAACATACAAATCCTCCCGTATTACTCCAACATACTGAACCTCCCGTATAACTCCAACATACTGACCCTCGCATACAACTCCAACATACTGACCCTCACATATATCTCCAACATCTTGACCCTCTCCGTATAACTCCAAAATACAGACCCCCACATATATCTCCAACATACTGACCCTCTCCGTATAACTCCAACATACTGACCCTCACTTATATCTCCAACATACTGACCCTCCCGTATAACTCTACCATACTACCCCTCGCGTGTAACTCCAACATTCTGACCTTCCAGTATACGTCCAACATACTGACCCGCGTGTATAACTCCAACATACTGACCCTCACATATATCTCCAACGTTCTGACCCTCCCGTATAACTCCAACACACTGACCTTCACGTATAACTCAAACATACTGACCCTCACGTATAACTATAACATACTGACCCTCCCATATAACTCAAAGATACTGACTCTCACTTATATCTCCAACATACCGACCCTCACATATATCTCCAACATAATGACCCTCTCCGTATAACTCCAACATACTGACCCTCACGTATATCTCCAACATACTGACCTTCGCATGTAAATCCAACATACAGATCCTCCCATATAACTCCAACATACTGACCCTCACATATATCTCCAACATACTGACCCTCATGTATAACTCCAACACAGTGACCCACACATATATCTCAAACATACTGACCCTCCCGTATAACTCAAACATACTGACGCTCAGATATATCTCCAACATACTGACCCTCCCGTAAAACTCCAACATACTGACCCTCGTGTATAACTCCAACATACTGACCTTCACATATATCTCCAAAGATCTGACCATCCCGTATAATTCCAACATACTGACCATCCCGTATAACTCCAAAACATAGACTCTCACATATATCTCCAACATACTGTCCCTCCCATATAACTCAAACATACAGACGCTCACATATATATCCAACATTCTGACCGTCCTGTATACCTACAAAATACTGACCCTCGTGTATAACTCCAATATACTGACCCTCCGATATATCTCCAACATACTGACCCTCCTGTATAGGAACAACAAACTGACCCTCACATATATCTCCAACATACTGACCCTCTCCGTATAACTCCAAAATACTGACCCTCTCGTGTATCTCCAACATACTGACCCTCGCATATAACTCCAACATGCTGACCCTCACATTTATCTCCAACATACTGACCCTCACATATATCTCCAACATACTGACCCTCCCGTATAACTCCAACATACTGACCCTCACAAATATCTCCAACATACTGACGCTCCCATATAACTCCAACAAACTGACCCTCACGTATATCTCCAGCATATTGACCCTCACTTATATCTCCAAAATACTGACCCACCCGTATAACTCAAACATACTGCCCCTCGCATATAACTCCAACATTCTGACCCTCCAGTGAACCTCCAACATACTGACCCTCGTGTATAACTCTAACATACTGACCCTCACATATATCTCCAAAGTTCTGACCCTCACGTATAACTCCAACACACTGACCTTCACGTATAACTCAAACATACAAACCCTCACGTATAACCATAACATACTGACCCTCACAAATTACCCCAACATACTGACCCTCCCATATAACTCAAAGATACTGACCCTCACATATATCTCCAACATACTGACCCTCCCGTATAACTCCAACATACTGAGCCTCACTTATATCTCCAACATACTGACCCTCCCGTATAACTCTAACATACTGCACCTCGCGTATAACTCCAGCATTCTGACCCTCCAGTGTACCTCCAACATACTGACTCTCCCGTGTAACTCCAACACACTGACGTCCACGTATAACTCCAACATACTGACCCTCACGTATAACTATAACATACTGACCCTATCATATAACTCCAATATACTGACCCTCACATATATCTCCAAAATACTGACCCTCCCGTATAACTCCAACATACTGACCCTCGTGTATAACTCCAACACAGTGACCCACACATATATCTCAAACATACTGACCCCCCCGTATAACTCAAACATACTGACGCTCAGATATATCTCCAACATACTGACCCTCCCGTAAAACTCCAACATACTGACCCTCGTGTATAACTCCAACATACTGACCTTCACATATATCTCCAAAGATCTGACCATCCCGAATAATTCCAACATACTGACCATCCCATATAACTCCAAAACACAGACTCTCACATATATCTCCAACATACTGTCCCTCCCGTATAACTCAAACATACAGACCCTCACATATATCTCCAACATTCTGACCGTCCCGTATAACTAAAACATACTGACCCTCGCTTATAACTCCAACATACTGACCCTCCCATATATCTCTAACATACAGACCCTCCCGTATAACAACATACTTTCCCTCACATATATCTCCAACATACTGACCCTCTCCGTATAACTCCAACGTACTAACTCTCACATATATCTCCAAAATACTGACCCTCCCGTATAACTCAAACATACAGACCCTCACATATATATCCAACATTCTGACCGTCCTGTATACCGACAAAATACTGACCCTCGTGTATAACTCCAATATACTGACCCTCTCGTGTATCTCCAACATACTGACCCTCGCATATATCTCCAACATACTGACCCTCCCGTATAACTCCAACATACTGACCCTCACAAATATCTCCAACATACTGACGCTCCCATATAACTCCAACAAACTGACCCTCACGTATATCTCCAGCATATTGACCCTCACTTATATCTCCAAAATACTGACCCACCCGTATAACTCAAACATACTGCCCCTCGCGTATAACTCCAACATTCTGACCCTCCAGTGTACCTCCAACATACTGACCCTCGTGTATAACTCTAACATACTGACCCTCACATATATCTCCAACGTTCTGACCCTCACGTATAACTCCAACACACTGACCTTCACGTATAACTCAAACATACAAACCCTCACGTATAACTATTACATACTGACTCTCACAAATTACCCCAACATACTGACCCTCCCATATAACTCAAAGATACTGACCCTCACATATATCTCCAACATACTGACCCTCCCGTATAACTCCAACATACTGAGCCTCACTTACATCTCCAACATACTGACCCTCCCGTATAACTCAAACATACTGACGCTCAGATATATCTCCAACATACTAACCCTCCTGTAAAACTCCAACATACTGACCCTCGTGTATAACTCCAACATACTGACCTTCACATATATCTCCAAAGATCTGACCGTCCCGTATAATTCCAACATACTGACCCTCCCGTATAACTCCAACACACTGACTCTCACATATATCTCCAACATACTGACCCTCCGGTATAACGCAAACATACAGACCCTCACATACATCTCCAACATTCTGACCGTCCCGTATAACTACAACATACTGACCCTCGCTTATAACTCCAACATACTGACCCTCCCATATATCTCCAGCATACTGACACTGCCGCATAACAACAACATACTTACCCTCACATATATCTCCAACATACTGACCCTCTCCGTATAACTCCAACATACTAACTCTCACATATATCTCCAAAATACTGACCTTCCCGTATAACTACAACATACTGACCCTCACATATATCTCCAACATACTGACCCTCTCCATATAACTCCAACATATTAACTCTCACATATATCTCCAAAATACTGACCCTCCCGTATAACTCAAACATACACACCCTCACATATATATCCAACATTCTGACCGTCCCGTATAACTACAACATACTGACCCTCGGGTATAACTCCAATAAACTGACCCTCCCATATTTCTCCAACCTACTGACCCACTCCGTATAACTCCAACTTACTGACCCTCACGTATATCTCCAACATACTGACCCTCACATAAAACTCCAACGTACAGACCCTCCCGTATAACTCCAACATACTGACCCTCACATATATCTCCAACATACTGACCCACCCGTATAACTCCAACATACTGACCCTCGTGTATAACTCCAACATAGTGACCCACACATATATCTCAAACATACTGACCCTCCCGTATAACTCAAACATACTGACGCTCAGATATATCTCCAACATACTGACCCTCCCGTAAAACTCCAACATACTGACCCTCGTGTATAACTCCAACATACTGACCCTCACATATATCTCCAAAGATCTGACCGTCCCGTATAATTCCAACATACTGACCATCCCGTAAAGCTCCGAAACACTGACTCTCACATATACCTCCAACATACTGACCCTCCCGTATAACTCAAACATACAGACCCTCTCATATATCTCCAACATTCTGACCGTCCCGTATAACTACAACATACTGACCCTCGCTTATAACTCCAACATACTAACCCTCCCATATATCTCCAACATACTGACCCTCACATATATCTCCAACATACTGACCCTCCCGTATAACTCTAACATACTGACCCTCACATATATCGCCAACATACTGACCCTCCCCTATAACTCCAACATACTGACCCTCACGTATATCTCCAACATACAGACCCTCAAATATATCTGCAACATACTGACCCTCCCGTATAACTCCAACATACTGACCCTCACAGATATCGCCAACATACTGACCCTCACATATATCTCCAAAGTTCTGACACTCCCGTATAACTCCAACACACTGACCTTCACGTATAACTCAAACATACTGACCCTCACGTATAACTATAACATACTGACCCTCCCATATAACTCAAAGATACTGACCCTCACTTATATCTCCAACATACCGACCCTCGCATATATCTCCAACATGCTGACCCACTCTGTATAACTCCAACATACTGACCCTCACGTATATCTCCAAAATAATAACCCTCGCATATAACTCCAACATAGAGACCCTCCCGTATAACTCCAACATACTGACCCTCACCTAAATCTCTAACAGACTGACCCTCCCGTATAACTTCAACATACTGACCCTCCTGTATAACTCCAACATAGTGACCCACACATATATCTCAAACATACTGACCCTCCCGTATAACTCAAACATACTGACGCTCAGATATATCTCCAACATACTGACCCTCCCGTAAAACTCCAACATACTGACCCTCGTGTATAACTCCAACATACTAACCTTCACATATATCTCCAAAGATCTGACCGTCCCGTATAATTCCAACATACTGACCATCCCGTGTAACTCCAACACACTGACTCTCACATATATCTCCAACATACTGACCCTCCGGTATAACTCAAACATACAGACCCTCACATACTTCTCCAACATTCTGACCGTCCCGTATAACTACAACGTACTGCACCTCGCTTATAACTCCAACATACTGACCCTCGCATATATCTCCAACATACTGACCCTCCCGTATAACTCCAACATACTGACCCTCACAAATATCTCCAACATACTGACGCTCCCATATAACTCCAACAAACTGACCCTCACGTATATCTCCAGCATATTGACCCTCACTTATATCTCCAAAATACTGACCCACCCGTATAACTCAAACATACTGCCCCTCGCGTATAACTCCAACATTCTGACCCTCCAGTGTACCTCCAACATACTGACCCTCGTGTATAACTCTAACATACTGACCCTCACATATATCTCCAACGTTCTGACCCTCACGTATAACTCCAACACACTGACCTTCACGTATAACTCAAACATACAAACCCTCACGTATAACTATAACATACTGACCCTCACAAATTACCCCAACATACTGACCCTCCCATATAACTCAAAGATACTGACCCTCACATATATCTCCAACATACTGACCCTCCCGTATAACTCCAACATACTGAGCCTCACTTACATCTCCAACATACTGACCCTCCCGTATAACTCAAACATACTGACGCTCAGATATATCTCCAACATACTAACCCTCCTGTAAAACTCCAACATACTGACCCTCGTGTATAACTCCAACATACTGACCTTCACATATATCTCCAAAGATCTGACCGTCCCGTATAATTCCAACATACTGACCCTCCCGTATAACTCCAACACACTGACTCTCACATATATCTCCAACATACTGACCCTCCGGTATAACGCAAACATACAGACCCTCACATACATCTCCAACATTCTGACCGTCCCGTATAACTACAACATACTGACCCTCGCTTATAACTCCAACATACTGACCCTCCCATATATCTCCAGCATACTGACACTGCCGCATAACAACAACATACTTACCCTCACATATATCTCCAACATACTGACCCTCTCCGTATAACTCCAACATACTAACTCTCACATATATCTCCAAAATACTGACCTTCCCGTATAACTACAACATACTGACCCTCACATATATCTCCAACATACTGACCCTCTCCGTATAACTCCAACATATTAACTCTCACATATATCTCCAAAATACTGACCCTCCCGTATAACTCAAACATACACACCCTCACATATATATCCAACATTCTGACCGTCCCGTATAACTACAACATACTGACCCTCGGGTATAACTCCAATAAACTGACCCTCCCATATTTCTCCAACCTACTGACCCACTCCGTATAACTCCAACTTACTGACCCTCGCGTATATCTCCAACATACTGACCCTCACATAAAACTCCAACGTACAGACCCTCCCGTATAACTCCAACATACTGACCCTCACATATATCTCCAACATACTGACCCACCCGTATAACTCCAACATACTGACCCTCGTGTATAACTCCAACATAGTGACCCACACATATATCTCAAACATACTGACCCTCCCGTATAACTCAAACATACTGACGCTCAGATATATCTCCAACATACTGACCCTCCCGTAAAACTCCAACATACTGACCCTCGTGTATAACTCCAACATACTGACCCTCACATATATCTCCAAAGATCTGACCGTCCCGTATAATTCCAACATACTGACCATCCCGTAAAGCTCCGAAACACTGACTCTCACATATACCTCCAACATACTGACCCTCCCGTATAACTCAAACATACAGACCCTCTCATATATCTCCAACATTCTGACCGTCCCGTATAACTACAACATACTGACCCTCGCTTATAACTCCAACATACTAACCCTCCCATATATCTCCAACATACTGACCCTCACATATATCTCCAACATACTGACCCTCCCGTATAACTCTAACATACTGACCCTCACATATATCGCCAACATACTGACCCTCCCCTATAACTCCAACATACTGACCCTCACGTATATCTCCAACATACAGACCCTCACATATATCTGCAACATACTGACCCTCCCGTATAACTCCAACATACTGACCCTCACAGATATCGCCAACATACTGACCCTCACATATATCTCCAAAGTTCTGACACTCCCGTATAACTCCAACACACTGACCTTCACGTATAACTCCAACATACTGACCCTCACGTATAACTATAACATACTGACCCTCCCATATAACTCAAAGATACTGACCCTCACTTATATCTCCAACATACCGACCCTCACATATATCTCCAACATGCTGACCCACTCTGTATAACTCCAACATACTGACCCTCACGTATATCTCCAAAATAATAACCCTCGCATATAACTCCAACATAGAGACCCTCCCGTATAACTCCAACATACTGACCCTCACCTAAATCTCTAACAGACTGACCCTCCCGTATAACTTCAACATACTGACCCTCCTGTATAACTCCAACATAGTGACCCACACATATATCTCAAACATACTGACCCTCCCGTATAACTCAAACATACTGACGCTCAGATATATCTCCAACATACTGACCCTCCCGTAAAACTCCAACATACTGACCCTCGTGTATAACTCCAACATACTAACCTTCACATATATCTCCAAAGATCTGACCGTCCCGTATAATTCCAACATACTGACCATCCCGTGTAACTCCAACACACTGACTCTCACATATATCTCCAACATACTGACCCTCCGGTATAACTCAAACATACAGACCCTCACATACTTCTCCAACATTCTGACCGTCCCGTATAACTACAACGTACTGACCCTCGCTTATAACTCCAAAATACTGACCCTCCCATATATCTCCAGCATACTGACACTCACGTATAACAACAACATACTTACCCTCACATATATCTCCAACATACTGACCCTCTCCGTATAACTCCAACATACTAACTCTCACATATATCTCCAAAATACTGACCCTTCCGTATAACTCAAACATACAGACCCTCACATATATATCCAACATTCTGACCGTCCCGTATAACTACAACATACTGACCCTCGCGTATAACTACAACATACTGACCCTCCCGTATAACAACAACATACTGACCCTCGCATATAACTCCAACATACTGACCCTCAAATATATCTCCAACATACAGACCCTCCCGTATAACTCCAATATACTGGCTCTCGCATATAACTCCAAGATACTGAAACTCACATGTATCTCCAACATACTGACCCTCACGTATATCTCCAACATACTTACCCACCTGTATAACTACAACATACTGACCCTCGTGTATAACTCCAACATAGTGACCCACACATATATCTCAAACATACTGACCCTTCCATATAACTCAAACATACTGACGCTCAGATATATCTCCAACATACTGACCCTCCCGTAAAACTCCAACATACTGACCCTCGTGTATAACTCCAACATACTGACCCTCACATATATCTCCAAAGATCTGACCGTCCCGTATAATTCCAACATACTGACCCTCCCGTTTAAGTCCAACACACTGACTCTCACATATATCTCCAACATACTGACCCTCCCGTATAACTCAAACATACAGACACTCACGTATATCTCCAACATTCTGACCCTCCCGTATAACTACAACATATTGACCCTCGCTTATAACTCCAACATACTGACCCTCCCATATATCTCCAACATACTGACCCTCCCGTATAACAACAACATACTTGCCCTCACATATATCTCCAACATATTGACCCTCTCCGTATAACTCCAACATACTAACTCTCACATATATCTCCAAAATACTGACCCTCCCGTATACCTCAAACATTCAGACCCTCACATATATCTCCAACATTCTGACCGTCCCGTATAACTACAACATACTGACCCTCGTGTATAACTCCAGTATACTGACCCTCCCATATATCTCCAACATACTGACCCTCCTGCATAGCAACAACATACTGACCCTCACATATATCTCCAACATACTGACCCTCTCCGCATAACTCCAACATACTGACCCTCACGTATATCTCCAACATACAGACCCTCGCATATAACTCCAACATACAAACCCTCCCGTATAACTCCAACATACTGACCCTCCCGTATAACTCCAACATACTGACTCTCCCTTATAACTCCAACACACTGACCCTCGCATATAACTCCAACATACAAACCCTCCCGTATAACTCCAACGTAGTGACCCACCCATATAACTCCAACATACTGACCCTCGTGTAAAACTCCAACATACTGACCCTCACATATAACTCCAACATACTGACCCTCACGTATGCCCCCAACATACAGACCCTCGCATATAACTCCAACATACTGACCCTCACATATATCTCCAACATACTGACCCACCTGTATAACTCCAACATACTGACCCTCCCGTATAACTCCAATTTAGTGACCCACACATATATCTCCATCATACTGACCCTCCCGTATAAACCAAACATACTGACGCTCAGATATATCTCCAACATAGTGACCCTCCCGTAAAATTCCAGCATACTGACCCTCGTGTATAACTCCAACATGCTAACCCTCACATTTATCTCTAAACTTCTTACTGTCCCGTATAACTCCAACATACTGACCCTCCCGTATAACTCCAACATACTGACTCTCCCATTTATCTCCAACATACTGACCCTCCCGTATAACTCAAACATAGAGACCCTCACATATATCTCCAACATTCTGACCTTCCCGTATAACTACAACATACTGACCCTCGTGTATAACTCCAACATACTGACGTTCCCATATATCTCCAGCATATTGACCCTCCCGTATAACTCCAACATACTGACCCTCGCATATAACTCCAACATACTGACCATACCGTACAACTCCAACATACTGACCCTCACATATATCTCCAACATAGTGACCCTCCCGTAAAACTCCAGCATACTGACCCTCATGTATAACTCCAACTTAGAGACCCTCGCATATATCTGAAACATACTGACCCTCCCGTATAACTCCAACATACTGACCCTCACAAATATATCTAGCATACTGACCCTCCCATATAATTCCAACAAACTGACCCTCACGTGTATCTCCAACATACTGACCCTCGTGTATAACTCCAACATACTGACCCTTACATATATCTCCAACGTTCTGCCCCTCCTGTATAACTATAACAGACTGACTCTCACAAATTTCCCTAACATACTGACCCTCCCATATAACTCAAAGATACTGACCCTCACGTATACCTCAAACATAATGACACTCGCATATAACTCCAAAATACTGACCCTCCCGTATAACTCCAACATACTGACCCTCACGTATATCTCCAACATACTGACCCTCCCGTATAACTCCAACGTACTGACCCTAGCAAATTTCTCCAACATACTAACCCTCACATATTTCTCCAACATACTGACCCTCCCTTATAACTCCAACATACTGACCTTCCCATATATCTACAATGTACTGACCCTCCCGTATAACTCCAACATACTGACTCTCGCATATAACTTCATGATTCTGACACTGACATATATCTCCAAAATACTGACACTCCCGCATTACACCAACATATTGACCCACACGTACATCTCCAACATACAGACCCTCCCGTATAACTCCAACATACTTACATTCACGTATAACTATAACATACTGACCCTGAGAAATATCTCCAGCATATTGACCCTCCTGTATAACTCCAACGTACTGACCCTCACGAACATCTCCAACATACTGACCCTCGCATATAAATCCAACATACTGACCCTCCCGTATAACTCCAACATACTGACCCTCGCATATATCTCCAACATACTGACCCTCCCGTATGAATCCAACATATTGACCCTCGTGTATAACTCCAACATACTGACCCTCACGTATATCTCCAACATGCAGACCCTCACATACATCTGCAACATACTGACCCTCTCGTATAACTCCAACATACTGACCCTCCCTTAAGACTCCAACATACTAACCATCGCGTATAACTCCAATATACTGACTCTCGCATATAACTCCAAGATACTGACACTCACATATCTCTCCAACATACTAACCCTCACGTATAACTCCAACATACTGACCCTCATGTATAACTCCAACATACTGACCCTCACGTATAACTATAACATACTGACCCTCGCAAATTTCCACAACATACTGACCCTCCCATATAACTCAAAGGTACTGACCCTCACGTTTATCTCCAACATACTGACCCTCACATATATCTCCATCATACTGACCCACCCGTATAACTGCAACATACTGACCATCATGTATATCTCCAACATACTGACCCTCACATATATCTCCAACATACTGACCCTCCCGTATAACTCCAACATACTGACCCTCTCTTATAACTCCAACATACTGACCCTCACAAATATCTCCAACATTCTGACCCTCCCATATAACTCCAACACACTGACCCTCACGTATATCTCCAACATACTGACACTCACTTATATCTCCAACATACTGACCCTCCCAAATAACTCTAACATATTGCCCCTCACGTATAACTCCAACATTCTCACCATCCAGTCTAACTCCAACATACTGACACTCGTGTATAACTCCAACATACTGACAATCACATATATCTCCAACGTTCTGACCCTCCCGTATGACTCCAACGCACAGACTCTCCCATATAACTCCAATATACTGACCCACACGTATAACTCCAACATACTGACCCTCACGTATAACTATAACATACTGACCCTCACAAATTTCCCCAACATACTGACCCTCCTATATAACTCAAAGATACTGACCCTCACGTATATCTCCAACATACCGACCCCCACATATATCTCCAACATACTAACCATCACTTATATCTGAAAAATACTGACTTTCCCGTATAACTCCAACATACTGACCCTTACGTATATCCCCAACATACTGACCCTCGCATATAACTCCAGCATACTGACCCTCACATATATCTCCAACATACTGACCCACCCGTATAACAACAGCATACTGACCCTCCCGTATAACTCCAACATAGTCACCCACACATATATCTCAAACATACTGACCCACCCGTATAACTCCAGCATACTGACCCTCCCGTATAACTCCAACATAGTGACACACAAGTATATCTCAAACATACTGACCCTCCCGTATAATTCAAACATACTGACATTCACGTATCACTACAACATACTGACCCTCACAAATATCTCCAGCATACTGACCCTCCCGTATAACTCCAAAATGCAGACCCTCACGTATATCTCCAACATACTGACCCTAGCATATAACTCCAACATACTGACCCTCACATGTATCTCCAACATACTGATCCTCCCGTTTAACTCCAACATACTGACCCTCACGTACATCTCCAACATCCAGATCGTCCCATATAACTCCAACATACTGACCCTGACGTATATCTCCAACAAACTGACCCTCCCATATAACCCCAACACACTGACCCTCACTTATATCTCCAACATACTGACCCTCACTTATATCTCCAACATACTGATCCTCCCGTATAACTCTAACATACAGCCCCTCGCGTATAACTCCAACAGTCTGACCCTCTAGTATAATTCCAACATACTGACCCTTGTATAACTCAAACATACTGAACCTCACAAATATCTCCAACGTTCCGACCCTCCCGTATAACTCCAATGCACTGACTCTCCCGTATAACTCCAACATACTGACCCTCACGTATAACTCCAACATACTGACCCTCACGTATAACTATAACATACTGACCCTCACAAATATCTCCAATACTTACTGACCCTTCGATATAACTCAAAGATACTGACCCTCATGTATATCTCCAACCTACCAACCCTCACATATATCTCCAACATACTGACCATCATATATATCTCAAAAATACTAACCCTCCCGTATAACTCCAACATACTGACCCTGACATATATCTCCAACATACTGACCCTCCCGTATAACTATAACATACTGACCCTCACAAATATCTCCAACATACTGACACTCCCATATAACTCCAACACACTGACCCTCACGTATATCTCCAACATACTGACCCTCACTTATATCTCCAACATACTGACCCTCAATTATATCTCCAACATACTGACCCTCCCGTATAACTCTAACATCCTGCCCCTCGCGTATAACTCAAACATACTGATCCTCACAAATATCTCCAACATTCTGACCCTCCCATATAACTCCAACACACTGACCCTCACTTATATCTCCAACATACTGACCTTCCCGAATAACTCTAACATACTGCCCCTCGCGTATAACTCCAACATTCTGACCATCCAGTCTAACTCCAACATACTGACACTCGTGTATAACTCCAACATACTGACATTCACATATATCTCCAACGTTCTGACCCTCCCAAATGACTCCAACGCACAGACTCTCCCGTATAACTCCAACATACTGACCCTCACGTATAACTCCAACATACTGCCCCTTGCGTATAACTCCAACATTCTGACCCTCCAGTGTACCTCCAACATACTGACCCTCGTGTATAACTCCAACATACTGACCCTCACATATATCTCCAAAGTTCTGACACTCCCGTATAACTCCAACACACTGACCTTCACGTATAACTCAAACATGCTGACCCTCACGTATAATTATAACATACTGACCCTCACAAATTTCCCCAACATACTGACCCTCCCATATAACTCAAAGATACTGACCCTCACGTATATCTCCAACATACCGACCCCCACATATATCTCCAACATACTGACCATCACTTATATCTGAAAAATACTGACCCTCCCGTATAACTCCAACATACTCACCCTTACGTATATCCCCAAGATACTGACCCTCGCATATAACTCCACCATACTGACCCTCACATACATCTCCAACATACTGACCCACCCGTATAACAACAGCATATTGACCCTCCCGTATAACTCCAACATAGTGACCCACACATATATCTCAAACATACTGACCCACCCGTATAACTCCAGCATACTGACCCTCCCGTATAACTCCAACAGTGACCCACACGTATATCTCAAACATACTGACCCTCCCGTATAATTCAAACATACTGACGCTCACATATATCTCCAGCATACTGACCCTCCCGTATAACTCCAACATACTGACCCTCGCATATAACTCCAACATACTGACCCTCACATATATCTCCAACATACTGATCCTCCCATATAACTCCAACACACTGACCCTCACGTATATCTCCAAAATACTGACCCTCACTTATATCTCCAACATACTGACCCTCAATTATATCTCCAACATACTGACCCTCCCGTATAAATCTAACATACTGCCCCTCGCGTATAACTCTAACATTCTGACCATCCAGTATAACTCCAACATACTGACCTTCGTGTATAACTCCAACATACTGACCCTCACATATATCTCCAAGGTTCTGACCGTCCCGTATAACTCCAACACACTGACTCTCCCGTACAACTCCAACATACTGACCCTCACGAATAACTCCAACATAGTGACCATCACGTATAACTATAACATACTGACCCTCACAAATATCTCCAACATACTGACCCTCCCATATAACTCAAAGATACTGACCCTCACGTATATCTCCAACATACTGACCATCACATATATCTCAGAAATACTGACCCTCCCGTATAACTCCAACATACTGACCCTCACGTATATCCCCAACATGCTGACCCACCTGTAAAACTCCAACATACTGACCCTCCCGTATAACTCCAACATAGTGACCCACACATATATCTCCAACATACTGACTCTCCCGTATAACTCAAACATACTGAAGCTCAGATATATCTCCAACATAGTGACTCTCCCGTAAAACTCCAACATACTGAACCTCGCGTATAACTCCAACATATTGACCCTCAAGTATAACTCTAACATACTGCCCCTCGCGTATAACTCCAACATTCTGAACATCCAGTATAACTCCAACATACTGACCCTCGGGTATAACTCCAACAGACAGACCCTCACATATATCACCAACGTTCTGACCCTCCCGTATCACCCCAACACTGACTTTCCCATATAACTCCAAAATACTGACCCTCACATATAACTCCAACATTCTGACCCTCACGTATAACTATAACATACTGACCTGCACAATCTCCAACATACTGACCCTCCCATAAAACTCAAATATACTGACCCTCACGTCTATCTCCAACATACTGACCCTCCCATATAACTCCAACATAGTGAACCACACATATATCTCCAACATATTGACCCTGCCGTATAACTCAAACATACTGAAGCTCAGATTTATCTCCAACATATTGATCCTCCCGTATAACTCCAACACACTGACTCTCCCGTACAACTCCAACATACTGACCCTCACGTATAACTCCAACATAGTGACCATCACGTATAACTATAACATACTGACCCTCACAAATATCTCCAACATACTGACCATCACATATATCTCAGAAATACTGACCCTCCCGTATAACTCCAACATACTGACCCTCACGTATATCCCCAACATGCTGACCCTCGCATATAACTCCAACATCCTGACCCTCACATATGTCTCCAACATACTGACTCTCCCGTATAACCAAACATACTGAAGCTCAGATATATCTCCAACATAGTGACCCTCCCGTAAAACTCCAACATACTGAACCTCGTGTATAACTCCAACATACTGACCCTCACATATATCTCCAAAGTTCTGACCGTCCCGTATAACTCCAACATACTGACCCTCCCGTTTAACTCCAACATACTGACTCTCACATATATCTCCAACTTACTGACTCTCTCGTATAAATTAAACATACAGACCCTCACATATATCTAACATTCTGACCATCCCGGAAAACTACAACATACTGACCCTCGTGTATAACTCCAACATACTGACCCTCCCATATATCTCCAACATACTGAACCTCATATATATCTCCAACATACTGACCCTCTCCGTATAACTCCAACATACTGACCCTCACGTATATCTCCAACATACTGACCCTCGCATATAACTCCAATATACTGACCCTCCCTTATAACCCCAACATACTGACCCTCGCATATATCTCCAACATACTGACCCTCGCATATAACTCCAACATACTGACCCTCACGTATATCTCCAACATACAGACCCTCACATATATCTCAAACATACTGACACTCCCGTATAACTCCAACATACTGACCCTCCCTTAAAACTCCAACATACTAACCGTCGCGTATAACTCCAATATACTGACCCTCGCATATAACTCCAAGATACTGACACTCACATATATCTCCAACATACTGACCCTCACAAATGTATCCAGCATATTGACCCTCCCATATAACTCCAAAAAACTGACCCTCACGTATATCTGCAACATACTGACCCTCGTTGTTAACTCCAACATACTGACCCTTACATATATCTCCAACGTTCTGCCCCTCCTCTATAACTCCAACACACTGACTCTCCCGTATAACTCCAACATACTGACCCTCACGTATAACACCAAAATACTGACCCTCACGTATAACTATAACATACTGACTCTCACAAATTTCCCTAACATACTGACCCTCCCATATAACTCACAGATACTGACCCTCACGTATATCTCCAACATACTGACCCTCACATATATCTCCAACATACTGACACTCGCATATATCTCCAAAATACTGACTCTCCCATATAACTCAAACATACAGACGCTCACATATATCTCCAACATACTGACCCTCCCGTATAACTCCAGCATACTGACCCTCACGTTTATCTCCAACATACTGACCCTCGCATGCAACTTCAAGATTCTGACACTGACATATATCTCCAAAATACTGATACTCCCGCGTAACACCAACATATTGACCCACACGCACATCTCCAACATACAGACCCTCCCGTATAACTCCAACATACATACATTCACGTATAACTATAACATACTGACCCTGAGAAATATCTCCAGCATACTGACCCTCCCGTATAACTCCAACATACTGACCCACACGTATAACTCCAACATGCTGACCCTCCTCAATAACTCCAACATACTGACCTTGGCATATCACTCCAACATACGGACCCTCATGTATATCTCCAACATACTGACCCTCACATATATCTCCAACATATTGACCCTCCCGCATAACTACAAAGTACTGACCCTCACGTATATCTCCAACATACTGACAGGGCATATAACTCCAATATACTGACCCTCACTTATATCTCCAACATACTGACCCTCCTGTATAACTCCAACATACTGACCCTCCCGTATAACTCCAACATATTGACCCTCAAGTATAACTCTAACATACTGCCCCTCGCGTATAACTCCAACATTCTGAACATCGAGTATAACTCCAACATACTGACCCTCGAGTATAACTCCAACATACAGACCCTCACATATATCACCAACGTTCTGACCCTCCCGTATCACTCCAACACTGACTTTCCCATATAACTCCAAAATACTGACCCTGCCGTAGAACTCAAACATACTGAAGCTCAGATTTATCTCCAACATATTGACCCTCCCGTAAAACTCCAACATACTGACCCTCGTGTATAACTCCAACACACCGACCCTCACATATGTCTCCAAAGTTCTGACCGTCCTGTATAACTCCAACATACTGACCCTCCCGTATTAATCCAACATACTGACTCTCACATATATCTCCAACATACTGACCCTCCCGTATAACTCAAACATACAGACCCTCCCGTACATCTCCAACATTCTGACCCTCCTGTATAACAACAACATACTGACCCTCATATATATCTCCAACATACTGACCCTCTCCGTATAACTCCAACATACTGACCCTCACGAACATCTCCAACATACTGACCCTCGCATATAACTCCAACATACTGACCCTCCCGTATAACTCCAACATACTGACTCTCTCATAAAACTCCAAGATACCGACACTCACATATATCTCCAACATAATGACCCTCCCGTATAACTCCAACATACTGACCCTCACAAATATCTCCAACATATTGACCCTCCCATATAACTCTAACAAACTGACCCTCAGGTTTATCTCCAGAATACTGACCCTCACTTATATCTCCAACATACAGACTCTCCCGAAAAACTCTAACATACTGCCCCTCGCGTATCACTCCAACGTTCTGACCCTCCCGTATAACTCCAACACACTGACCCTCACGTATATCTCCAACATACTGACCCTCACTTATATCTCCAACATACTGACCCTCCCGAATAACTCTAACATACTGCCCCTCGCGTATAACTCCAACATTCTGACCATCCAGACTAACTCCAACATACTGACACTCGTGTATAACTCCAGCATGCTGACATTCACATATATCTCCAACGTTCTGACCCTCCCGTATAACTCCAACGCACAGACACTCCCGTATAACTCCAACATACTGACCCTTACGTATATCCCCAACATACTGACCCTCGCATATAACTCCTGCATACTGACCCTCACATATATCTCCAACATACTGACACACCCGTATAACAACAGCATACTGACCCTCCCGAATAACTCCAACATAGTGACCCACACATATATCTCAAACATACTGACCCACCCGTATAACTCCAGCATACTGACCCTCCCGTATAACTCCAACATAGTGACCCGCACGTATATCTCAAACATACTGACCCTCCCGTATAATTCAAACGTACTAACGCTCAGATATATCTCCAACATACTGACCCTCCCATATAACTCCAACATACGGACATTCACATATCACTATAACATACTGACCCTCACAAATATCTCCAGCATACTGACCCTCCCGTATAACTCCAACATACTGACCCTCGCGTATAACTTCAACATTCTGACCCTCCCGAATAACTCCAACATACTGACCTTGGCATATAACTCCAAGCTACGGACCCTCATGTATATTTCCAACATACTGACCCTCACATATATCTCCAACATATTGACCCTCTCGTATAACTCCAAAATACTGACCCTCACGTATATCTCCAACATACTGACCTTAGCATATAACTCCAACATACTGACCCTCACATATATCTCCAACATACTGATCCTCCCGTATAACTCCAACATACTGACCCTCACGTACATCTCCAACATCCAGATCGTCCCATATAACTCGAACATACTGACCCTCACGTATACCTCCAACGTACTGATCCTACCGTATAACTCCAACATACTGACCGTCACGTATACCCCAACACACTGACCCTCACAAATATCTCCAACATACTGACCCTCCCATATAACCCCAACACACTGACCCTCACATATATCTCCAACATACTGACCCACACTTATATCTCCAACATACTGACCCTCCCGTATAACTCTAACATACAGCCCCTCGCGTATAACTCCAACATTCTGACCCTCCAGTATAACTCCAACATACTGAACCTTGTATAACTCAAACACACTGACCCTCACAAATATCTCCAACATACTGACCCTCCCATATAACCCCAACACACTGACCCTCACATATATCTCCAACATACTGACCCACACTTATATCTCCAACATACTGACTCTCCCGTATAACTCCAACATACTGACCCTCACGTATAACTCCAACATACTGACCCTCACATATAACTATAACATACTGACCCTCACTAATATCTCCAACATACTGACCCTCCCATATAACTCAAATATACTGACCCTCATGTATATCTCCAACCTACCAACCCTCACATATATCTCCAACATACTGACCATCATATATATCTCAAAAATACTGACCCTCCCATATAACTCCAACATACTGACCCTCACGTGTATCCCCAACATACTGACCCTCGCATATAACTCCAACATACTGACCCTCACATATATCTCCAACATACTGATCCTCCCGTATAACTCCAAAATACTGACGCTCACGTACATCTCCAAAATACTGACAAAGTATATAACTCCAACATACTGACCCTGATATATATCTCCAGCAGACTGACCCTCCCGTATAACTATAACATACTGACCCTCACAAATATCTCCAACATACTGACCCTCCCATATAACTCCAACACACTGACCCTCACGTATATCTCCAACATACTGACCCTCACTTATATCTCCAATATACTGACCCTCAATTATATCTCCAACATACTGACCCTCCCGTATAACTCTAACATACTGCCCCTCGCGTATACTTCCAAAATTCTGACCATCCAGTATAGCTCCACATACTGACCCTCGTGTATAACTCCAACATACTGACCCTCACATATATCTCCAACGTTCTGACCTTCCCGTATAACTCCAAAACACTGACTCTCCCCTATAACGCTAACATACTGACCCTCACGTATAACTCCAACATACTGACCATCACGTATAACTATAACATACTGACCCTCACAAATATCTCCAACATACTGACCCTCCCATATAACTCAAAGATACTGACCCTCACGTATAACTCCAACATACTGACCATCACGTATATCCCCAACATGCTGACCCTCGCATATAACTCCAACATACTGACCCTCAGATATGTCTCCAACATACTGACCCACCTGTATAACTCCAACATACTGACCCTCCCGTATAACTCCAACATAGTGACCCACACATATATCTCCAACATACTGACTCTCTCGTATGACTGAAACATACTGAAGCTCAGATATATCTCCAACATAGTGACCCTTCCGTAAAACTCCAACATACTGACCCTCGTGTATAACTCCAACATACTGACCCTCACATATATCTCCAAAGTTCTGACCGTCCCGTATAACTCCAACATACTGACCCTCCCGTTTAACTCCAACATACTGACTCTCACATATATCTCCAACATACTGACCCTCTCGTATAAATTAAACATACAGACGCTCACATATATCTCCAACATTCTGACCATCCCGTATAACTACAACATACTGATCCACGTATATAACTCCAACATACTGACCCTCCCATATATCTCCAACATACTGACCCTCATATATATCTCCAACATACTGACCCTCGCATATAACTCCAACATACAGACCCTCCCTTATAACCCCAACATACTGACCCTCGCATATATCTCCAACATACTGACCCTCGCATATAACTCCAACATACTGACCCTCGTGAATAACTCCAACATACTGACCCTCACGTATATCTCCAACATACAGACCCTCACATATATCTCCATCATACTGACACTCCCATATAACTCCAACATACTGACCCTCCCTTAAAACTCGAACATACTAACCGTCGCGTATAACTCCAATATACTGACTCTCGCATATAACTCAAAGATAGTGACACTCACATATATCTCCAACATACTGACCCACACAAATGTACCCAGCATACTGACCCTCCCATATAACTCCAACATACTGACCCTCACGTATATCTCCAACATACTGACCCTCGTTGTTAACTCCAACATACTGACGCTTACATATATCTCCAACGTTCTGCCCCTCCTGTATAACTCCAACACACTGACTCTCCCGTATAACTCCAACATACTGACCCTCACGTATAACACCAACATACTGACCCTCACATATAACTATAACATACTGACTCTCACAAATTTCCCTAACATACTGACCCTCCCATATAACTCAAAGATACTGACCCTCACGTATATGTCCAACATACTGACATTCGCATATATCTCCAAAATGCTGACCCTCCCGTATAACTCAAACATACAGACGCTCACATATATCTCCAGCATACTGACCCTCCCGTATAACTCCAACATACTGACGCTTACGTATATCTCCAACATACTGACCCTCCCGAATAACTCCAACGTACTGACCTTAGCAAATTTCTCCAACATACTGCCCGTCGCATATTTCTCCAACATACTGACCCTCCCGTATAACTCCAACATACTGACCCTCCCATATATCTCCAACATACTGACCCTCCCGTATAACTCCAACATACTGATCCTCGCATGTAACTTCAAGATTCTGACACTGACATATATCTGCAACATACAGACCCTCCCGTATAACTCCAACATACTTACATTCACGTATAACTATAACATACTAACCCTGAGAAATATCTCCAGCATACTGACCCTCCCGTATAACTCCAACATACTGACCCTCCCGTATAACTCCAACATACTGACCCACGCGTATAACTCCAACATTCTGACCCTCCTCAATAACTCCAGCATACTGACCTTGGCAAATAACTCCAACATACGCTCCCTCATGTATATCTCCAACATACTGACCCTCACATATATCTCCAACATACTGACCCTCCTGTATAACTCCAACATACTGACCCTCCCGTATAACTCCAACAGACTGAGCCTCATGTATAACTCTAACATACTGCCCCTCGCGTATAACTCCAACATTCTGAACATCCAGTATAACTCCAACATACTGACCCTCGTGTATAACTCCAACATACAGACCCTCACATATATCACCAACGTTCTGACCCTCCCGTATAACTCCAACACTGACTCTCCCATATAACTCCAAAATACTGACCCTCACATATAACTCCAACATTCTGACCCTCACGTATAACTATAACATACTGACCCGCACAATCTCCAACATGCAGACCCTCCCATAAAACTCAAAGATACTGACCCTCACGTATATCTCCAACATACTGACCCTCCCGTATAACTCCAACATAGTGACCCACACATATATCTCCAACATACTGACCCTCCCGTATAACTCAAACATACTGAAGCTCAGATTTATCTCCAACATATTGACCCTCCCGTAAAACTCCAACATACTGACCCTCGTGTATAACTCCAACATACTGACCCTCACATATATCTCCAAAGTTCTGACCGTCCTGTATAACCCAGACATACTGACCCTCCCATATAACGCCAACATAGTGACCCACACATATATCTCCAACATACTGACCCTCCCGTATAACTCAAACATACTGAAGCTCAGATATATCTCCATCATAGTGATCCTCCCGTAAAAGTCCTTCATACTGACCCTCGCATATAACTCCAACATACTGACCTTCACACATATCTCAAAAATACTGACCCTCCCGTATAACTCCAACATACAGAACCTCACGTATATCCCCAACATACTGACCCTCGCATATATCACCAACATACTGACCCTCACATATATCTCCAACATACTGACACACCCGTATAACTACAACATACTAACCCTCCCGTATAACTCCAACATAGTGACCCTCCCATATATCTCCAACATTCAGACCCTCCTGTATAACAACAACATACTGACCCTCATATATATCTCCAACATACTGACCCTCTCCGTATAACTCCAACATACTGACCCTCACGAACATCTCCAAAATACTGACCCTCGCATATAACTCCAACATACTGACCCTCCCGTATAACTCCAACATACTGACCCTCGCATATATCTCCAACATACTGACCCTCCCGTATGAATCCAACATACTGACCCTTGTGTATAACTCCAACATACTGACCCTCACGTATACCACCAATATACAGACCCTCACATATATCTGCAACATACTGACCCTCCCGTATAACTCCAACATACTGACCCTCCCTTAAGACTCCAATATACTAACCATCACGTATAACTCCAATATACTGACTCTCGCATAAATCTCCAAGATACTGACACTCACATATATCTCCAACATAATGCCCTCCCGTATAACTCCGACATACTGACCCTCACAAATATCTCCAACATATTGACCCTCCCATATAACTCTAACAAACTGACCCTCAGGTTTATCTCCAGCATACTGACCCTAACATATATCTCCAACATACAGACTCTCCCGTATAACTCTAACATACTGCCCCTCGCGTACCACTCCAACATTCTGACCCTCCAGTGTACTTCCAACATACTGACCCTCGTGTATAACTCCAACATACTGACCCTCACATACATCTCCAACGTTCTGACCCTCCCGTATAACTCCAACACACTGACTCTCCCGTATAACTCCAGCATACAGACCCTCATGTATAACTCCAACATTCTGACGCTCACGTATAACTATAACATACTGACCCTCGCAAATTTCCCCAAAATACTGACCCTCCCATATAACTCAAAGATACTGACCCTCACGTTTATCTCCAACATACTGACCCTCACATATATCTCCATCATACTGACCCACCCGTATAACTCCAACATACTGACCCTCATGTATATCTCCAACGTACTGACCCTCACATATATCTCCAACATACTGACCCTCCCTTATAACTCCAACATACTGACCATCGCTTATAACTCCAGCATACTGACCCTCGCATATAACTCCAACATACTGACCCTCACGTACTTCTCCAACATACTGACCCTACCGTATAACTCTAACATACTGGCCCTCACGTATAACTATAACATACTGACCCTCACAAATATCTCCAACATTCTGACCCTCCCATATAACTCCAACACACTGACCCTCACGTATATCTCCAACATACTGACCCTCACTTATATCTCCAACATACTGACCCTCCCGTATAACTCCAACATACTGACCCTCACGTTTAACTCTAACATACTGACCCTCACGTATAACTATAACATACTGACCCTCACAAATTTCCCCAACATACTGACCCTCCCATACAACTCAAAGATTCTGACCCTCACGAATATCTCCAACATACCGACCCCCACATATGTCTCCAACATACTGACCCACCTGTATAACTCCAACATACTGACCCTCCCGTATAACTCCAACAGTGACCCACACATATATCTCCAACATACTGACTCTCTCGTATAACTCAAATATACTGAAGCTCAGATATATCTCCAACATAGTGACCCTCCCGTAAAACTCCAACATACTGACCCTCGTGTATAACTCCAACATACTGACCCTCACATATATCTACAAAGTTCTGACCGTCCCGTATAATTCCAACATACTGACCCTCCCGTTTAACTCCAACATACTGACTCTCACATATATCTCCAACATACTGACCCTCTCATATAAATTAAACATACAGACCCTCACATATATCTCCAACATTCTGAATATCCCGTATAACTACAACATATCGATCCTCGTGTATAACTCCAACATACTGACCCTCCCATATATCTCCAACATACTGACCCTCATATATATCTCCAACATACTGACCCTCTCTGTATCACTCCAACATACTGACGCTCACATATATCTCCAACATACTGACCCTCGCATATAACTCCAACATACTGACCCTCCCTTATAACCCCAACATACTGACCCTCGCATATATCTCCAACATACTGACCCTCGCATATAACTCCAACATACTGACCCTCGTGAATAACTACAACATACTGACCCTCACGTATATCTCCAACATACAGACCCTCACATATATCTCCAACATACTGACACTCCTGTATAACTCTTACATACTGACCCTCCCTTAAAACTCCAGCATACTAACCGTCGCATATAACTCCAATTTACTGACTCTTGCATATAACTCCAAGATACTGACACTCACATATATCTCCAACATACTGACCCTCACAAATGTACCCAGCATACTGACCCTCCCATATAACTCCAACATACTGACCCGCACGTACATCTCCAACATACTGACCCTCGTTGTTAACTCCAACATACTGACCCTTACATATATCTCCAACGTTCTGCCCCTCCTGTGTAACTCCAACACACTGACTCTCCCGTATAACTCCAACATACTGACCCTCATGTATAACACCAACATACTGACACTCGCATATATCTCCAAAATACTGACCCTCCCATATAACTCAAACATACTGACACTCACGTATATCTCCAACATACTGACCCTCCCGTATAACTCCAACGTACTGACCCTAGCAAATTTCTCCAACATACTGACCCTCGCATATTTCTCCAACATACTGACCCTCCCGTATAACTCCAACACTGACTCTCCAATATAACTCCAAAATACTGACCCTCACATATAACTCCAACATTCTGACCCTCACGTATAACTATAACATACTGACCAGCACAAATATCTCCAACATACTGACCCTCCCGTATAACTCAAACATACTGAAGCTCAGATATATCTCCAACATAGTGACCCTCCCGTAAAACTCCAACATACTGACCCACGTGTATAACTCCAACATACTGACTCACACATATATCTCCAACGTACTGACTCTCCCGTATAACTCAAACAGACCCTCACATATATCTCCAACATTCTGACCATCCCGTATAACTACAACATACAGACCCTCGTGTATAACTCAAACATACTGACCCTCCCATATATCTCTAACATTCTGACCCTCCTGTATAACAACATACTGACCCTCATATATATATCCAACATACTGACCCTCTCCGTATAACTCCAACATACTGACCCTCACTTATATCTCCAACATACTGACCCTCCTGTATAACTCCAACATACTGACCCTCCCGTATAACTCCAACATGCTGACTCTCATGTATAACTCTAACATACTGCCCCTCGCGTATAACTCCAACATTCTGAACATCCAGTATAACCCGAACATACTGACCCTCGTGTATTACTCCAACATACAGACCCTCACATATATCACCAACATTCTGACACTCCCGTATAACTCCAACACTGACTCTCCCATATAACTCCAAAATACTGACCCTCACATATAACTCCAACATTCTGACCCTCACGTATAACTATAACATACTGACCCGCACAAATATCTCCAACATACTGACCCTCCCATAAAACTCAAAGATACTGACCCTAACGTATATCTCCAACATACTGACCCTCCCGTATAACTCCAACATAGTGACCCACACATATCTCACCAACATACTGACCCTCCCGTATAACTCAAACATACTGAAGCTCAGATTTATCTCCAACATATTGACCCTCCGTAAAACTCCAACATACTGACCCTCGTGTATAACTCCAACATACTGACCCTCACATATATCTTCAAAGTTCTGACAGTCCCGTATAAATCAGACATACTGACCCTCCCGTATAACGCCATCATAGTGACCCACACATATATCTCCAACATATTGACCCTCCCGTATAACTAAAACAATCTGAAGCTCAGATATATCTCCATCATAGTAACCCTCCCGTAAAACTCCAACATACTGACCCTCGCATATAACTCCAACATACTGACCCTCACATATATTTCAAAAATACTGACCCTCCCGTATAACTCCAACATACTGAACCTCACGTATATCCCCAACATACTCACCCTCGCATATAACTCCAACATACTGACCCTCACATATATCTCCAACATACTGACCCACCCGTATAACTCCAACATACTGACCCTCCCGTATAAATCCAACATAGTGACCCACACATATATCTCCAACATACTGACCCTCCCGTATAACTCAAACATACTGAAGCTCAGATATATCTCCAACATAGTGACACTCTCGTAAAACTCCAACATACTGACCCTCGTGTATAACTCCAACACACCGACCCTCACATATATCTCCAAAGATCTGACCGTCCCGTATAATTCCAACATACTGACCATCCTGTATAACTCCAAAACACTGACTCTCACATATATATCCAAAATACTGACCCTCCAGTATAACTCAAACATACAGACCCTCACATACATCTACAACATTCTGACCGTCCCGTATAACTACAACATACTGACCTTCGCTTATAACTCCAACCTACTGACCCTCCCGTATAACTCTAACATACTGCCCCTCACGTATAACTCCAACATTCTGACCCTCCAGTGCACCTCCAACATACTGACTCTCGTGTATAACTCCAACATACTGACCCTCACATATATCTCCAACGTTCTGACCCTCCCGTATAAATCCAAAACACTGACTCTCCCATATAACTCCAGCATACTGACCCTCACGTATAACTCCAACATACTGACCCTCACGTATAACTATAACATACTGACCCTCGCAAATTTCCCCAACATACTGACCCTCCCATATAACTCAAAGATACTGACCCTCACGTTTATCTCCAACATACTGACCCTCACATATATCTCCATCATACTGACCCACCCGTATAACTCCAACATACTGACCCTCATGTATATCTCCAACATACTGACCCTCACATATCTCTCCAACATACTGACCCTCCCGTATAACTCCAACATACTGACCCTCCCTTAGAACTCCAACATACTGACAATCGCTTATAACTCCAGCGTACTGACCCTCGCATATAACTCCAACATACTGACCCTCACGTATATCTCCAACATACTGACCCTACCGTATAACTCTAACATACTGACCCTCACGTATCACTATAACATACTAACCCTCACAAATATCTCCAACATTCTGACCCTCCTATATAACTTCAACACACTGACCCTCACGTATATCTCCAACATATTGACCCTCACTTATTTCTCCAACATACTGACCCTCCCGAATAACTCTAACATACTGCCCCTCGCGTATAACTCCAACACTCTAACCATCCAGACTAACTCCAACATACTGACACTCGTGTATAACTCCAACATACTGACATTCACATATATCTCCAACGTTCTGACCCTCCCGTATAACTCCAACGCACAGACTCTCCCATATAACTCCAACATACTGACCCTCACGTATAACTCCAACATACTGACCCTCACGTATAACTATAACATACTGACCCTCACAAATTTCCCCAACATACTGACCCTCACGTATAACTCCAACATACTGACCCTCACGTATAACTATAACATACTGACCCTCGCAAATTTCCCCAACATACTGACCCTCCCATACAACTCAAAGATACTGACCCTCACGTTTATCTCCAACATACCGACCCTCACATATATCTCCATCATACTGACCCACCCGTATAACTCCAACATACTGACCCTCATGTATATCTCCAACATACAGACCCTCACATATATCTCCAACATACTGACCCTCCCATATAAATCCAACATACTGACCCTCCCTTATAACTCCAACATACTGACCCTCGCATATAACTCCAACATACTGACCCTCACGTATATCTCCAACATACTGACCCTACCGTATAACTCTAACATACTGACCCTCACGTATAACTATAACATACTGACCCTCATATATATCTCCAACATTCTGACCATCTCCGTATAACTCCAACATACTGACCCTCGCAAATACCTCCAACATACTGACCCTCCCGTATGAATCCAACATACTGACCCTCGTGTATAACTCCAACATACTGACCCTCACGTATATCTCCAACATACTGGCCCTCACATATATCTGCAACGTTCTGACCCTCCCGTATAACTCCAACACACTGACTCTCCCGTATAACTCCAACATACTGATCCTCACGTATAACTATAACATACTAACCCTCACAAATATCTCCAACATTCTGACCCTCCCTTATAACTCCAACATACTGACCCTCGCAAATTTCCCCAACATACTGACCCTCCCATATAACTCAAAGATACTGACCCTCACGTTTATCTCCAACATACTGACCCTCACATATATCTCCATCATACTGACCCACCCGTATAACTCCAACATACTGACCCTCATGTATATCTCCAACATACTGACCCTCACATATCTCTCCAACATACTGACCCTCCCGTATAACTCCAACATACTGACCCTCCCTTAGAACTCCAACATACTGACAATCGCTTATAACTCCAGCGTACTGACCCTCGCATATAACTCCAACATACTGACCCTCACGTATATCTCCAACATACTGACCCTACCGTATAACTCTAACATACTGACCCTCACGTATCACTATAACATACTAACCCTCACAAATATCTCCAACATTCTGACCCTCCTATATAACTTCAACACACTGACCCTCACGTATATCTCCAACATATTGACCCTCACTTATTTCTCCAACATACTGACCCTCCCGAATAACTCTAACATACTGCCCCTCGCGTATAACTCCAACACTCTGACCATCCAGACTAACTCCAACATACTGACACTCGTGTATAACTCCAACATACTGACATTCACATATATCTCCAACGTTCTGACCCTCCCGTATAACTCCAACGCACAGACTCTCCCATATAACTCCAACATACTGACCCTCACGTATAACTCCAACATACTGACCCTCACGTATAACTATAACATACTGACCCTCACAAATTTCCCCAACATACTGACCCTCACGTATATCTCCAACATACTGACCGTCACGTATAACTATAACATATTGACCCTCACAAATATCTCCAACATACTGACCCTCCCATATAACCCCAACAGACTGACCCTCACATATATCTGCAACATACTGACCCTCACTTATATCTCCAACATACTGACCCTCCCGTATAACTCTAACATACTGCCCCTCGCGAATAACTCCAACATTCTGACCCTCCAATATAACTCCAACATACTGACCCTTGTATAACTCAAACATACTGACCCTCACAAATATCTCCAACATTCTGACCCTCCCGTATAACATAACATACTGACCCTCACGTATAACTCCAACATACTGACCCTCACGTATAACTATAACATACTGACCCTCACAAATATCTCCAACATACTGACCCTCCCACATAACTCAAAGATACTGATCCTCATGTATATCTCCAACCTACCAACCCTCACATATATCTCCAACATACTGACCATCATATATATCTCAAAAATACTGACCTTCCCGTATAACTCCAACATACTGACCCTCACGTGTATCCCCAACATACTGACCCTCGCATATAACTCCAACATAGTGACCCTCACATATATCTCCAACATACTGATCCTCCCGTATAACTCCAAAATACAGACCCTCGCGTACATCTTCAACATACTGACAAAGCATATATCTCCAACATACTGACCCTGACATATATCTCCAACATACTGACCCTCCCGTATAACTATAACATACTGACCCTCACAAATATCTCCAACATACTTACCCTCCCATATAACTCCAACACACTGACCCTCAAGAATATCTCCAACATACTGACCCTCACTTATATCTCCAACATACTAACCCTCAATTATATCTCCAACATACTGACCCTCCCGTATAACTCCAACGTACTGCCCCTCGCGTATAAATCCAACATTATGACCATCCAGTAATACTCCAACATACTGACCCTCGTGTATAACTCCAACATACTGACCCTCAGATATATCTCCAACGTTCTGACCCTCCCGTATAACTCCAACACACTGACTCTCCCGTATAACTCCAACATACTGACCATCCCGTATAACTCCAACATACTGACCCTCCCGTATATCTCCAGCATACCGACACTCCCGTATAACTCCAACATACAGATCCTCGCATATAACTCCAACATACTGACCCTCGCATATATCTCCAACATACTGACCCTCCCGTATAACTTCAACATACTGACCTTCCTGCATAACTCCAACATACTGACCCTCCCGTATATCTCCAACATACTGACGCTCACGTATAACTCCAACATATTGACCCTCGCCTATAACTCCAACATACTGACCCTCACATGTATCTCCAACACACTGAACCTCCCATATAACACCAACATACTAACCCTCCCGTATTACTCCAACATACTGACCATTACATATATCTCCAACATACTGAACCTCGCGTATAACTCAAAGATACTGACCCTCTAATTTATCTCCAACCTACTGACCCTCGCGTATAACCCCAACATATTGACCTTGCCGTATAGCTCCAACATACTGTCCTCACATATATCTCTTAATGACCCTAACATATATCTCCAACATACTGACCCTCCCGTATATCTCCAACATACTAACCCACGCATATATCTCCAACATACTGAGCCTCACATATATCTCCAACGTACTGACCCTCCCATTTAAATCCAACATACTGACCCTCGTGTATAACTCCAACAAACTGACTCTCCCGTATAACTCCAACACACTGACTCTCCCGTACATCTCCAACATACTGACCCTCCCTTATAACTCAAACGTACTGACCCTCACATATATCTCCAACATAATGACCCTCCTGTTTAACTCCAACATGCTGACCATCGTGTATAACTCCGAAATACTGACCCTCCCGTATAACTCCAACATACTGACCTTCCCTTCAAACTCCAACATACTGACCGTCGCGTATAACTCAAATATACTGACTCTCACATATAAATCCAACATACTGACACTCACATATATCTCCAACATACTGACGCTCGCATATATCTACAACATTCTGACCCTCCAGTATAACTCCAACATACTGACCCTCACGTATATCTCCAACAAACTGACCCTCACATATATCTCCACCATAGTGACCCTCACATATATCTCCAACACTCTGACCCTCCCGTATATTTCCAACATTCTGACCCACGCATATATCTCCAGCATACTGACCCACACATATATCTCCAACATACTAACCCTCCCGTTTAACTCCAAAATACTGACCTCGTGTATAACTCCAACAAACTGACTCTCCCGTATAACTCCAACACACTGACTCTCCCGTACATCTCCAACATACTGACCCTCCCTTATAACTCAAACGTACTGACCCTCACATATATCTCCAACATAATGACCCTCCTGTTTAAGTCCAACATGCTGACCATCGTGTATAACTCCGACATACTGACCCTCCCGTATAAATCCAAAATACTGACCCTCGTGTATAACTCCAACAAACTGACTCTCCCGTATAACTCCAACACACTGACTCTCCCGTACATCTCCAACATACTGACCCTCCCTTGTAACTCAAACGTACTGACCCTCACATATATCTCCAACATAGTGACCCTCCTGTAAAACTCCAACATACTGACCCTGGTGTATAACTCCAACATACCGACCCTCACATATATCTCCAAAGTTCTGACCCTCCCGTATAACTCCAACTTACTAACCCTCGTGTATAACTCCAACATACTGACCCTCACGTGTATCTCGAACATACTAATACTCACATACATCTCCAAAATACTGACCGTCCCGTATAACTCCAACATACTGACCCTCCCGTATAACTCAAACATACTGACCCTCACATATATCTCCATCATACTGACCCTCCTGTTTAACTCCAACATACTGACCCTCCTGTATAACTCCAACATACTGACTCTCCCATATACCTCTAACATACTGACACTTACATATATCTCCAACATACTGAACCTGCCGTGTAGCTCCAACATACTGACCCTCACGTATATCTCCAACATACTGACCCTCACATGTATCTCCAACATAGTGACCCTCACATATATCTCCAACATACTGACCCACACGTATATCTCCAACATTCTGACCCACGCATATATCTCCAGCATACTGACCCTCACATATATCTCCAACTTACTGACCCTCCAGATTAACTCCAAAATACTGACCCTCGTGTATAACTCCAACAAACTGACTCTCCCGTATAACTTCAACACACTGACTCTCCCGTACATCTCCAACATACTGACCCTCCCTTATAACTCAAAACGTACTGACCCTCACATATATCTCCAACATAATGACCCTCCTGTTTAACTCCAACATGCTGACCATCGTGTATAACTCCGACATACTGACCCTCCCGTATAACTCCGACATACTGACCCTCCCGTATAACTCCAACATACTGACCTTCCCTTAAAACTCCAACATACTGACCGTCGCGTATAACTCAAATATACTGACTCTCACATATAAATCCAACATACTGATGCTCACATATATCTACAACATTCTGACCCTCCAGTATAACTCCAACATACTGACCCTCACGTATAACTCCAACATACTGACCCTCCCGTATATCTCCAACATACCGACACTCCCGTATAACTCCAACATACAGATCCTCGCATATAAATCCAACATACTGACCCTCGCATTTAACTCCAAGATACTGAAACTCAGATATATCTCCAACATACTGACCCTCCCGTATGACTCCAACATACTGACCCTTCCGTATATCTCCAACATACTGACCCTCACGTATAACTCCAACATATTGACCCTCGCCTATAACTCCAACATACTGACCCTCACATGTATCTCCAACACACTGAACCTCCCATATATCTCCAACATACTGACCCTCCCGTATAATCAAACATACTGACGCTCACATATATCTCCAACGTACCGACCCTCCCATATAACTCCAGCATACTGACCCTCATGTATAACTCCAACATACTGACCCTCACATATATCTCCAACGTTCTGAACTTCCCGTATAACTCCAACATACTGACCCTCACATATATCTCCAACATACAGAAACTCCCGTATATCTCAAACATACAGACCCTCTCATGTATCTCCAACATACAGACCCTCCTGTATAACAAAAACATACTGACCCTCAAATATATCTCCAACCTACTGATCTTCCCGTATAACTCAAACATACTGACGCTCACATATATCTCCAACATACTGATCCTCCCGTGTAACTCCAACTTACTAACCCTCGTGTATAACTCCAATATACTGACTCTCGCATTTAACTCCAAGATACTGAAACTCAGATATATCTCCAACATACTGACCCTCCCGTATAACTCCAACATACTGACCCTTCCGTATATCTCCAACATACTGACCCTCACGTATAACTCCAACATATTGACCCTCGCCTATAACTCCAACATACTGACCCTCACATGTATCTCCAACACACTGAACCTCCCATATAACTCCAATATACTGACCCTCCCGTATAATCAAACATACTGACGCTCACATATATCTCCAACGTACTGACCCTCCCATATAACTCCAGCATACTGACCCTCATGTATAACTCCAACATACTGACCCTCACATATATCTCCAACGTTCTGAACTTCCCGTATAACTCCAACATACTGACCCTCACATATATCTCCAACATACAGAAACTCCCGTATATCTCAAACATACAGACCCTCTCATGTATCTCCAACATACAGACCCTCCCGTATAACAAAAACATACTGACCCTCAAATATATCTCCAACCTACTGATCTTCCCGTATAACTCAAACATACTGACGCTCACATATATCTCCAACATACTGATCCTCCCGTGTAACTCCAACTTACTAACCCTCGTGTATAACTCCAACATGCTGACCCTCACGTATATCTCGAACATACTAACCCTCACATATATCTCCAACATACAGACCCTCCCGTAAAACTCCAACATACTGACCATCCCTTATAACTCCAACATACTGACCCTCGCGTATAACTCCAATATACTGACTCTCGCATTTAACTCCAAGATACTGAAACTCAGATATATCTCCAACATACTGACCCTCCCGTATAACTCCAACATACTGACCCTCACATATATCTACAAAATACTGACCCTCGCATATAACGCCAACATACTGACCCTCCTGTATAACTCCAATGTACTGACCTTCCCATTTTACTCCAACATACTGACCCTCGCATATATCTCCAACATACTGACCCTCCCGTGTAACTCCAACACACTGACCCTCCCGTATATCTCCAACATACTGACCCTCCCGTATAAATCCAACATACTGACTCTCGTTTATAACTCCAACATACTGACCCTCGCATATAACTTCAAGCTACTGACACTCACAGAAATCTCCAAAATACTGACACTCCCGTATAACACCAACATACTGACCCTCACGTACATCTCCAGCATACCGACACTCCCGTATAACTCCAACATACAGATCCTCGCATATAACTCCAACATACTGACCCTCGCATATATCTCCAACATACTGACCCTCCCGTATAACTTCAACATACTGACCTTCCTGCATAACTCCAACATACTGACCCTCCCGTATATCTCCAACATACTGACGCTCACGTATAACTCCAACATATTGACCCTCGCCTATAACTCCAACATACTGACCCTCACATGTATCTCCAACACACTGAACCTCCCATATAACACCAACATACTAACCCTCCCGTATTACTCCAACATACTGACCATTACATATATCTCCAACATACTGAACCTCGCGTATAACTCAAAGATACTGACCCTCTAATTTATCTCCAACCTACTGACCCTCGCGTATAACCCCAACATATTGACCTTGCCGTATAGCTCCAACATACTGTCCTCACATATATCTCTTAATGACCCTAACATATATCTCCAACATACTGACCCTCCCGTATATCTCCAACATACTAACCCACGCATATATCTCCAACATACTGAGCCTCACATATATCTCCAACGTACTGACCCTCCCATTTAAATCCAACATACTGACCCTCGTGTATAACTCCAACAAACTGACTCTCCCGTATAACTCCAACACACTGACTCTCCCGTACATCTCCAACATACTGACCCTCCCTTATAACTCAAACGTACTGACCCTCACATATATCTCCAACATAATGACCCTCCTGTTTAACTCCAACATGCTGACCATCGTGTATAACTCCGAAATACTGACCCTCCCGTATAACTCCAACATACTGACCTTCCCTTCAAACTCCAACATACTGACCGTCGCGTATAACTCAAATATACTGACTCTCACATATAAATCCAACATACTGACACTCACATATATCTCCAACATACTGACGCTCGCATATATCTACAACATTCTGACCCTCCAGTATAACTCCAACATACTGACCCTCACGTATATCTCCAACAAACTGACCCTCACATATATCTCCACCATAGTGACCCTCACATATATCTCCAACACTCTGACCCTCCCGTATATTTCCAACATTCTGACCCACGCATATATCTCCAGCATACTGACCCACACATATATCTCCAACATACTAACCCTCCCGTTTAACTCCAAAATACTGACCTCGTGTATAACTCCAACAAACTGACTCTCCCGTATAACTCCAACACACTGACTCTCCCGTACATCTCCAACATACTGACCCTCCCTTATAACTCAAACGTACTGACCCTCACATATATCTCCAACATAATGACCCTCCTGTTTAAGTCCAACATGCTGACCATCGTGTATAACTCCGACATACTGACCCTCCCGTATAAATCCAAAATACTGACCCTCGTGTATAACTCCAACAAACTGACTCTCCCGTATAACTCCAACACACTGACTCTCCCGTACATCTCCAACATACTGACCCTCCCTTGTAACTCAAACGTACTGACCCTCACATATATCTCCAACATAGTGACCCTCCTGTAAAACTCCAACATACTGACCCTGGTGTATAACTCCAACATACCGACCCTCACATATATCTCCAAAGTTCTGACCCTCCCGTATAACTCCAACTTACTAACCCTCGTGTATAACTCCAACATACTGACCCTCACGTGTATCTCGAACATACTAATACTCACATACATCTCCAAAATACTGACCGTCCCGTATAACTCCAACATACTGACCCTCCCGTATAACTCAAACATACTGACCCTCACATATATCTCCATCATACTGACCCTCCTGTTTAACTCCAACATACTGACCCTCCTGTATAACTCCAACATACTGACTCTCCCATATACCTCTAACATACTGACACTTACATATATCTCCAACATACTGAACCTGCCGTGTAGCTCCAACATACTGACCCTCACGTATATCTCCAACATACTGACCCTCACATGTATCTCCAACATAGTGACCCTCACATATATCTCCAACATACTGACCCACACGTATATCTCCAACATTCTGACCCACGCATATATCTCCAGCATACTGACCCTCACATATATCTCCAACTTACTGACCCTCCAGATTAACTCCAAAATACTGACCCTCGTGTATAACTCCAACAAACTGACTCTCCCGTATAACTTCAACACACTGACTCTCCCGTACATCTCCAACATACTGACCCTCCCTTATAACTCAAAACGTACTGACCCTCACATATATCTCCAACATAATGACCCTCCTGTTTAACTCCAACATGCTGACCATCGTGTATAACTCCGACATACTGACCCTCCCGTATAACTCCGACATACTGACCCTCCCGTATAACTCCAACATACTGACCTTCCCTTAAAACTCCAACATACTGACCGTCGCGTATAACTCAAATATACTGACTCTCACATATAAATCCAACATACTGATGCTCACATATATCTACAACATTCTGACCCTCCAGTATAACTCCAACATACTGACCCTCACGTATAACTCCAACATACTGACCCTCCCGTATATCTCCAACATACCGACACTCCCGTATAACTCCAACATACAGATCCTCGCATATAAATCCAACATACTGACCCTCGCATTTAACTCCAAGATACTGAAACTCAGATATATCTCCAACATACTGACCCTCCCGTATGACTCCAACATACTGACCCTTCCGTATATCTCCAACATACTGACCCTCACGTATAACTCCAACATATTGACCCTCGCCTATAACTCCAACATACTGACCCTCACATGTATCTCCAACACACTGAACCTCCCATATATCTCCAACATACTGACCCTCCCGTATAATCAAACATACTGACGCTCACATATATCTCCAACGTACCGACCCTCCCATATAACTCCAGCATACTGACCCTCATGTATAACTCCAACATACTGACCCTCACATATATCTCCAACGTTCTGAACTTCCCGTATAACTCCAACATACTGACCCTCACATATATCTCCAACATACAGAAACTCCCGTATATCTCAAACATACAGACCCTCTCATGTATCTCCAACATACAGACCCTCCTGTATAACAAAAACATACTGACCCTCAAATATATCTCCAACCTACTGATCTTCCCGTATAACTCAAACATACTGACGCTCACATATATCTCCAACATACTGATCCTCCCGTGTAACTCCAACTTACTAACCCTCGTGTATAACTCCAATATACTGACTCTCGCATTTAACTCCAAGATACTGAAACTCAGATATATCTCCAACATACTGACCCTCCCGTATAACTCCAACATACTGACCCTTCCGTATATCTCCAACATACTGACCCTCACGTATAACTCCAACATATTGACCCTCGCCTATAACTCCAACATACTGACCCTCACATGTATCTCCAACACACTGAACCTCCCATATAACTCCAATATACTGACCCTCCCGTATAATCAAACATACTGACGCTCACATATATCTCCAACGTACTGACCCTCCCATATAACTCCAGCATACTGACCCTCATGTATAACTCCAACATACTGACCCTCACATATATCTCCAACGTTCTGAACTTCCCGTATAACTCCAACATACTGACCCTCACATATATCTCCAACATACAGAAACTCCCGTATATCTCAAACATACAGACCCTCTCATGTATCTCCAACATACAGACCCTCCCGTATAACAAAAACATACTGACCCTCAAATATATCTCCAACCTACTGATCTTCCCGTATAACTCAAACATACTGACGCTCACATATATCTCCAACATACTGATCCTCCCGTGTAACTCCAACTTACTAACCCTCGTGTATAACTCCAACATGCTGACCCTCACGTATATCTCGAACATACTAACCCTCACATATATCTCCAACATACAGACCCTCCCGTAAAACTCCAACATACTGACCATCCCTTATAACTCCAACATACTGACCCTCGCGTATAACTCCAATATACTGACTCTCGCATTTAACTCCAAGATACTGAAACTCAGATATATCTCCAACATACTGACCCTCCCGTATAACTCCAACATACTGACCCTCACATATATCTACAAAATACTGACCCTCGCATATAACGCCAACATACTGACCCTCCTGTATAACTCCAATGTACTGACCTTCCCATTTTACTCCAACATACTGACCCTCGCATATATCTCCAACATACTGACCCTCCCGTGTAACTCCAACACACTGACCCTCCCGTATATCTCCAACATACTGACCCTCCCGTATAAATCCAACATACTGACTCTCGTTTATAACTCCAACATACTGACCCTCGCATATAACTTCAAGCTACTGACACTCACAGAAATCTCCAAAATACTGACACTCCCGTATAACACCAACATACTGACCCTCACGTACATCTCCAGCATACTGACTATCCCATATAACTCCAACATACTGTCCCTCGTGTATAACTCCAACATTCTCACCTGCCCGTATTACTCCAACATACTGACCTTGGCATATAACTCCAACATACTGACCCTCATGTATATCTCCAACATACTGACCCTCACATATATTTCCAAAATACTGACCCTCCCGTATGACTCTAACATTCTGATCCTCAAGTATAAATCCAACATACGGACTCTCGTGTATAACTCCAACATACTGACCCTCACATAAATCTCCAACGTTCTGACCCTGCCGTTTAACTCCAACACACTGACTCTCCAGTATAACACCAACATACTGACCCTCACGTATACCTCCAACATACTGACCCTCACATATATTTCCAAAATACTGACCCTCCCGTATGACTCTAACATTCTGATCCTCAAGTATAAATCCAACATACGGACTCTCGTGTATAACTCCAACATACTGACCCTCACATAAATCTCCAACGTTCTGACCCTGCCGTTTAACTCCAACACACTGACTCTCCAGTATAACACCAACATACTGACCCTCACGTATACCTCCAACATACTGACCATCACATATATGTCAAACATACTGACCCTCCCGCATAACTCCAACATACTCACCCTCATGTATACCTCCAACATACTGACCCTCGCATATAACTCCAACATACAGACCCTCACATATATCTCCAACATACTGACCCACCCGTATAACTCCAAAATACTGACCCCCACATATATCTCCAACATACTGACCCTCACGTATAACTCAAACATATTGACGCTCAGATATATCTCCAACATACTGACCGCCCCGTAAAACTCCAACATTCTGACCCTCGTGTATAACTCCAACATACTGACCCTCACGTATATCTCCAACGTTCTGACCCTCCCGTATAACTCCAACATACTGACCCTCCCGTATAACTCAAACATACACACCCTTACATATATCTCCAACATACTGACCGTCCCGTATAACTACAACATACTGACACTCGTGGATAACTCCAACATACTGATGCTCCCATATATCTACAACATACTGATCTTCCCGTACAACAACAACATACTGACCCTCACATATATCTCCAACATATCGACCCACTCCGTATAACTCCAACATAGGGACCCTCCCGTATAACTCCAACTTACTGACCTTCACATATATCTACAACTTACTGACCGTCCCGTATAACTACAACATACTGACACTCGTGGATAACTCCAACGTACTGACCCTCGCATATTACTCCAACATACTGACAGTCACATATGTTTCCAAAATACTAACCCACCGGTATAACTCCAACATACTGACCCTACCATATAACTCGAACATACTGACCCTCACATATATCTCCAACATACTGACCCTGCCGTATGACTCAAACATACTGACACTCACATATATCTACAACTTACTGACGCTCCCGTATAACTCCAACATACTGACCCTCCCGTATAACTCCAACGTACTGACCCTCCCGTATAACTCCAACGTACTGACCCTCGCATATTACTCCAACATACTGACAGTCACATATATTTCCAAAATACTAACCCACCGGTATAACTCCAACATACTGACCCTCCCGTATAACTCGAAAATACTGACCCTCACATGTATCTCCAACATACTGACCTTGGCATATAACTCCAACACACTGACCCTAACGTATATCTCCAACATGCTGACCTTGGCATATAACTCCAACATACAGACCCTAACGTATATCTCCAACATACTGATCTTCCCGTTTAACAACAACATACTGACCCTCACATATATCTCCAACATACTGACCCACTCCGTATAACTCCAACATACTGACCCTCACGTATATCTCAAACATACTGACCCTTGCATATAACTCCAACATAGGGATCTTCCCGTATAACTCCAACTTACTGACCCTCACAAATATCTACAACTTACTGACCCTCCCGTATAACTCCAATGTACTGACCCTCGCATATTACCCCAACATACTGACACTCACATATATTTCCAAAATACTAACCCACCGGTATAACTCCAACATACTGACCCTACCGTATAACTCGAACATACTGACCCTCACATATATCTCCAACATACTGACCCTGCCGTATGACTCAAACATACTGACACTCACATATATTTCCAAAATACTAACCCACCGGTATAACTCCAACATACTGACCCTCACATGTATCTCCAACACACTGAACCTCCCATATAACACCAACATACTAACCCTCCCGTATTACTCCAACATACTGACCCTCGCAAATACCTCCAACATACTGACCCTCCCGTATGAATCCAACATACTGACCCTCGTGTATAATTCCAACATACTGACCCTCACGTATATCTCCAACATACTGGCCCTCACATATATCTGCAACGTTCTGACCCTCCCGTATAACTCCAACACACTGACTCTCCCGTATAACTCCAACATACTGATCCTCACGTATAACTATAACATACTGACCCTCGCAAATTTCCCCAACATACTGACCCTCCCATATAACTCAAAGATACTGACCCTCACGTTTATCTCCAACATACTGACCCTCACATATATCTCCATCATACTGACCCACCCGTATAACTCCAACATACTGACCCTCATGTATATCTCCAACATACTGACCCTCACATATCTCTCCAACATACTGACCCTCCCGTATAACTCCAACATACTGACCCTCCCTTAGAACTCCAACATACTGACAATCGCTTATAACTCCAGCGTACTGACCCTCGCATATAACTCCAACATACTGACCCTCACGTATATCTCCAACATACTGACCCTACCGTATAACTCTAACATACTGACCCTCACGTATCACTATAACATACTAACCCTCACAAATATCTCCAACATTCTGACCCTCCTATATAACTTCAACACACTGACCCTCACGTATATCTCCAACATATTGACCCTCACTTATTTCTCCAACATACTGACCCTCCCGAATAACTCTAACATACTGCCCCTCGCGTATAACTCCAACACTCTGACCATCCAGACTAACTCCAACATACTGACACTCGTGTATAACTCCAACATACTGACATTCACATATATCTCCAACGTTCTGACCCTCCCGTATAACTCCAACGCACAGACTCTCCCATATAACTCCAACATACTGACCCTCACGTATAACTCCAACATACTGACCCTCACGTATAACTATAACATACTGACCCTCACAAATTTCCCCAACATACTGACCCTACCGTATAACTCTAACATACTGACCCTCACGTATCACTATAACATACTAACCCTCACAAATATCTCCAACATACTGACCCTCCCATATAACCCCAACAGACTGACCCTCACATATATCTGCAACATACTGACCCTCACTTATATCTCCAACATACTGACCCTCCCGTATAACTCTAACATACTGCCCCTCGCGAATAACTCCAACATTCTGACCCTCCAATATAACTCCAACATACTGACCCTTGTATAACTCAAACATACTGACCCTCACAAATATCTCCAACATTCTGACCCTCCCGTATAACATAACATACTGACCCTCACGTATAACTCCAACATACTGACCCTCACGTATAACTATAACATACTGACCCTCACAAATATCTCCAACATACTGACCCTCCCACATAACTCAAAGATACTGATCCTCATGTATATCTCCAACCTACCAACCCTCACATATATCTCCAACATACTGACCATCATATATATCTCAAAAATACTGACCTTCCCGTATAACTCCAACATACTGACCCTCACGTGTATCCCCAACATACTGACCCTCGCATATAACTCCAACATAGTGACCCTCACATATATCTCCAACATACTGATCCTCCCGTATAACTCCAAAATACAGACCCTCGCGTACATCTTCAACATACTGACAAAGCATATATCTCCAACATACTGACCCTGACATATATCTCCAACATACTGACCCTCCCGTATAACTATAACATACTGACCCTCACAAATATCTCCAACATACTTACCCTCCCATATAACTCCAACACACTGACCCTCAAGAATATCTCCAACATACTGACCCTCACTTATATCTCCAACATACTAACCCTCAATTATATCTCCAACATACTGACCCTCCCGTATAACTCCAACGTACTGCCCCTCGCGTATAAATCCAACATTATGACCATCCAGTAATACTCCAACATACTGACCCTCGTGTATAACTCCAACATACTGACCCTCAGATATATCTCCAACGTTCTGACCCTCCCGTATAACTCCAACACACTGACTCTCCCGTATAACTCCAACATACTGACCATCCCGTATAACTCCAACATACTGACCCTCCCGTATATCTCCAGCATACCGACACTCCCGTATAACTCCAACATACAGATCCTCGCATATAACTCCAACATACTGACCCTCGCATATATCTCCAACATACTGACCCTCCCGTATAACTTCAACATACTGACCTTCCTGCATAACTCCAACATACTGACCCTCCCGTATATCTCCAACATACTGACGCTCACGTATAACTCCAACATATTGACCCTCGCCTATAACTCCAACATACTGACCCTCACATGTATCTCCAACACACTGAACCTCCCATATAACACCAACATACTAACCCTCCCGTATTACTCCAACATACTGACCATTACATATATCTCCAACATACTGAACCTCGCGTATAACTCAAAGATACTGACCCTCTAATTTATCTCCAACCTACTGACCCTCGCGTATAACCCCAACATATTGACCTTGCCGTATAGCTCCAACATACTGTCCTCACATATATCTCTTAATGACCCTAACATATATCTCCAACATACTGACCCTCCCGTATATCTCCAACATACTAACCCACGCATATATCTCCAACATACTGAGCCTCACATATATCTCCAACGTACTGACCCTCCCATTTAAATCCAACATACTGACCCTCGTGTATAACTCCAACAAACTGACTCTCCCGTATAACTCCAACACACTGACTCTCCCGTACATCTCCAACATACTGACCCTCCCTTATAACTCAAACGTACTGACCCTCACATATATCTCCAACATAATGACCCTCCTGTTTAACTCCAACATGCTGACCATCGTGTATAACTCCGAAATACTGACCCTCCCGTATAACTCCAACATACTGACCTTCCCTTCAAACTCCAACATACTGACCGTCGCGTATAACTCAAATATACTGACTCTCACATATAAATCCAACATACTGACACTCACATATATCTCCAACATACTGACGCTCGCATATATCTACAACATTCTGACCCTCCAGTATAACTCCAACATACTGACCCTCACGTATATCTCCAACAAACTGACCCTCACATATATCTCCACCATAGTGACCCTCACATATATCTCCAACACTCTGACCCTCCCGTATATTTCCAACATTCTGACCCACGCATATATCTCCAGCATACTGACCCACACATATATCTCCAACATACTAACCCTCCCGTTTAACTCCAAAATACTGACCTCGTGTATAACTCCAACAAACTGACTCTCCCGTATAACTCCAACACACTGACTCTCCCGTACATCTCCAACATACTGACCCTCCCTTATAACTCAAACGTACTGACCCTCACATATATCTCCAACATAATGACCCTCCTGTTTAAGTCCAACATGCTGACCATCGTGTATAACTCCGACATACTGACCCTCCCGTATAAATCCAAAATACTGACCCTCGTGTATAACTCCAACAAACTGACTCTCCCGTATAACTCCAACACACTGACTCTCCCGTACATCTCCAACATACTGACCCTCCCTTGTAACTCAAACGTACTGACCCTCACATATATCTCCAACATAGTGACCCTCCTGTAAAACTCCAACATACTGACCCTGGTGTATAACTCCAACATACCGACCCTCACATATATCTCCAAAGTTCTGACCCTCCCGTATAACTCCAACTTACTAACCCTCGTGTATAACTCCAACATACTGACCCTCACGTGTATCTCGAACATACTAATACTCACATATATCTCCAAAATACTGACCGTCCCGTATAACTCCAACATACTGACCCTCCCGTATAACTCAAACATACTGACCCTCACATATATCTCCATCATACTGACCCTCCTGTTTAACTCCAACATACTGACCCTCCTGTATAACTCCAACATACTGACTCTCCCATATACCTCTAACATACTGACCCTTACATATATCTCCAACATACTGAACCTGCCGTGTAGCTCCAACATACTGACCCTCACGTATATCTCCAACATACTGACCCTCACATGTATCTCCAACATAGTGACCCTCACATATATCTCCAACATACTGACCCACACGTATATCTCCAACATTCTGACCCACGCATATATCTCCAGCATACTGACCCTCACATATATCTCCAACTTACTGACCCTCCAGATTAACTCCAAAATACTGACCCTCGTGTATAACTCCAACAAACTGACTCTCCCGTATAACTTCAACACACTGACTCTCCCGTACATCTCCAACATACTGACCCTCCCTTATAACTCAAAACGTACTGACCCTCACATATATCTCCAACATAATGACCCTCCTGTTTAACTCCAACATGCTGACCATCGTGTATAACTCCGACATACTGACCCTCCCGTATAACTCCAACATACTGACCTTCCCTTAAAACTCCAACATACTGACCGTCGCGTATAACTCAAATATACTGACTCTCACATATAAATCCAACATACTGACGCTCACATATATCTACAACATTCTGACCCTCCAGTATAACTCCAACATACTGACCCTCACGTATAACTCCAACATACTGACCCTCCCGTATATCTCCAACATACCGACACTCCCGTATAACTCCAACATACAGATCCTCGCATATAAATCCAACATACTGACCCTCGCATTTAACTCCAAGATACTGAAACTCAGATATATCTCCAACATACTGACCCTCCCGTATGACTCCAACATACTGACCCTTCCGTATATCTCCAACATACTGACCCTCACGTATAACTCCAACATATTGACCCTCGCCTATAACTCCAACATACTGACCCTCACATGTATCTCCAACACACTGAACCTCCCATATATCTCCAACATACTGACCCTCCCGTATAATCAAACATACTGACGCTCACATATATCTCCAACGTACTGACCCTCCCATATAACTCCAGCATACTGACCCTCATGTATAACTCCAACATACTGACCCTCACATATATCTCCAACGTTCTGAACTTCCCGTATAACTCCAACATACTGACCCTCACATATATCTCCAACATACAGAAACTCCCGTATATCTCAAACATACAGACCCTCTCATGTATCTCCAACATACAGACCCTCCTGTATAACAAAAACATACTGACCCTCAAATATATCTCCAACCTACTGATCTTCCCGTATAACTCAAACATACTGACGCTCACATATATCTCCAACATACTGATCCTCCCGTGTAACTCCAACTTACTAACCCTCGTGTATAACTCCAATATACTGACTCTCGCATTTAACTCCAAGATACTGAAACTTAGATATATCTCCAACATACTGACCCTCCCGTATAACTCCAACATACTGACCCTTCCGTATATCTCCAACATACTGACCCTCACGTATAACTCCAACATATTGACCCTCGCCTATAACTCCAACATACTGACCCTCACATGTATCTCCAACACACTGAACCTCCCATATAACTCCAATATACTGACCCTCCCGTATAATCAAACATACTGACGCTCACATATATCTCCAACGTACTGACCCTCCCATATAACTCCAGCATACTGACCCTCATGTATAACTCCAACATACTGACCCTCACATATATCTCCAACGTTCTGAACTTCCCGTATAACTCCAACATACTGACCCTCACATATATCTCCAACATACAGAAACTCCCGTATATCTCAAACATACAGACCCTCTCATGTATCTCCAACATACAGACCCTCCCGTATAACAAAAACATACTGACCCTCAAATATATCTCCAACCTACTGATCTTCCCGTATAACTCAAACATACTGACGCTCACATATATCTCCAACATACTGATCCTCCCGTGTAACTCCAACTTACTAACCCTCGTGTATAACTCCAACATGCTGACCCTCACGTATATCTCGAACATACTAACCCTCACATATATCTCCAACATACAGACCCTCCCGTAAAACTCCAACATACTGACCATCCCTTATAACTCCAACATACTGACCCTCGCGTATAACTCCAATATACTGACTCTCGCATTTAACTCCAAGATACTGAAACTCAGATATATCTCCAACATACTGACCCTCCCGTATAACTCCAACATACTGACCCTCACATATATCTACAAAATACTGACCCTCGCATATAATGCCAACATACTGACCCTCCTGTATAACTCCAATGTACTGACCTTCCCATTTTACTCCAACATACTGACCCTCGCATATATCTCCAACATACTGACCCTCCCGTGTAACTCCAACACACTGACCCTCCCGTATATCTCCAACATACTGACCCTCCCGTATAAATCCAACATACTGACTCTCGTTTATAACTCCAACATACTGACCCTCGCATATAACTTCAAGCTACTGACACTCACAGAAATCTCCAAAATACTGACACTCCCGTATAACACCAACATACTGACCCTCACGTACATCTCCAGCATACTGACTATCCCATATAACTCCAACATACTGTCCCTCGTGTATAACTCCAACATTCTCACCTGCCCGTATTACTCCAACATACTGACCTTGGCATATAACTCCAACATACTGACCCTCATGTATATCTCCAACATACTGACCCTCACATATATTTCCAAAATACTGACCCTCCCGTATGACTCTAACATTCTGATCCTCAAGTATAAATCCAACATACGGACTCTCGTGTATAACTCCAACATACTGACCCTCACATAAATCTCCAACGTTCTGACCCTGCCGTTTAACTCCAACACACTGACTCTCCAGTATAACACCAACATACTGACCCTCACGTATACCTCCAACATACTGACCATCACATATATGTCAAACATACTGACCCTCCCGCATAACTCCAACATACTCACCCTCATGTATACCTCCAACATACTGACCCTCGCATATAACTCCAACATACAGACCCTCACATATATCTCCAACATACTGACCCACCCGTATAACTCCAAAATACTGACCCCCACATATATCTCCAACATACTGACCCTCACGTATAACTCAAACATATTGACGCTCAGATATATCTCCAACATACTGACCGCCCCGTAAAACTCCAACATTCTGACCCTCGTGTATAACTCCAACATACTGACCCTCACGTATATCTCCAACGTTCTGACCCTCCCGTATAACTCCAACATACTGACCCTCCCGTATAACTCAAACATACACACCCTTACATATATCTCCAACATACTGACCGTCCCGTATAACTACAACATACTGACACTCGTGGATAACTCCAACATACTGATGCTCCCATATATCTACAACATACTGATCTTCCCGTATAACAACAACATACTGACCCTCACATATATCTCCAACATACCGACCCACTCCGTATAACTCCAACATAGGGACCCTCCCGTATAACTCCAACTTACTGACCTTCACATATATCTACAACTTACTGACCGTCCCGTATAACTACAACATACTGACACTCGTGGATAACTCCAACGTACTGACCCTCGCATATTACTCCAACATACTGACAGTCACATATGTTTCCAAAATACTAACCCACCGGTATAACTCCAACATACTGACCCTACCGTATAACTCGAACATACTGACCCTCACATATATCTCCAACATACTGACCCTGCCGTATGACTCAAACATACTGACACTCACATATATCTACAACTTACTGACGCTCCCGTATAACTCCAACATACTGACCCTCCCGTATAACTCCAACGTACTGACCCTCCCGTATAACTCCAACGTACTGACCCTCGCATATTACTCCAACATACTGACAGTCACATATATTTCCAAAATACTAACCCACCGGTATAACTCCAACATACTGACCCTCCCGTATAACTCAAAAATACTGACCCTCACATGTATCTCCAACATACTGACCTTGGCATATAACTCCAACACACTGACCCTAACGTATATCTCCAACATGCTGACCTTGGCATATAACTCCAACATACAGACCCTAACGTATATCTCCAACATACTGATCTTCCCGTTTAACAACAACATACTGACCCTCACATATATCTCCAACATACTGACCCACTCCGTATAACTCCAACATACTGACCCTCACGTATATCTCAAACATACTGACCCTTGCATATAACTCCAACATAGGGATCTTCCCGTATAACTCCAACTTACTGACCCTCACAAATATCTACAACTTACTGACCCTCCCGTATAACTCCAATGTACTGACCCTCGCATATTACCCCAACATACTGACACTCACATATATTTCCAAAATACTAACCCACCGGTATAACTCCAACATACTGACCCTACCGTATAACTCGAACATACTGACCCTCACATATATCTCCAACATACTGACCCTGCCGTATGACTCAAACATACTGACACTCACATATATTTCCAAAATACTAACCCACCGGTATAACTCCAACATACTGACCCTCCCGTATAACTCGAAAATACTGACCCTCACATGTATCTCCAACATACTGACCTTGGCATATAACTCCAACCCACTGACCCTAACGTATATCTCCAACATGCTGACCTTGGCATATAACTCCAACATACTGACCCTAATGTATATCTCCAACATGCTGACCCTGCCGTATAACACCAACTTACTGACCCTCACGTATATCTCCAACATACTGACCCTCAAGTATATCTCCAACCTACTGGCCCTCACATATATCTCCAACATACTGACACTCGCGTATAACTCCAACATACTAACCCTCACCTATCTCTCCAACATTCTGACCCTCACGTATAACTCCAAAATACGGACCCTCACTTATATCTCCAAGATACTGACCCTCGCATACAACAACATATTGACCCTCGCCTGTAACTCCAACACACTGACCCTCACATGTATCTCCAACATACTGAACCTTCCATATAAGTCCAACATACTGACCCTCCTGTATTACTCCAACATACAGACCCTTACATATATCTCCAACATACTGACCCTCCCGTATAACTCAAATATACTGACCCTCACATTTATCTCCAACATACTGACCATCCGGTTTAACTCCAACATACTGACGCTCACATATATCTGCAACATACTGACCCTGCCGTATAACTCCAACATACTGACCCTCACGTATATCTCCAACATACTGACCCTCACATATACCTCCAACATACTGACCCTACCGTATAACTCCAACATACTGTCCCTTACATATATCTCCAACATACTGATGCTCCCATATAGCTCCAAAATACAGACCATCCCGTATATCTCCAACATACTGACCCACATGTATAACTCCAACATACTGACCATCGCATATAACTCCAGCATATTGACCCTCGCATATATTTCCAAGATACTAACACTCACATATATCTCCAACATACTGACCCTCCCGTATATCTCCAACATACTGAGCGTCCCATATAACTGAAACATATGACCCTCACGTATATCTCCAACATACTGACCCTTACGTATAACTCCAACATACTGACCCTCACGAACATCTCAACATACTGACCCTCGCATATAACTCCAACATACTGACCCTCCCGTATAACTCCAACATACTGACCCTCGCATATATCTCCAACATACTGACCCTCCCGTATGAATCCAACATACTGACACTCGTGTATAACTCTAACATACTGACCCTGACGTATATCTCCAACATACAGACCCTCACATATATCTGCAACGTACTGACCCTCCCGTATAACTCCAACATACTGACCCTCCCATATAACTCCAACATACTGGCCCGCACGTATAACTATAACATACTGATCCTCACAAATATCTCCAACCTACTGACCCTCCCGTATAACTCCAACATACAGACCCTCACGTATATCTCTAACATACTAACCGTCCTATATACTGACCATCGCGTATAACTCCAACATACTGACCCTCCCGTTTCACTCCAACATACTGACCCTCGTGTATAACTACAACATACTGACCCTAAACTATATCTCCAACATTCTGACCCTCCAGTATAACTCCAACATACTGTCCCTCACATATTTCTCCGACATACTGACCCTCGTGTACAACTCCAACATATTGACCCTCCCCTATAACTCCAACATACTGACCCTCACATATATCTCCAACATACTGACCCTCCCATATAACTCCAACATACTGACCCTAACATATATCTCCAACATACAGACCATCGCGTATAAGTCCAAAATACTGACCCTCACGTATATCTCCAACATACTGACCCTCGTGTACAACTCCAACATATTCACCCTCGCCTATAACTCCAACATACTGACCCTCACATGTAACTCCAACATACTGACCCTCCCGTATAACTCAAACATACTGACCCTCACATATATCTCCAACATACTGATCCTCCCGTATAACTCCAACATACGGACCCTCACAGATATCTCCAACGTTCTGAACCTCCCGTATAACTCCAACATACTGACCCTCACATATATCTCCAACATACTGACCCTCCCGTATATCTCCAACATACTGACCGTCCCATATAACTGAAACATAAGCCCTCACGTATATCTCCAACATACTGACCCTTACGTATAACTCCAACATACTGATTGTCCCATATAAATCCAACATACTGACCCTCACGTATAACTCAAACAGACTGATGCTCACATATATCTCCAACGTACTGACCCTTCTGTATTACTCCAACATACTAACCGTCATGTATATATCCCACATACTGACCGTCCCATATAACTCCAACATACTGACCCTCACGTATATCTCCAACATACTGACCCTCCCATATAACTCCAACATACTGACCCGCACGTATAACTATAACATACTGATCCTCACAAATATCTCCAACCTACTGACCCTCCCGTATAACTCCAACATACAGACCCTCACGTATATCTCCAACATACTGACCCTCACATATATCTCCAACATACTAACCGTCCTATATACTGACCATCGCGTATAACTCCAACATACAGACCCTCCCGTTTCACTCCAACATACTGACCCTCGTGTATAACTACAACATACTGACCCTAAACTATATCTCCAACATTCTGACCCTCCAGTATAACTCCAACATACTGTCCCTCACGTATTTCTCCGACATACTGACCCTCGTGTACAACTCCAACATATTGACCCTCACCTATAACTCCAACATACTGACCCTCACATGTATCTCCAACATACTGACCCTAACATATATCTCCAACATACAGACCATCGCGTATAACTCCAAAATACTGACCCCCACTTATATCTCCAACATACTGACCCTCGTGTACAACGCCAACATATTCACCCTCGCCTATAACTCCAACATACTGACCCTCACATGTAACTCCAACATACTGACCCTCCCGTATAACTCAAACATACTGACCCTCACATATATCTCCAACATACTGATCCTCCCGTATAACTCCAACATACGGACCCTCACAGATATCTCCAACGTTCTGAACCTCCCGTATAACTCCAACATACTGACCCTCACATATATCTCCAACATACTGACCCTCCCGTATATCTCCAACATACTGACCGTCCCATATAACTGAAACATAAGCCCTCACGTATATCTCCAACATACTGACCCTTACGTATAACTCCAACATACTGATTGTCCCATATAAATCCAACATACTGACCCTCACGTATAACTCAAACAGACTGATGCTCACATATATCTCCAACGTACTGACCCTTCTGTATTACTCCAACATACTAACCGTCATGTATATATCCCACATACTGACCGTCCCATATAACTCCAACATACTGACCCTCACGTATATCTCCAACATACTGACCCTCCCATATAACTCCAACATACTGACCCGCACGTATAACTATAACATACTGATCCTCACAAATATCTCCAACCTACTGACCCTCCCGTATAACTCCAACATACAGACCCTCACGTATATCTCCAACATACTGACCCTCACATATATCTCCAACATACTAACCGTCCTATATACTGACCATCGCGTATAACTCCAACATACAGACCCTCCCGTTTCACTCCAACATACTGACCCTCGTGTATAACTACAACATACTGACCCTAAACTATATCTCCAACATTCTGACCCTCCAGTATAACTCCAACATACTGTCCCTCACGTATTTCTCCGACATACTGACCCTCGTGTACAACTCCAACATATTGACCCTCACCTATAACTCCAACATACTGACCCTCACATGTATCTCCAACATACTGACCCTAACATATATCTCCAACATACAGACCATCGCGTATAACTCCAAAATACTGACCCCCACTTATATCTCCAACATACTGACCCTCGTGTACAACGCCAACATATTCACCCTCGCCTATAACTCCAACATACTGACCCTCACATGTAACTCCAACATACTGACCCTCCCGTATAACTCAAACATACTGACCCTCACATATATCTCCAACATACTGATCCTCCCGTATAACTCCAACATACGGACCCTCACAGATATCTCCAACGTTCTGAACCTCCCGTATAACTCCAACATACTGACCCTCACATATATCTCCAACATACTGACCCTCCCGTATATCTCCAACATACTGACCGTCCCATATAACTGAAACATAAGCCCTCACGTATATCTCCAACATACTGACCCTTACGTATAACTCCAACATACTGATTGACCCATATAAATCCAACATACTGACCCTCACGTATACCTCCAACATACTGACCCCCTCGTATAACTCCAACATACTGACCCTCACGTATAACTCAAACAGACTGATGCTCACATATATCTCCAACGTACTGACCCTTCTGTATTACTCCAACATACTAACCGTCATGTATATATCCTACATACTGACCGTCCCATATAACTCCAACATACTGACCCTCACGTATATCTCCAACATACTGACCCTCCCATATAACTCCAACATACTGACCCGCACGTATAACTATAACATACTGATCCTCACAAATATCTCCAACATACTGACCCTCCCGTATAACTCCAACATACAGACCCTCACGTATATCTCCAACATACTGACCCTCACATATATCTCCAACATACTAACCGTCCTATATACTGACCATCGCGTATAACTCCAACATACTGACCCTCCCTTTTCACTCCAACATACTGACCCTCGTGTATAACTACAACATACTGACCCTAAACTATATCTCCAACATTCTGACCCTCCAGTATAACTCCAACATACTGTCCCTCACGTATTTCTCCGACATACTGACCCTCGTGTACAACTCCAACATATTGACCCTCACCTATAACTCCAACATACTGACCCTCACATGTATCTCCAACATACTGACTCTCCCATATAACTCCAACATACTGACCCTAACATATATCTCCAACATACAGACCATCGCGTATAACTCCAAAATACTGACCCCCACGTATATCTCCAACATACTGACCCTCGTGTACAACTCCAACATATTCACCCTCGCCTATAACTCAAACATACTGACCCTCACATATATCTCCAACATACTGACCCTCCCGTATAACTTCAACATACGGACCCTCACAGATATCTCCAACGTTCTGAACCTCCCGTATAACTCCAACATACTGACCCTCACATATATCTCCAACCTACTGACCCTCCCGTATAACTGAAACATACTGACCCTCACATATATCTCCAACATACTGACCCTCCCGTATAACTCCAACATACTAACCCTCGTGTATAACTCCAACATACTGACATTCACATTTATCTCGAACATACTGACCCTCCCTTATAACTCCAACATACTGACCCTCGCGTATAACTCCAATATACTGACTCTCGCATATAACTCCAACATACTGACACTCACATATACCTCCAACATACTGACCCTCCCGTATAACTCCAACATACTGAGCCTCACATATATCTACAAAATACTGAACCTCGCATACAACGCCAACATACTTACCCTCCCGTATATCTCCAATTTACTGACCCTCGCATTTTACTCCAACGTACTGACCCTCATATATATCTCCAACCTACTGACCCTCCCGTGTATCTCCGACATACTGACCGTCAGGTATAACTCTAACATACTGACCCTCCCGTATAATTCCATCATACTGAACTTGGCATATAACTCCAACATACTGACCCTCGCGTATAACTCCAACATACTGACCTTCAACTATATCTCCAACATTCTGACCCTCCCGTATAACTCCAACATACTGACCTTGGCATATAACTCCAACATACTGAACCTCACGTATATCTCCAACAGAATGAGCCTAACAGATATCTCCAACATACTGACTATCACATATATCTCCAACATACTGACCCTCGCGTATAACTTCAACATACTGACCTTCAGCTATATCTCCAACATTCTGACCCTCCGGTATATCTCCAACATTCTGACCCTTCCTTATGTCTCCAACATACTGACCCTCACGTATAACTCCAAAATACTGACAGTCCCATATAACTCCAACATACTGACCCTCATGTATATCTCCAACTTACTGACCCTACTGTATAACTATAACATAGTGACCTTCACAAATATCTCCAGCATACTGACCCTCCCATATAACTCAAACATACAGACGCTCACATATATCTCCAACATACTGACCCTCCTGTATAACTCCAACTTACTGACCCACATCTATAACTCCAACGTACTGACCCTCGCATATAACTGCAACATACTGACCCTCGCATATATCTCCAACATACTGACCCTCACGTATACCTCCAACATACTGACCACCCTGTATAACTCCAACATACTGACCCTCACGTATAACTCAAAGAGACTGACGCTCACATATATCTCCAAAGTACTGACCCTTCCGTATTACTCCAACATACTAACCGTCATGTATATATCCTACATACTGACCGTCCCATATAACTCCAACATACTGACCCTCACGTATATCTCCAACATACTGACCCTCCCATATAACTCCAACATACTGACCCGTACGTATAACTATAACATACTGGTCCTCACAAATATCTCCAACATACTGACCCTCCCGTATAACTGCAACATACAGACCCTCACGTATATCTCCATCATACTGACCCTCACATATATCCCCAACATACTAACCGTCCTATATACTGACCTTCGCGTATAACTCCAACATACTGACCCTCCCGTATAACTCCAACATACTGACCCTCGCGTATAACTCCAACATACTGACCCTCACGTATTTCTCCGACATACTGACCTTCACCTCTATCTCCAACATTCTGACCCCCCGTATTTCTCCAACATACTGACCCTCGCGTACAACTCCAACATATTGACCCTCGCCTATAACTACAACATACTGACCCTCACATGTATCTCCAACATACTGACCCTCCCATATAACTCCAACATACTGACCCTAACATATATCTCCAACATAAAGACCCTCACGTATAACTCCAAAATACTGACCCTCACGTATATCTCCAACATACTGACCCTCGTGTACAACTCCAACATATTCACCCTCGACTATAATTCCAACATACTGACCCTCACATGCATCTCCAACATACTGAACCTCACGTATAACTCCAAAATACTGACCCTCACGTATATCTCCAACAGAATGAGCCTAACAGATATCTCCAACATACTGACCCTCACATATATCTCCAACATACTGACCCTCACGTATAACTCCAAAATACTGACAGTCCCATATAACTCCAACTTACTGACCCTAAGGTATAACTATAACATACTGACCTTCACAAATACCTCCAGCATACTGACCCTCCCATATATCTCCAACATACTGACCCTCTGGTATATCTCCAACATACTGACCCTCACGTATATCTCCAACATACTGACACTCCCGTATAACTGCAACATACTGACCCTCGCGTATAGCTCCAACATACTGACCCACGCATATAACTCAAACATACTGACCCTCACATACATCTCCAACATACTGACCCTCATGTATATCTCCACCATACTGACAATCCCAAATAATTCCAACATACTGACCCTCACATAGATCTCCAACATACTGACCATCCCGTATAACACCAACATACTGACCCTGACGTATATCTCCAACTTACTGACACTCAGGTATATCTCCAACGAACTGACCCTCACCTATAACTACAACATACTGACCCTGACAATAATCTCCAACATACTGACCTTCTCATATAACTCCAACCTACTGACCCTCACGTATATCTCCAACATACTGACCCTCGCATATATCTCCAACGTACTGACACTCCCATATATCTCCAATATACTGACCCTCGCATATAACTCCAATATACTGACCCTCATGTATACCTCCAACATACTGACCCTCCAGTAAAACTCCAACGGACTGACCCTCGCGTATAACGCCAACATACTGATCCACACATATATCTCCAACATACTGACCCTCTCGTATAACTCCAACATACTGACCCTCACGTTTCACTACAACATACTTACCCTCACAAATATCTCCAACATACTGACGCCCCCATATAACGCCAACATACTGACCCTCACCCTTATCTCCAGCATACTGACCGTCACATATATCTCCAACTACTGACCCTCCTGTACAACTCCAACATACTGACCCTCGCGTACAACTCCAACATACTGACCCTCGCATGTAACTCCAACATACTGACCCTCGCATATATCTCCAACATACTGACCCTCCTGTATAACTCCAACATACTGACCCTCGCATACAACTCCAACATACTGACCCTCGCATATAACTCCAACATACAGACCCGCACGTATAACTATAACATACTGATCCTCACAAATATCTCCAACATACTGACCCTCCCGTATAACTCCAACCTACAGACCCTCACGTATATCTCCAACATACTGACCCTGACATATATCCCCAACATACTAACCGTCCTATATACTGACCATCTCGTATAACTCCAACATACTGACCCTCCCGTATAACTCCAACATACTGACCCTCGCGTATAACTCCAACATACTGACCCTCACGTATTTCTCCGACATACTGACCCTCGCATATAACGCCAACATACTGACCCTCCCGTATAACTCCAACATACTGACCCTAACATATATCTCCAACATAAAGACCCTCGCGTAAAACTCCAAAATACTGACCCTCACGTATATCTCCAACATACTGACCCTCGTGTACAACTCCAACATATTCACCCTCGACTATAATTCCAACATACTGACCCTCACATGTATCTCCAACATACTGAACCTCACGTATATCTCCAACATAATGACCCTCACATATAACTCCAACATACTGACCTTCACGTATATCTCCAAAGTAATGACCCTCACGTATAACTCCAACATACTGACTGTCCCATCTTACTCCAACACACAGACAATCACGTATATCTCCAAAATACTGACCCTCACATATATCTCCAACATAATGACCCTCCTGTTTAACTCCAACATGCTGACCATCGTGTATAACTCCGAAATACTGACCCTCCCGTATAACTCCAACATACTGACCTTCCCTTCAAACTCCAACATACTGACCATCGCGTATAACTCAAATATACTGACTCTCACATATAAATCCAACATACTGACACTCACATATATCTCCAACATACTGACGCTCGCATATATCTACAACATTCTGACCCTCCAGTATAACTCCAACATACTGACCCTCACGTATATCTCCAACAAACTGACCCTCACATATATCTCCACCATAGTGACCCTCACATATATCTCCAACCTACTGACCCTCCCGTGTATCTCCTACATACTGACCGTCAGGTATAACTCTAACATACTGACCCTCCCGTATAACTCCAACATACTGACCTTGGCATATAACTCCAACATACTGACCCTCAGGTATATCTCCAACAGAATGAGCCTAACAGATATCTCCAACATACTGACCCTCACATATATCTCCAACATACTGACCCTCGCGTATATCTCCAACATACTGACCCTCACGTATATCTCCAACAGAATGAGCCTAACAGATATCTCCAACATACTGACCCTCACATATATCTCCAACATACTGACCCTCACGTATAACTCCAAAATACTGACAGTCCCATATAACTCCAACATACTGACCCTCATGTATATCTCCAACTTACTGACCCTAAGGTATAACTCTAACATACTGACCCTCCCGTATAACTCCAACATACTGACCTTGGCATATAACTCCAACATACTGACCCTCAGGTATATCTCCAACAGAATGAGCCTAACAGATATCTCCAACATACTGACCCTCACATATATCTCCAACATACTGACCCTCACATATATCTCCAACATACTGACCCTCGCGTATATCTCCAACATACTGACCCTCACGTATATCTCCAACAGACTGACCCTTACATATATCTCCAACATACTGACCCTCCCGTATAACTCCAACATACTGACCCTCACGTATAACTACAAAATACTGACCCTCACATATATCTCCAACATACTGACCCTGGCGTATAACTCCAACATACTGAGCCTCGCATATAACTCCAACATACCGACACTCATATATATCTCCAACATACTGACCCTCCCGTATAACTCCAGCATACTGACTCTCCCGTATAACTACAACATACTGACCGTCACATATATCTCCAACATACTGACCCTGCCGTATAACTCCAACATACTGACCCTGACGTATATTTCCAACATACTAAACCTCAGGTATATCTCCAACATACTGACCCTCACATATATCTCCAACATACTGACCCTCCCGTATAACTCCAACGTACTGACCCTCACGTATATCTACAACATATTGACCCTCACAAATACCACCAGCATACCGATCCTCACGTATATCTCCAATATACTGACATTCACATATATCTCCAACGTACTGACACTCCCATATAACTCCAACGTACTGACCCTCGCGTATAACTCCAACGTACTGACACTCCCATATAACTCCAACATACTGACTCTCGCAATTAACTCCAACATACTGACCCTGCCGTATAACTGCAACATACTGACCCTCCCGTATAACTCCAACATAGTCACCCTCACATATATCTCCAACATACTGACCCTCCCAAATACCTCCAATATACTGACTCTCGTGTATGAGTCCAACATACGCACCCTCACATATATCTCGAACATACTGACCCTCCCGTATAACTCCAACATACTGATCTCCCGTATAACTCCAACATACTGACCCTCACATATAACTCCTACATACTGACTCTCACATGTATCTCCAACATACTGACCATCCCGTATAACTATAACATACTGACCCTGACAATAATCTCCAACATACTGACCTTCTCATATAACTCCAACATACTGACCCTCACGTATATCTCCAACATACTGACCCTCTCATATAACTCCAGCATGCTGACCGTCCCGTATAACTCCAACATTCTAAACCTGACGTATATCTCCAAAATACTGACCCTCACATATATCTGCAACGTACAGACCCTCACGTATACCTCCAACATACTGACCCTGGCGTATAACTCCAACATACTGACCCTCACGTATAACTTCAACATACTGACCCACACAAATATCTCCAGCATACTGACCTTCCCATATAACTCCAACATACTGACCCTCCCGTATAACTCTAACATACAAACCCTCGCGTATAACTCCAACATACTGACGCTCCCATATAACCCCAACATACTGACCCTCACATATATCTCCAACAAACTGACCCTCCCGTATAACTCCAACGTACTGACCCTCCGGTATATCTCCAACAGATTGACCCTTACATATATCTCCAACATACTGACCCTCCCGTATAACTCCAACATACTGACCCTCACGTATAACTACAACATACTGACCCTCACAAATATCTCCAACATACTGACCCTCCTATCCAACACCAACATACTGACCCTCACCTATATCTCCTACATACTGACCCTCACATATATCTCCAACTTACTAACCATCCTGTATAACTCCAACATGCTGACCATCGCGTACAACTCCAACATACTGAACTTGACGTATATCTCCAACATTCAGATCCTCACGTATATCTCCAACATACTGACCTTCGCATAAAAATCCAACATACTGACCCTCGCATATATCTCCAACATACTGACCCTCACATGTATCTCCAACATACTGACCCTCACGTATAACTACAACATACTGACCCACACAAGTATCTCCAGCATACTGACCTTCCCATATAACTCCAACATACTGACCCTCATGTATATCTCCAACATACTGACCCTCACATATATCTCCAAAATACTGACCCTCATGTATAACTCTAACATACTGATCCTCACATATATCTCCAACATACTGACCCTCCCGTATAACTCCAACATACTGACCCTCACGTATAACGACAACATACTGACCCTCACAAATATCTCCAACATACTGACCCTCCCATCCAACACCAACATACTGAACCTCACCTATATCTCCTACATACTGACCCTCACATATATCTCCAACATACTAACCCTCGCATATAACTCCAACATACTGACCCTCGCGTACAACTCCAACATACTGACCCTCGCATATAACTCCAACATACTGACCCTCCCATATAACTCCAACATATTGAACTTGACGTATATCTCCAACATACAGACCCTCACGTATATTTCCAACATACTGACCCTCGCATATAAATCCAACATACTGACCCTCGCATACAACTCCAACATACTGACCCTCGCATATAACTCCAACGTACTGACCCTCGCATATATCTCAAACATACTGACCCTCTCATATAACTCCAGCATACTGACCCTCCCGTATAACTCCAACATTCTAAACCTGACGTATATCTCCAACATACTGACCCTCACATATATCTGCAACGTACAGACTCTCACGTATACCTCCAACATACTGACCCTGGCGTATAACTCCAACATACTGACCCTCACGTATAACTTCAACATACTGACCAACACAAATATCTCCAGCATACTGACCTTCCCATATAACTCCAACATACTGACCCTCCCGTATAACTCTAACATACAAACCCTCGCGTATAACTCCAACATACTGACGCTCCCATATAACCCCAACATACTGACCCTCACATATATCTCCAACAAACTGACCCTCCCGTATAACTCCAACGTACTGACCCTCCGGTATATCTCCAACAGACTGACCCTTACATATATCTCCAACATACTGACCCTCCCGTATAACTCCAACATACGGACCCTCACGTATAACTACAACATACTGACCCTCACAAATATCTCCAACATACTGACCCTCCTATCCAACACCAACATACTGACCCTCACCTATATCTCCTACATACTGACCCTCACATATATCTCCAACTTACTAACCATCCTGTATAACTCCAACATGCTGACCATCGCGTACAACTCCAACATACTGAACTTGACGTATATCTCCAACATTCAGATCCTCACGTATATCTCCAACATACTGACCTTCGCATATAAATCCAACATACTGACCCTCGCATATATCTCCAACATACTGACCCTCACATGTATCTCCAACATACTGACCCTGGCGTATAACCTCAACATACTGACCCTCACGTATAACTACAACATACTGACCCACACAAGTATCTCCAGCATACTGACCTTCCCATATAACTCCAACATACTGACCCTCATGTATATCTCCAACATACTGACCCTCACATATATCTCCAACATACTGACCCTCATGTATAACTCTAACATACTGACCCTCACATATATCTCCAACATACTGACCCTCCCGTATAACTCCAACATACTGACCCTCACGTATAACTACAACATACTGACCCTCACAAATATCTCCAACATACTGACCCTCCCATCCAACACCAACATACTGACCCTCACCTATATCTCCTACATACTGACCCTCACATATATCTCCAACATACTAACCCTCCTGTATAACTCCAACATACTGATCCTCGCGTATATCTCCAACATACTGACACTCCCGTATAACTGCAACATACTGACCTTCGCGTATAGCTCCAACATACTGACCCACGCATATAACTCAAACATACTGACCCTCACATACATCTCCAACATACTGACCCTCATGTATATCTCCACCATACTGACAATCCCAAATAATTCCAACGTACTGACCCTCACATAGATCTCCAACATACTGACCATCCCGTATAACACCAACCTACTGACCCTGACGTATATCTCCAACTTACTGACACTCAGGTATATCTCCAACGAACTGACCCTCACCTATAACTACAAAATACTGACCCTGACAATAATCTCCAACATACTGACCTTCTCATGTAACTCCAACATACTGACCCTCACGTATATCTCCAACATACTGACCCTCGCATATATCTCCAACGTACTGACATCCCAAATATCTCCAATATACTGACCCTCGCATATAACTCCAATATACTGACCCTCATGTATACCTCCAACATACTGACCCTCCAGTATATCTCCAACATACTGACCCTCTCGTATAACTCCAACATACTAACCCTCACGTATAACTACAACATACTTACCCTCACAAATATCTCCAACATACTGACGCCCCCATATAACACTAACATACTGACCCTCACCTATATCTCCAACATACTGACCGTCACATATATCTCCAACTACTGACCCTCCTGTACAACTCCAACATATTGACCCTCGCGTACAACTCCAACATACTGACCCTCGCATGTAACTCCAACATACTGACCCTCGCATATATCTCCAACATACTGACCCTCCTGTATAACTCCAACATACTGACCCTCGCATACAACTCCAACATACTGACCCTCGCATATAACTCCAACGTACTGACCCTCGCATATATCTCAAACATACTGACCCTCTCATATAACTCCAGCATACTGACCCTCCCGTATAACTCCAACATTCTAAACCTGACGTATATCTCCAACATACTGACCCTCACATATATCTGCAACGTACAGACCTTCACATATACCTCCAACATACTGACCCTGGCGTATAACTCCAACATACTGACCCTCCCGTATAACTCTAACATACAAACCCTCGCGTATAACTCCAACATACTGACGCTCCCATATAACCCCAACATACTGACCCTCACATATATCTCCAACAAACTGACCCTCCCGTATAACTCCAACGTACTGACCCTCCGGTATATCTCCAACAGACTGACCCTTACATATATCTCCAACATACTGACCCTCCCGTATAACTCCAACATACTGACCCTCACGTATAACTACAACATACTGACCCTCACAAATATCTCCAACATACTGACCCTCCTATCCAACACCAACATACTGACCCTCACCTATATCTTCTACATACTGACCCTCACATATATCTCCAACTTACTAACCATCCTGTATAACTCCAACATGCTGACCATCGCGTACAACTCCAACATACTGAACTTGACGTATATCTCCAACATTCAGATCCTCACGTATATCTCCAACATACTGACCTTTGCATATAAATCCAACATACTGACCCTCGCATATATCTCCAACATACTGACCCTCACATGTATCTCCAACATACTGACCCTGGCGTATAACCCCAACATACTGACCCTCACGTATAACTACAACATACTGACCCACACAAGTATCTCCAGCATACTGACCTTCCCATATAACTCCAACATACTGACCCTCATGTATATCTCCAACATACTGACCCTCACATATATCTCCAACATACTGACCCTCATGTATAACTCTAACATACTGACCCTCACATATATCTCCAACATACTGACCCTCCCGTATAACTCCAACATACTGACCCTCACGTATAACTACAACATACTGACCCTCACAAATATCTCCAACATACTGACCCTCCCATCCAACACCAACATACTGACCCTCACCTATATCTCCTACATACTGACCCTCACATATATCTCCAACATACTAACCTTCCTGTATAACTCCAACATACTGACCCTCGCGTATATCTCCAACATACTGACACTCCCGTATAACTGCAACATACTGACCTTCGCGTATAGCTCCAACATACTGACCCACGCATATAACTCAAACATACTGACCCTCACATACATCTCCAACATACTGACCCTCATGTATATCTCCACCATACTGACAATCCCAAATAATTCCAACATACTGACCCTCACATAGATCTCCAACATACTGACCATCCCGTATAACACCAACATACTGACCCTGACGTATATCTCCAACTTACTGACACTCAGGTATATCTCCAACGAACTGACCCTCACCTATAACTACAACATACTGACCCTAACAATAATCTCCAACATACTGACCTTCTGATGTAACTCCAACATACTGACCCTCACGTATATCTCCAACATACTGACCCTCGCATATATCTCCAACGTACTGACACTCCCATATATCTCCAATATACTGACCCTCGCATATAACTCCAATATACTGACCCTCATGTATACCTCCAACATACTGACCCTCCAGTATAACTCCAACGTACTGACCCTCGCGTATAACGCCAACATACTGATCCACACATATATCTCCAACATACTGACCCTCTCGTATAACTCCAACATACTGACCCTCACATATAACTACAACATACTTACCCTCACAAATATCTCCAACATACTGACGCCCCCATATAACACCAACATACTGACCCTCACCTATATCTCCAACATACTGACCGTCACATATATCTCCAACTACTGACCCTCCTGTACAACTCCAACATATTGACCCTCGCGTACAACTCCAACATACTGACCCTCGCATGTAACTCCAACATACTGACCCTCGCATATATCTCCAACATACTGACCCTCCTTTATAACTCCAACATACTGACCCTCGCATACAACTCCAACATACTGACCCTCGCATATAACTCCAGCATACTGACCCTCCCGTATAACTCCAACATTCTAAACCTGACGTATATCTCCAACATACTGACTCTCACATATATCTGCAACGTACAGACCCTCACATATACCTCCAACATACTGACCCACACAAATATCTCCAGCATACTGACCTTCCCATATAACTGCAACATACTGACCCTCCCGTATAACTCTAACATACAAACCTCGCGTATAACTCCAACATACTGACGCTCCCATATAGCCCCAACATACTGACCCTCACATATATCTCCAACAAACTGACCCTCCCGTATAACTCCAACGTACTGACTCTCCGGTATATCTCCAACAGACTGACCCTTACATATATCTCCAACATACTGACCCTCCCGTATAACTCCAACATACTGACCCTCACGTATAACTACAACATACTGACCCTCACAAATATCTCCAACACACTGACCCTTCTATCCAACACCAACATACTGACCCTCACCTATATCTCCTATATACTGACCCTCACATATATCTCCAACTTACTAACCCTCCTGTATAACTCCAACATGCTGACCATCGCGTACAACTCCAACATACTGAACTTGACGTATATCTCCAACATTCAGATCCTCACGTATATCTCCAACATACTGACCTTCGCATATAAATCCAACATACTGACCCTCGCATATATCTCCAACATACTGACCCTCACATGTATCTCCAACATACTGACCCTGGCGTATAACCCCAACATACTGACCCTCACGTATAACTACAACATACTGACCCACACAAATATCTCCAACATACTGACCTTCCCATATAACTCCAACATACTGACCCTCATGTATATCTCCAACATACTGACCCTCACATATATCTCCAACATACTGACCCTCATGTATAACTCTAACATACTGACCCTCACATATATCTCCAACATACTGACCCTCCCGTATAACTCCAACATACTGACCCTCGCATATGTCTCCAACATACTGACCCTCCCGTATAATTCCGACAGTCTGACACTCCCGTATATCTCCAACATACTGACCGTCCCGTATATCTCCAACATATTGACCCTCCCGTATATGTCCGACAGTCTGACCCTCCCGTATATCTCCAACATACTGACCCTCCCGTATAACTCCAACATACTGAACTTAACTTATATCTCCAACATACAGACCCTCACGTATATCTCCAAAATACTGACCCTCACATATATCTCCAACATACCTACCCTGCCGTATAACTCCAACATACTGAGCCTCGCATATAACTCCAACATACCGACACTCATATATATCTCCAACATACTGACCCTCCCGTATAACTCCAGCATACTGACTCTCCCGTATAACTACAACATACTGACCATCACATATATCTCCAAAATACTGACCCTGCCGTATAACTCCAACATACTGACCCTGACGTATATTTCCAACATACTAAACCTCAGGTATATCTCCAACATACTGACCCTCATATATATCTCCAACATACTGACCCTCCCGTATAACTCCAACGTACTGACCCTCACATATATCTACAACATATTGACCCTCACAAATACCGCCAACATACCGATCCTCACGTATATCTCCAATATACTGACACTCACATATATCTCCAACGTACTGACACTCCCATATAACTCCAACATACTGACCCTCGCGTATAACTCCAACGTACTGACACTCCCATATAACTCCAACATACTGACTCTCGCAATTAACTCCAACATACTGACCCTGCCGTATAACTCCAACATAGTCACCCTCACATATATCTCCAACATACTGACCCTCCCAAATACCTCCAATATACTGACTCTCGTGTATGAGTCCAACATACGCACCCTCACATATATCTCGAACATACTGACCCTCCCGTATAACTCCAACATACTGATCTCCCGTATAACTCCAACATACTGACTCTCACATGTATCTCCAACATACTGACCATCCCGTATAACTATAACATACTGACCCTGACAATAATCTCCAACATACTGACCTTCTCATATAACTCCAACATACTGACCCTCACGTATATCTCCAACATACTGACCCTCTCATATAACTCCAGCATACTGACCCTCCCGTATAACTCCAACATTCTAAACCTGACGTATATCTCCAACATACTGACCCTCACATATATCTGCAACGTACAGACCCTCACGTATACCTCCAACATACTGACCCTGGCGTATAACTCCAACATACTGACCCTCACGTATAACTTCAACATACTGACCAACACAAATATCTCCAGCATACTGACCTTCCCATATAACTCCAACATACTGACCCTCCCGTATAACTCTAACATACAAACCCTCGCGTATAACTCCAACATACTGACGCTCCCATATAACCCCAACATACTGACCCTCACATATATCTCCAACAAACTGACCCTCCCGTATAACTCCAACATACTGACCCTCCCGTATAACTCCAACATACTGACCCTCACGTATAACTACAACATACTGACCCTCACAAATATCTCCAACATACTGACCCTCCTATCCAACACCAACATACTGACCCTCACCTATATCTCCTACATACTGACCCTCACATATATCTCCAACTTACTAACCATCCTGTAAAACTCCAACATGCTGACCATCGCGTACAACTCCAACATACTGAACTTGACGTATATCTCCAACATTCAGATCCTCACGTATATCTCCAACATACTGACCTTCGCATATAAATCCAACATACTGACCCTCGCATATATCTCCAACATACTGACCCTCGCATATATCTCCAACATACTGACCCTCACATGTATCTCCAACATACTGACCCTCACGTATAACTACAACATACTGACCCACACAAGTATCTCCAGCATACTGACCTTCCCATATAACTCCAACATACTGACCCTCATGTATATCTCCAACATTCAGATCCTCACGTATATCTCCAACATACTGACCTTCTCATATAAATCCAACATACTGACCCTCGCATATATCTCCAACATACTGACCCTCACATGTATCTCCAACATACTGACCCTCACGTATAACTACAACATACTGACCCACACAAGTATCTCCAGCATACTGACCTTCCCATATAACTCCAACATACTGACCCTCATGTATATCTCCAACATACTGACCCTCACATATATCTCCAACATACTGACCCTCATGTATAACTCTAACATACTGACCCTCACATATATCTCCAACATACTGACCCTCCCGTATAACTCCAACATACTGACCCTCACGTATAACGACAACATACTGACCCTCACAAATATCTCCAACATACTGACCCTCCCATCCAACACCAACATACTGACCCTCACCTATATCTCCTACATACTGACCCTCACATATATCTCCAACATACTAACCCTCGCATATAACTCCAACATACTGACCCTCGCGTACAACTCCAACATACTGACCCTCGCATATAACTCCAACATACTGACCCTCCCATATAACTCCAACATACTGAACTTGACGTATATCTCCAACATACAGACCCTCACGTATATTTCCAACATACTGACCCTCGCATATAAATCCAACATACTGACCCTCGCATATATCTCCAACATACTGACCCTCACATGTATCTCCAACATACTGACCCTGGCGTATAACCCCAGCATACTGACCCTCACGTTTAACTACAACATACTGACCCACACAAATATCTCCAGCATACTGACCTTCCCATATAACTCCAACATACTGACCCTCATGTATATCTCCAACATACTGACCCTCACATATATCTCCAACATACTGACCCTCATGTATAACTCTAACATACTGAACCTCACATATATCTCCAACATACTGACCCTCATGTTTAACTCCAACATACAAACCCTCGCGTATAACTCCAACATACTGACCCTCCCACATAACTCCAACATACTGACCCTCACATATATCTCCAACATACTGACCCTCGCATATAACTCCAACATACTGTCCCTCCCGTATATCTCCAACATACTGGCCCTCACATATATCTCCAACATACTGACACTCCCGTATAACACCAACATACTTACCTTTGCGTATAACTCCAACATACTGACACTCACATATAACTCCAACATACTGACCCTCCCGTATATCTCCAACATACTGACCCTCACATATAACTCCAACATACTGACCCTCCCGTATAACTCAAACATACTGACCCTCACATTTATCTCCAACATACTGAGCCTCCCGTATAACTCCAACATAGTGACCCTCCCATATAACTCCAACATACTGAATCTCACATTTACCTCCAACATACTGACCCTTCCGTATAACTCAAACATACTGACCTACACATATATCTCCAACATACTGACCCTCCCGTATTACTCCAGCATACTGACTCTCCCGTATAACTCCAACATACTGACTCTCACATATATCTCCAACATACTGACCCTCCCTTATAACTCCAACATACTGACCCTCACGTATATATCCAACATACTGACCCTCACATATATCTCCAACACACTGACCCTCGCATATATCTCCAACATACTGACCCTCACATATGTCTCCGACATACTGACCCTCGCATATAACTCCAATATACTGACCCTCATGTATACCTCCAACATACTGACCCTCCCGTATAATTCAAATGTACTGACCCTCGCATATAACTCCAACATACTGACCCTCCCTTATAACTCCAACATACTGACCCTCACGTATAACTACAACACACTGATCCTCACAAATATCTCCAACATACTGACCCTCCCATATAACACCAACATACTGCCCCTCACGTATATCTCCAACATACTGACCCTCGCATATATCTCCAACATACTGACCCTCCCGTATAACTCCAAAATACTGACCCTCTCGTATAACTCTGACATACTGACCCTCACGTATATCTCCAACATACTAACCCTCAAGTATATCTCCAACATACTGACCCTCACATATATCTCCAACATACTGACCCTCCCATATAACTCCAACATACTGACCCTCACGTATAACTACAACATACTGACCCTCAGAAATATCTCCAACATACTGACCCTCCCGTATAACTCCAACATACTGACCTTGGCATATAACTCCAACATTCTGACCCTCACATATATCTCCAACATACTGACCCTCACATATATCTCCAACATACTGACCCTTCCGTATAGCTGCAACATACTGACCCTCACGTATATCTCCAACATACTGATCCTCCCGTATAACTCCAACGTACATACTGACTCTCAGTTTTAACTCCAACATACTGACTCTCGCGTATAACTCCAACATACTGGCTCTTGTGTATAACTCCAACCTTCAGACTCTCGCATATAACTCTAAAATACTGACCCTCGCGTATAACTCCAACATGCTCACCCTTGCGTATAACTCCAACATACTGACTCTCACGTATTATTATGTCATAAAAAGAGTCCATCAGGTCAGTGCTGAGTTTCCACAATCTTTCTCAATGCCCTACAAATTAATTTATCCCAAGCACCCAACAAGTTGCATTTTGATGTCATTCTGACCACTTCGAAAGCTCATGAGTTCTGATTCTTCCTCAAGTCTCCATTCTCCTCTACGCTATTTTAAATATGTGATTCCGATCTTCGAACCACCTGCAAACAGAAGTAATTTCTCGATGTTCAACCAGTCACAGTCTCTTCTCAATCCAGTTTCCTTCAAGGAGAGCCATTAGCACTCCAATCTAAGCCTGTAAATGAAATCGCTCAGCTCATTCCAGCAACTCACTTCTGCACTCTTTTTGAGACCTTTGAATCTTTTCTAAAGTACAATGACCATGATTGGATGCAACATTCCCATTTGAGACCAATTTAATGTAACTTTCCATTTCTGTTCTATGTCTCGGTTCAAGAATCCCAGGATGACTCATTGTTTCCATTAACATTTTGTTATGCATGTGGATGTTAGGTCAGATTTTGTGAAGATGGATTTAAGCACAGTTTTGATTCAGTTAGCCAGTAACTATCAGCTTGATCTTCTCATTTCGAAGTACAAAGTAAATTTATTGTGAAAGTACATGCAATATACGTCATTTTCTTGCAGGCATTCACTATAGAACAAAGAAATACAGCAGAATCAATGAAAAACTATACGCAACAAAGACTGTCAAACAACCAATGCGTGAAAGAAGACAAACTGCCCAAATAAAAGAACAAATAATGAATAGATAAATACATAGGAAGATAGAGAAAGAAATAGACAGGCTGATAAATATATAAATAATACAGAGGGTATGAGATGTAAAGTCCTTGAAATTGAATCCATACATTGTAAAGTAAGTCCACAGGTGGCTCTCCCATCTCCTGCCAGTTCTAACCAGTTTTTGCAGCAGCACCATTGAGAGCTGCATCACCATCTGGTATGGGAATTGCAAGGTATCTGACCACAAGCCCCTAAGACCATAAGACATAGGAGCAGAATTAGGCCGTGCAGCCCATCGAGTCTGCTCCGCCATTCCATCATGGCTGAGACCGGATCTCACTCAACCCCATATACCTGCCTTCTCGCCCTATCCTTTGATGCTGTGACCGATCAGCAAACGATCAGGAGAGTCGCAACAAAGGATTGCGAGGACTGCAGAGAGGATCATCGGGGTCTCTCTTGCACCCATCCAAGATATCTGCGCAGAGACCTTAGCATTGTCAGTCATCCTTCCTTCCATCCAACAGTCTCTCTGACCCCCTACCATCAGGCAGGAGGTACCATAGCATTAGAACAAGGACTTTTAAGAAACAGCTTCCTTCCCTGTGAGACTACTGAACTCCTTGCCACCACCCAGTTCTCACCACATATGAAGTGCCAACAGTGTTATAGTGTTTACTTTTTAATTTGTATCATATATGGACCTTGTTATCACTTTGTGTTATGTGTGTGAGTTATATGTACTGTGTTGTGCTGCTTGGTCCAGAGGAACGTTGTTTGGCAGTATACATGTACATATTTCATAGAAACATAGAAACATAGAAAATAGATGCAGGAGTAGGCCATTCGGCCCTTCGAGCCTGCACCGCCATTTATTATGATCATGGCTGATCATCCAACTCAGAACCCCGCCCCAGCCTTCCCTCCATACCCCCTGATCCCCGTAGCCACAAGGGCCATATCTAACTCCCTCTTAAATATAGCCAATGTACTGGCCTCAACTGCTTCCTGTGGCAGAGAATTCCACAGATTCACCACTCTCTGAGTGAAGAAGTTTTTCCTAATCTCGGTCCTAAAAGGCTTCCCCTTTATCCTCAAACTGTGACCCCTTGTTCTGGACTTCCCCAACATCGGGAACAATCTTCCTGCATCTAGCCTGTCCAATTCCTTTAGGATTTTATACGTTTCAATCAGATCCCCCCTCAATCTTCTAAATTCCAATGAGTACAAGCCCAGTTCATCCAGTCTTTCTTCATATGAAAGTCCTGCCATCCCAGGAATCAATCTGGTGAACCTTCTTTGTACTCCCTCTATGGCAAGGATGTCTTTCCTCAGATTAGGGGACCAAAACTGCACACAATACTCCAGGTGTGGTCTCACCAAGGCCTTGTACAACTGCAGTAGTACCTCCCTGCTCCTGTACTCAAATCAGAAGATATATAGCATGGGTGGTTGATGTTTGGTTTGAGCTGTTCTCCAATCTTGGCAATTTACTTGTAAATGCTTTGTCACCACGTGAGGAGACATCGTCAGTGCGCTGTTGATTGTGGTATGTCCTCCAAGTGCTCGGCCTTTATATACCTTTCCATCAGCTGATTGGATGTCATTTCAGAAACTCGATTGTGATGTGGGAGGAAATCTCGTCACTGATTGTCTATGTGACGAACTTCACATCACAACTGCATTTCCAGCAGGGTGGACAAAGGAGAGGTGGTGATATAATTTACTTGGATCTTCAGAAGGCATTTGATAAGGTGTCACATATGAGAATGCTTACAAGATAAAATCCTATGGTGTTACAGGAAAGATACTGGCATAGATAGAGGAATTGCTGACAGGCAGGAGGCAGTGAGTTGGAATAAAGGGAACTTTTTCTGGTTGGCTGCCAATGACTAGTGGTGTTCCTCAGGTTTCATATTGGGACCGCTACTTTTCACATTGTCAATGATTTGGATAATGGAATTGATGGCTTTGTGGCAAAGCTAGTGAATGATATGAAGATAGCTGAGAGGTAAGTAGTGCTGAGGAAGCAACGCAATTGCAGCAGGACTTAGATAAATTGGAAGAATGGGCAAAAAAGTGGCAGATGGAATAGAATGTTGGGAAATGTATGACGATGCGTTTTCATTAAAGGAACAATAGTGCGGACTACTATCTAAATGGGAAGAAGATTCAACCATCAGGGGTGCAGAGGTACTTAGGAGTCCTTGTGCAAGACTCCCAGAAGGTTAATTTACAGGTTGAATCTGTGGTAAAGAAGGCAATTGCAATGTTGGCATTTATTTCAAGGGGAATTGAATGTAAAAGCAAGAAAGTAATGCTGAAGGTTTATTAGACACTAGTCAGGCTGCACTTGTAGTATTGTCAACAGTGTTGGGCCCTGTATCTCAGAAAGATATGTTGTCATTGGAGAAAGTCCAGAGAAGGTTCATGAGTATGATTCTGGGAATGAAGGGATTAACATGTCAGGAGCATTTGGCAGCTTTGGGTCTGTATTCATTGGAATTTAGAAGAATGTGAGGAGACCTCATTGAAACTTGTCGAATACTGAAAGGACTGGATAGGGTGGATGTGGAGAGGATGTTTCCTATGGTGGGGGTATCCAGAACTAGAGGGCACAGCCTTACAACCTTTTAACACAGAGGTAAGGAGAATTTTTTTTAGCCAGAGAGTGGTGAATCTGTGGAACGCTCTGCCACAGATTGTGGTGGGGGCCACGTCCATGAGTATACTTAAGGCCTTGAAGTACAAGTGATAGAGTAATGAATCCCGATCGGTAACCGCAAGAATAACATCATAATAGATCTTTGTCCAGTTTCTAGAAATAGGTTTGAAAAATCTACACTAATGTTTTCTTGAGCTAGAATTAGTCTGCAATCCTGTCAGTTCCCTGGCCCCGACCGCTTTATTTTCACCATGGATGTCCAGTCCTTATATACTTCCATTCCCCATCAGGAAGGTCTTAAAGCTCTACGCTTCTTTTTGGATTCCAGGCCCAATCAGTTCCCCTCTACCACCACTCTGCTCCATCTAGTGGAATTAGTCCTTACTCTTAATAATTTCTCCTTTGGCTCCTCCCACTTCCTCCAAACTAAAGGTGTAGCTATGGGCACCCGCATGGGTCCTAGCTATGCCTGCCTTTTTGTTGGGTTTGTGGAACAATCTATGTTCCGTGCCTATTCTGGTATCTGTCCTCCACTTTTCCTTCGCTACATCGATGACTGCATTGGCGCTGCTTCCTGCACGCATGCAGAACTCGTTGACTTTATTAACTTTGCCTCCAACTTTCACCCTGCCCTCAAGTTTACCTGGTCCATTTCCGACACCTCCCTCCCCTTTCTAGATCTTTCTGTTTCTGTCTCTGGAGACAGCTTATCCACTGATGTCTACTATAAGCCTACTGACTCTCACAGCTATCTGGACTATTCCTCTTCTCACCCTGTCTCTTGCAAAAACGCCATCCCCTTCTCGCAATTCCTCCGTCTCTGCCGCATCTGCTCTCAGGATGAGGCTTTTCATTCTAGGACGAGGGAGATGTCTTCCTTTTTTAAAGAAAGGGGCTTCCCTTCCTCTACTATCAACTCTGCTTTTAAACGCATCTCCCCCATTTCACGTACATCTGCTCTCACTCCATCCTCCCGCCACCCCACTAGGAATAGGCTTCCCCTGGACCTCACCTACCACCCCACCAGCCTCCGGGTCCAACATATTATTCTCCGTAACTTCCGCCACCTCCAACGGGATCCCACCACTAAGCACATCTTTCCCTCCCCCCCCTCTCTGCACTCCGCAGGGATCGCTCCCTACACAACTCCCTTGTCCATTCGTTCCCCCCATCCCTCCCCACTGATCTCCCTCCTGGCACTTATCCATGTAAGTGGAACAAGTGCTACACATGCCCTTACACTTCCTCCCTTACCACCATTCAGGGCCCCAAACAGTCCTTCCAGGTGAGGTAACACTTCACCTGTGAGTCGACTGGGGTGATATACTGCGTCCGGTGCTCCCAATGTGGCCTTTTATATATTGGCGAGACCCGACGCAGACTGGGAGACCACTTTGCTGAACATCTACGCTCTGTCCACCAGAGAAAGCAGGATCTCCCAGTGGCCACACATTTTAATTCCACATCCCATTCCCATTCTGACATGTCCATCCACGGCCTCCTCTACTGTAAAGATGAAGCCACACTCAGGTTGGAGGAACAACACCTTATATTCCGTCTGGGTAGCCTCCAACCTGATGGCATGAACATCGACTTCTCTAACTTCTGCTAAGGCCCCACCTCCCCCTCGTATCCCACCTGTTACTCATTTTTATGCACACATTCTTTCTCTCACTCTCCTTTTTCTCCCTCTGTCCCTCTGAATATACCTCTTGCCCATCCTCTGGGTCCCCCCCTCCCTTGCCTTTCTTCCCAGACCTTCTGTCCCATGATCCTCTCGTATCCCCTTTTGCCTATCACCTGTCCAGCTCTTGGCTCTATCCCTCCCCCTCCTGTCTTCTCCTGTCATTTTGGATCTCCCCCTCCCCCTCCAACTTTCAAATCCCTTACTCACTCTTCCTTCAGTTAGTCCTGATGAAGGGTCTCAGCTTGAAACGTCAACTGCACCTCTTCCTACAGATGCTGCCTGGCCTGCTGCGTTCACCAGCAACTTTGACCTGTGTTGCTTGAATTTCCAGCATCTGCAGAATTCCTGTTGTTAGGGTTCACCTGTGGCTGTTTAGTTAGAGGTAATGGTACAAAAACATGGGCAGATCAAGGGATGAGGTTCTTCAGAATGAGTATAGGGAAATTATGCAGGAAATGAAAATGCAAGATCTCTGGATTACTCCCTGTACCATGTTCTAGGAAGTCCAGGAATAGAAAGAGAGGCTGGATGAATGTGTGGCTGAGTAGCTCGTGTGAGGTGTGGGGGGCAAGGAATTCAGATTTTTGGATCTTTGGGATCTCTTTTAGAGGTGACCTATAGAAGAAGGGTGGGATGCACTTGAACCGGACGGGGGTCAATATCCTAGCAAGGAAATTTGCTTTTGCCATTAGATTGGCAGGACTCAAGGGAAGTTAGTCGGTGAGAAAACAGGAATACATGCAGTAACCAAAGGGTGAGGAGAGTCCTGGTTAAAGTAAAAGGACAGATAGGACCACTGCTTTAAACAGTACATATCTGTTTCAATGTATGTATCTTAACAGGCAAGGTGGGGGAACTGGGAACGTGGATTGCCCTAGGGACTGGGAAGTGGTGGCCATAACATGAAGGTGGCTGAGAGAAGGTCAGGACTAGTAGTTCAATATCCCAGGAGACCGATGCTTTCGGCATGACAGAAGAACAGGTAGAATTGGAGAGAGTATCATCTTTTTAATAAAGGATGTTAGATTAGACTGTTTAATTGTTACTTTCTTCGCAGTTTAACAATTTACGACTGCCAGTGCTGCTTAAAACGATTTATATGCATGTAACTGTTTAGTATGCTTCCTAGTGGCCACAATATGTATATGCAATTATTCAGTGTATCTCCTAGTGGTCACAGTTCTGTGTATCATTCTGCAAAGCTCTGAGAGCTTCTCTGATCTTGTACTATTTGAATAGGGACCATCTGATTATCTATGAATTTGAATGGGATGTTTCTTATCTATGACTATAAAGAGAGCTGAACATATGCTGGCACCAAATTGTGCTTCTTCTCCCCCTTCCACTACTAGCTTCAGCTCCTGTTATGGTCCATTTTCAATTTTCTTTGTCCTGTTAATGCTTAATAAAATGAAGCGACAAGCTTTATGCCTCCTTGCTGACTTGCGAAAGAACCTTTGGATTAAAAACACCAGAATCAAACAGGGATGACATAACAACAGTGCTTAGAGAGGATATTCCTGAGGGATTATCTAACAAGGCTATTTAGGTAGAACCTAGTTGTATGGAAGAGATGGTCACATTCGTTCCTTAAGGTTATTATAGCTGGGAGTTAGTGTGGATAAGCTCCCACTACTTATTAAATACTCCCAATGGCGTGCATCTCAGATAGCCTCTGTCAACCAGAACCAGCTCCTGGCCTTCACATGTGGCTTAACTACTAGATGGGGTGGTGTTTAGTATGCAGGCCTTTATCAGTCAGGGTATCCAGTTTAGGAGTAGGGACACTATGTTGCAGTCATTTCAAGAGGTCCAGAATACAAGAGCAGGGGTGTGATGCTGAGGCTTTATAAGGCACTGGTGAGGCCTCACCTTGAGTATTGTGAACTGCTTTGGGCTCCTCATTGAAGAAAAGATGTGTTAGCATTGGAGAGGGTCCAGAGGAGGTTCTGGGTCTGTATTCTGACATTCAGAAGGATGAGGGTGTATCTCATTGAAACCTTTCAAATATTGAAAGGTTTAGACAGAGTAGATGTGGAAAGGATGTTTCTTATGTTGGGAGAGTCTAGGACAAGAGGGCACAGCCTTAGGATAGGGGAGCGCCCTTTCAAGACAGATGCAAAGAAATTTCTTTAGCCAAAGGGTGGTGAATTTGTGGAATTTGTTGCCACATGCAGCTGTGAAGGCCCGGTCATTGGGTGTATTTAAGACAGAGATTAATAGGTTCTTGATTGGACATTACATCAAAGGTTATGGGGAGAAGGCCGGGAAATGTGGTTGAGGAAGGGAAAAATAGGATCAGCCATGATTGAATGGTGGAGCACACTCGATGGGCCAAATAGCCTAATTCTGCTCCTATGTCTTATGGCCTTATGGTCTATATAAGTCACTTAGCCAGCTGGTAGTATAGTGGCATCAGCACTGGACTTCAGGGTGAATGGTCCCAAGTTTTAATCTGGCCAGTTCCTTGCATGGTGATCCATGCTGGATCAAGGGTTGAGCTAGCCACCTGGCCTCAAAAAATCCAGTCAAATGCTAAGGAAACAGCAAGAGAAAATGCTGCCCAATGCACGACAAGGCATGAAAAGGACCAACAATATGTAAGTTGTTGGTGAGGCAGCACTTGGGGTACTGTGTACAGTTTTGATCACCAGTATTTCCCCTCCTTTCAAGTGTCTCTGCTGCTTCAAACTGATGGGAGCCTTTAAAAAAATCTCCAATTTACCTTTTGACCAAAGCTTCCAGCAATCTTTTGAATATTCTTCTTTTGTGAGCCTAGTTTCCAAAGCTTTTAAGCCAATGTGGGGCCTTTTTGGACAGGGATTTTATCTTAAAGATATCCCTCAAAGAGGTTTTATAAGACTACCATTGCAGTATGGCTGATTTATTGTCCCCCTTAACCCATTCTGTTGCCTTGTCCACATAACCTTTGGTGTCCTTACTAATCAAGAAGCTCTGCTTTAAATATGTCAAATAACTGAACCTTTTCCCCTTCTCGTCAACTGTGAGTTTGTATTGTGGGCAGGATATGATACTGTGGTCCTCATGGCGTGAGCTGCTGTATTCACACACAGAGCAATGTTTGACTTGCAGTTATGCTTTAAGTGGCAATGCATCTCTGTCCCAGTCAGTCATATCCATGTCCCTCAGGCTGGTATAACCAAGGGGACTTGCCTCTGGTTCATGAATGAATCCTCGTTTTTTGCAGTGTTTTCAATCCAGGTTTAATTCCATTCATCATCATCATTGAACTTGATGGTGTGGGTTCCTTGAAGCCTTACAGTGATTTCTGGCATAGGAGACTCTCGCGGATAAGTAATTATGCCTTATTGATATTTTTTACTAAGTTTCTCTTTCTAATGGCATCTTGATGAATGTGAAGAATGGGCTTATTCAACAGAAAGAAAAATGGAGGGGTATTTTGGAGGGAAGGGTTAGACTGAACTTGGAATAGATTAAAGGGTCAGCACGACAAAGTGGACCAAAGAGCACGTACTGTTCTATGTGTTATGTTTTGGGAATCATGGAATTTTGAGATGTCCTCTAATGAATGTTGGTAAAGTCTGTCATAATTTGGATAAAATGGATTGTCCATTCCTCCTTAACTGTATGAGATATCCCAAAGGACATTTGCCTATTGTATGTGCTCGTCTCCTGTTATTCAACAATAACAATGTTCTTTTAAACACAGTGGCCACTTTATTAGGTATACCTGCACTCCAGCTCATTAATGCAAATATCTAATCAGCCAATCATGTGGCAGCAACTCAATGCAAAAAAGCATGCAGACATGGTCAAGAAGTTCAGTTGTTGTTCAGACCGAACATCAGAATGGCAAAGAAATGTTATTTAAGTGACTTTAACCATGGAATGATTGTTGTTGCCAGACAAGGTGGTTTGAGTATCTCAGAAACTACTGACCTCATGGGATTTTCTTGCACAACAGTCTCTAGAGTTCATGGTGCGAAGAAAGCTTCCAGTGAGCAGCTGAACATCCATGGGCGAAAACAGCTTGTTAATGAGTGGTCGGAGGTGAACGTCCAGACTGGTTCAAGTTGACAGGAAGGTGAAAGTAACTCAAGTAACCAGACAGTACTGCAGCAGTGTGCAGAGGAGCATCTCTGAACACACTACATGTTGAATCTTCAAGTGGATGGGTCACAGCAGCAGAACATCGCACACAAACAAAATACATCCAATGGCCACTTTATTAGGTACCTCCTGTCCCTCCTGTCCCTAATAAGGTGGCCTAAGTGTATATTACCTCTGGGCACTGATGTACTGCTGGGCCAGCTGTGCTGTGACCAATCCACTGGAGGGCGCGTGTGCTTGGACCCAGGTACAAACATTCCATAAGACCATAAAATATAGGAGCAGAAGTAGGCCATTCGAGTCTGCTCTGTCATTTAATCATGGGCTGATCCAATTCTTCCGGTCATCCCCACTCCCCTGTCTTCTCCGCATACTCTTTGATGCCCTGGCTAATCAAGAACCTATCGATTTCTGCCTTTCAATACACCCAATGACTTGGCCTCCACAGTCCCTCGTGGCAACAAATTCCACAGATTTACCACTGTCTGACTAAAGTAATTTCTCTGCATCTCAGTTCTAAAAGGTCATCCTTCGATCTTGAAGTCATGCCCTCTTGTCCTAGACTCCCCTACCATGAGAAATAACTTTGCCATATCTAATTTGCTCAGATCTTTTAACATTCGGAATGTTTCTATGAGATTCCGCCCCCCCCCCCATTCTTCTGAACTCAGGGAATACAGCCCAAGAGCAGTCAGACGTTCTTCATATGGTAACCCTTTCATTCCTGGAATCATTGTCATAAAACTTCTCTGAACCCTCTCCAGTGTCAGAATATCCTTTCTAAAATAAGGAGCCCAAAACTGCACAAAATACTCCAAGTGCGGTCTCATGAGTGCCTTATATATCCCCTATCCCCCACATGAGTCATCTGTTGTTGGCCCCCAACCAACATATATTCCACTCTCCCCTCCTACCCCTCCTCACAGTCCCCCACCTTGCTCTCATGACTATACCCCTTCCCCACACAAAACCACCACGGTGGGCTTCACGGCTGAACAGATGAGAAGACAGCTGAAACGTCTCAACCCAAGCAAGGCTGCAGGACCGGATGGTGTCAGTACCAGGGTGCTCAAAGCCTGTGCCCCTCAGCTATGTGGAGTACTTCGCCATGTCTTCAACCTGAGCCTGAAGCTCCTGAGGGTTCCTGTGCTGTGGAAGACGTCCTGCCTCGTCCCTGTGCTGAAGACGCCGCGCCCCAGCGGCCTCAATGACTACAGACCGGTGGCATTGACCTCCCACATCATGAAGACCCTGGAGAGACTTGTTCTGCAGCTTTTCCGGCCTATGGTTAGGCCACACTTAGATCCCCTCCAGTTCGCCTACCAGCCCCGACTAGGAGTTGAGGATGCCATCATCTACCTGCTGAATCGTGTCTACGCCCACCTGGACAAGCCAGCGAGCACTGTGAGGGTCATGTTTTTTGACTTCTCCAGTGCGTTCAACACCACCTGCGCTGCTGTGCTGGGGGAGAAGCTGACAGCGATGCAGGTGGATGCTTTCCTGGTGTCATGGATTCTTGATTACCTGACTGGCAGACCACAGTACGTGTGCTTGCAACACTGTGTGTCTGACAGAGTGATCAGTAGCACTGGGGCTCCACAGGGGACTGTCTTGTCTCCCTTTCACTTCACCATTTACACCTCAGACTTCAACTACTGCACAGAGTCTTGTCATCTTCAGAAGTTTTCCGATGACTCTGCCATAGTTGGATGCATCAGCAAGGGAGATGAGGCTGAGTACAGGGCTACGGTAGGAAACTTTGTCACATGGTGTGAGCAGAATTATCTGCAGCTTAATGTGAAAAAGGCTAAGGAGCTGGTGGTAGACCTGAGGAGAGCTAAGGCACTGGTGACCCCTGTTTCCATCCAGCGGGTCAGTGTGGACATGGTGGAGGATTACAAATACCTGGGGATACGAATTGACAATAAACTGGACTGGTCAAAGAACTCTGAGGCTGTCTACAAGAAGGGTCAGAGCCATATCTATTTCCTGAGAAGACTGAGGTCTTTTAACATCTGTCGGATGATGCTGAGGATGTTCTACGAGTCTGTGGTGGCCAGTGCTATCATGGTTTCTGTTGTGTGCTGGGGCAGCAGGCTGAGGGTAGCAGACACCAACAGAATCAACAAACTCATTCGTAAGGCCAGTGATGTTGTGGGGATGGAACTGGACTCTCTCACGGTGGTGTCTGAAAAGAGGATGCTGTCTAAGTTGCATGCCATCTTGGACAATGTCTCCCATCCACTACATAATGTACTGGTTGGGCACAGGAGTACATTCAGCCAGAGACTCATTCCACTGAGATGCAACACAGAGCATCATAGGAAGTCATTCCTGCCTGTGGCCATCAAACTTTACAACTCCTCCCTTGGAGGGTCAGACAATAGGTTGGTCCTAGACTTATTTCCTGGCATAATTTACATATTACTATTTAATTATTTATGGTTCTATTACTATTTATTATTTATGGTGCAACTGTAACGTAAACCAATTTCCCCCGGGTTCAGTAAAGTATGACTATGACTATGACTATGACTATGATTATGACTCAACATCACATCTCTGCTCCTGTATTCTATACCTCTAGAAATGAATGCCAACATTGCAATCGCCTTCTTCACTACTGACTCAACCTGAAGGTTAACTTTTAGGGTATCCTGCACAAGGACTCCTAAGTCCCTTTGCATCTCTACATCTTGAATTCTCTCCCCATCTAAGTAATATTCTGCCCATTTATTTTTTTCCACCGAAGTGCATGACCATACTCTTTCCAACATTGTATTTCATTTGCCACTTCTTTGCCCATTCCCTTAAACTATCTAAGGGTCTCTGTTTCTTCGACACCGCCCGCTCCTCCACCTATCTTTGTATCATCAGCAAATTTAGCCACAAATCCGTTAATCCCATAGTCCAAATCACTGACATACATTGTAAAAAGCAGTGATCCCAACACCGACCCCTGTGGAACTCCACTGGTAACCGGCAGCCAGCCAGAATAAGATACCTTTAGAAAACCATAGAAACCATAGAAACTACAGCACAGAAACAGACCTTTTGGCCCTTCTTGGTTGTGCCGAACCATTTTCTGCCTAGTCCCACTGACCTGCACACGGACCATATCCCTCCATACACCTCCCATCCATGTATCTGATAGAAACCATAGAAACTACAGCACAGAAACAGGCCTTTTGGCCCTTCTTGGCTGTGCCGAAATTATTCCCATTCTCTGTTTTCTGCCGATCAGCCAACGCTCCATTCATGCGAGTAACTTCTCTGTAATTCCATGGGCTCTTATCTTGCTAAGCAGCCTCATGTGCAGCACCCTGTCAAAGGCCTTCTGAAAATCCATGTAGACCACATCTACTGCATCTCCTTTGTCTACCCTGCTTATAATTTCCTCAAAAAACTGCAGTAGGTTAGTCAAGCAGGATTTTCCTTTCAGGAAACCATGCTGGCTTTGGCCTACCTTGTCATATGCCTCCGGGTACTCCGTAATCTCATCCCTAACAATTGATTGCAACAACTTCCCAACCACTGATGTCAGCCTAACAGGTCAATAGTTTCCTTTCTGCTGCCTCCCACCCTTCTTAGATAACAGAGTAACATTTGCAATTTTGCAGACAACCGGTACAATTCCCCAGCAAGACCTGCAGCAGCTGCTCGAGGATAATGAATTCCCTGATCTTTTCCTTGCTATAGATCTCTGGCCTTATTCAGCACTGATAGAGTCCTTTCGGGCGGTGGTAGGTCCCCTTTGGTGACTCTCCAGCTGGCACAGACCTGCCCCGGGACCTCAGTCCATAGGTCTCCAGTCATATGTCGAATTTTGCCAGGAGTGCTTCCTTCAGGTCAGGGTAACAGTTGGACCTTTCCGCATCCATGGCTGAGTAGACTTCCAACGCTCTCCCAGTCAGGAGAGGGACGAGTCGACACACACATTTTTCCATGGGTCACTTCCACGTCTTGGACAGCCACTTGAACTGCAGGGGATAATTCTCAATATCCTCTCCCTCTTGGAAGACTGGCATCTTGGGTTCTGACCAGTAGGCAAACTCTTGGCTCAGGTGCAGGAAAGGGTGCAGGCACCAGTTGCTGGGAAGGTACCTGCAGTGGCCATGAGGGCTGCTCGTGCACACCTGGAGGTCCAGATGACAGAGAGTGCCAGGGTGCTGGTGGTGGAAGCAGCATTCTTGGGCTTCTGCTATCCGAGGAGACCGGAGACGTTCTGAACCTTGGAGTCCCAGAACCTTAGATGCAGTGAGTGCTGCCGGGTCAACACTTGTCTCTGGTGGTGGAGCTTTGCTCAGGCTGGTTTGTAGCTCTCAGAACTCCTGCACAAGTATTTCTTCCCAGGCCTGCTGCGTGGCGAGGAACTGGCTGGGAAGAACTGCCATCTCTGACATCTCAACAGACTTTCCCTGCTCCTCAGACTCCATCATGTCCCACTGTCCGTCCTCATGAGACTCCCTGGATATTTGGCTTAACTCTGCTCTTCCATGAGTGCAGACCCACTCTTTTCCCCACCTTCACCTCCTTTCAGCTTACCACCCCACCACTGCCACCATCTGTCACAGCTCACTGTCAGGCGTGGGTAAGCATGCCCAACGAGGGTCACCAGTTTAAAAAAAACAGATGGTAAACCACAGCAGCACATTAGTGCAAAGGGGTTTTACTGAGTGACTGGAGGAAAAAGTGCAAGAAGTGCGCATATGAAGAAAAAAATATACAAGTAGACAAGTGAAAAATAACCACATATGTACAAAAATTTACAGATATACAGAGGCTTTCTCCACAACTCACATAGTCTAATACCCCGATATAACTAGTTATCATCAAGTCCAACCTCCACACCTCTCTGGCAAAGCTAGACCGAGATTTAAATCTGCCTCCGTCTGGCCTAGAAGGACCAGGAAATTCTACTGTTGGTCTAGGAGGGGTGGGAGGGGGGGATAATCACATGACCAGGCCATAATAATTATTTCAGATGCAGAATTGGGACATTTTAAACAGGGATTCTAACATCCTATACTTTTATACCACAACAAATGTCTCAATTAAACCCATAAATCAGTGTCCATGCTCAGATGACTATAGAAGAATAATGCTTCCCCCCCTCCCCACCAGTGGTGTTGCCTGTGTAGACTGTGGTGCGTCTGCTCCCACCAAGCCCGGCATTATTTCAGGACACCCCAAACTGTCTCCGGGTCTTTTAGGGCTGTTCTGCTGTCTACAAACCAATGTAATGGTGTGATTGAAAATAAATTAAACTTTTTGGAATGCCTGTGTCTAGAATCCTTACTTTTATGAGTTATAAACCAGTAGAGCACATGAACTAAGGGATTGTTTTGAGTAGCCAAGCTAGAAATTGTTTTACTGTTGGGGTGTGTGAATGGTGAACTCCCAAGAACTGCAGAACAGGAGGGCAAAGTGCGTGAACTACTGGGGAAATGAGACCAGGGACAGAACAAGGAAGAGTGACTAACCAGGCAAAGAGGCAAGGTTAGCGGGAGATTTAGCATTGCCAATTTGTCCTGCCACAAGGTCCCATGGAGTTCCACAGGAATATTGTCAACAGAAACTTACATTGAACAGACACTCGGGTGTAAGGGAAGATGATCAAAAGCTGGGTCAAAGTGGTGGATTTACACGGATGGAATTCTGGAACACACTTACTGCTGATGGTGCAATTATATTTGATGAGTCAGTTTTGAAGAAGAATAAATAATTCAGATGAGTGATTAAGTAGAACTGTTGATTATTGATATAGAATAAACCCAATCTGTTATTGAGAAAGTACAGAATTCATTGTTAGAGACAGTTGCAAAACTATAAGACGATGACACAGAGTCAAATGGCTTTCTGAAAGAAAAATCATATTCAACAAATTTGCTAGAGCTGTTTGAAGATATAGCAAACACAAAAAAGAGGAGCCAGTTAACGATAGATTTGGATTTCCAGAAGGCATTTAATTAGATGCAATATGTAAAGTTTACTGCACGGGAGCACTTTAAGTTCTGGTCACCTAACTAGAGGAAGGATATCAGTAAGATTGAAAGAGTTCAGAGAAGATTTACTGGAATGTTGCTGGGTCTTCAGGAGTTGAGTTACAGGGAAAGACTGAACAGGTTAGGACTTTATTCCTTGGAGCATTGAAGAATGAGGGGGAATTTGATAGAGGTTTACTAAATTATGAGGGGTATAGACAGAGTAAATGTGAATAGGCTCTTTCCACTTAGATTAGGAGAGATAAATACAAGAGGACATGGCTTTAGGGTGAAAGGGCAAAGGTTTAGGGGGAACATTGGGGGAAGTTCTTCACTCAGTGGTGGGAGTGTGGAATGAGCTGCCATCTGATGTGGTAAATGTGGGCTCACTCTTAAAAGTTTTAAGAATAAATTGGATAGATACATGGATGGGAGAGGTCTGGAGGGTTATGGACTGGATGCAGGTCAATGGGACTAGCGGAATAAAGTTTTGGCACAGACTAGAAGGGCCAAATGACCTGTTTTATGTGCTGTAGTGTTCTATAGTTCTATGGTTCTAAGTTGGGGGTTATATTTGGGAATATATTGGAATGACAAGCTAACAGCAAAACAAACGAGAGAATTTCAGATTGGCTGTCAGAAGCATCAGTTCTGAGGTGACAAACATTGAAAGTTCAAAGTTCAAATTATATTCATTATGGAAGTATTTATATGTCCTTTGGTACCAATGACATAGGAAGGAAAAGCAATGATGTCCTGAAAAGAGAATTTAGAGGGCTAGGTAGAAAGCTGATAAGCAGGACCCCCCAGGTAGTAATTTCTGGATTGCTGCCTGTGCCACACGTCAGTGAGAGTGGAAACAGGATGATTTGGCAGATAAATGTGTGGTTGAGAAGCTGGTGCAGCGAGCAAGGCTTCAGGTTCTTGGATCATTAGGATCTCTTCTGAGGGTGGTATGACCTGTTCAAAAGTGACGTGTTGCACCTAAACCCAAGGGGGACCAATATTCTAGTGGGCAGGTTTGTTAGAGCTGTTGGGGAGGGTTTAAACTAACTTGGCAGGGGGGTGAGAACTGGAGTGAAGGGACTCAGGAAAGGACAGATGGTAAAGAAGTAAAGACAGCGTGCAGTCAGACTGTCAGGAAGGGCAGGCAGGTGGTGGGACTTAGTTGCAGCCAACAGACTGAGTATCAAATCATTAGGGATGCAGAGTCAGAAAGGACAGCAAATATAGTACTCAAGGTGTTGTATCTAAATGCGCATAGTATAAGAAATAAGGTGGATGATCTTACAGATCGCCAGGTATCATGTTATGGCCATCACTGAATCATGGCTGAAAGATGGTTGTAGTTGGGAGCTGAATGTCCAAGGTTACACGTTATATCGGAGTGACAGCAAGGTAGGCAGAGGGGGTGTTGTGGCTCTACTGGTAAAGAATGGCATCAAATCAGTAGAAAGATGTGACATAGGATTGGAAGATGTTGAATCCTTGTGGGATGAGTTAAGACACTGCAAGGGTAAAAGGATGTTGATGGCAGTTACATACAGGCCTCCCAACAGTAGCTGGGAGGTGGACCACAGGTTACAAAAGGAAATAGGAAAGGCATGTCAAAAGGGCAATGTTATGTTAGTCATGGGAGATTTCAACATGCAGGTCGATTGGGAAAATCAGATTGGAAATGGATCTCAAGAGAGTGAACTTGTTGAATGCCTAAGAGATGGCTTTTTAGAGCAGTTTGTCATTGAGCCTACTAGGGGATCAGCTATATTGGACTGGGTGTTATGTAATGAACCAGAGGCGATTAGGAAGCTTAAGGTAAAAGAACCTTTAGGAACCAGTGATCACAATATGATTGTGTTCAACTTGAATTTGATAGGAAGGAAGTAAAGTCTGATGTAGCAGTATTTCAATGGAGTAAGGGATTTACAGCAGTACGAGAGAGGAGTTGGTCAAAGTAAATTAGAGAGGAGCTACTGGCAGGGATGTCAGCAGAGCAGCAATGGTATGCATTTCTGCGAAAAGTGAGGAAGGTGCAGGACATGCGTATTCCAAAAATGAAGAAATACTCAAATGGTAAAATAGTACAACCATGGCTACAAGGGAAGTCAAAGCTATTGTAAAATCAAAAGAAAGGACATACAACAAAACAAAAATTAGTGGCAAGATAGAGAATTGGGAAGTTTTTAAAAACCTACAGACAGCAACTAAAAAAATCACAAGAAGGAAAAGATGAACTATGAAAGCAAGCTAGCAAACAATATCAAAGTGGATAGTAAAAGCTTTTTCAAGTATGCAAAAAATAAAAGAGAAATGAGAGTGGATATAGGACTGCTAGAAAATGGGGCAGGAAGATGCTGGAGACAATTATTAAGGATGAGGTGATGGAGTACTTGGTGACACAGGACAAGATAATACAAAGTCAGCATGGTTTCCTTCTGGGAAAATCCTGCCTGACAAACCTGTTGGAATTCTTTGAGGAGATTACAATTAGGATAGATAAAGGGGATTTGGACTTTTAGAAACCTTTGACAAGGTGCCACACATGAGGCTGCTTACCAGGTTAACAGCCCATGGTATTACAGGAAAGTTACTAACGTGGTTAGAGCATTGGCTGATTGGTAGGAGGCAGCGAGTGGGAATAAAAGGATCCTTTTCTGGTTGGCTGCCAGTGACTAGTCGTGTTCCGCAGGGGTCGGTGTTGGGACCACTTCTTTTTATGCTGCATATAAATGATTTCGACAATGGAATAAATGGCTCTGTTACCAAGTTTGCAGATGATATGAAGTTTGGTGGAGAGGCGCATAGTGTTGAGGAAACAGATCGAATGCAGAAGGACTTAAACAGATTAGGAGAATGGGCAAGAACATGGCAAATGAAATACAATGTTGGAAAATGCATGGTCATGCACTTTGATAGTAGAAATAAATGTGCAGACTATTTTCTAAACAGGGAGAAAATCCAGGAATTTGAGATGCAGAGGGACTTGGGAGTCCTCATGCAGAACACCCTGAAAGTTACCTTGCAGGTTAAGTCGGTGGTGAAGAAGGCAAATGCCATGTTAGTATTTATTTCAAATGGTTTAGAATACAAGAGCAAAGATGTGATGCTGAGGATTTATAAGGCACTGGTGAGGCCTCACCTTGACTATTGTGAACAGTTTTGGGCCCCTCATCTTAGAAAAGATGTGCTGGCATTGGAGAGGGTCCAGAGGAGGTTCACAAGTATGATTCCAGGAATGAAAGGATTATCATATGAGGAACGCTTGATGACTCTGGGTCTGTACTCGCTGAAATTCAGAAGGATGAGGGTGATCTCATTGAAACTTTTCTAATATTGAAAGGCCTAGACAGAGTAGATGTAGTGAGAATGTTTCCCATGGTGGGAGAGTCAAGGACAAGAGGGCACAGCCTCAGGATAGAGGGGCACCCTTTCAAAACAGAGATACAGAGTAACTTCTTTAACCAGAGGGTGGTGAATTTGTGGAATTTGTTGCCACATGCAGCTGTGGAGGCCAGGTCATTGGGTGTACTTAAGGTAGAGATTGATAGGTTCTTGACTGGACATAGCATCAAAGGTTATGGGGAGAAGGCCGGGAACTGGAATTGAGGAGGAGATTAAAAAAAGGATCAGCCAGGATTGAATGGTGGAGCAGACTTGATAGACCAGGTGGCCTAATTCTGCTCCTATGTCTTATGGTCTATGTCATCATATACTCCCCTCAGATTCATTTTCTTGTAAGCATTCACAGTAAAACAAAGACATATAATACAATCAATGAAAAACTACAAAGGCTGACAAACAAGCGACATGCAAAAGAAGACAAACTGTGCAAATACAAAAAAAAAGCTAATAATAAATAAATAAATAATAAATAAATAAATAAATAAATAAATAAATAAATAAATGAATGAATGAATGAATGAATGAATGTTACTGCTAACATGAGTGTAGAATCCATAGGTTGTGGAATCAGTTCAGCATTGAGGTGAATGAAGTTATCCATGCTGATTTAGGAGCCTGATGGTTGAAGAGTAATAAATAATCTTGAGCCTACTGGTGTGGGATCTAAGCTGCTATACGTCAATATTCAATATATTATTGACTTGGATAAAGGGACCGATTGTTAATTTGCCTACACTCCAGTGATAAGTAGGTTAGCAAGTTGTGAAGAAAGCTCGGGGAAGTGGTGGTGTTAAAGCCAAGATTGGAAGAGCCCTGATATTATTGAATGGCAGAGTAGATTCAAGGGTGTGATTGGCCTTCCCCTGCTCTAAGCCCTTATTTTTAAAGGTGTGGGATTCAATGTTTGCCTGTGCTTAATAGCCTGAAGTATTCAACCATTTCAGTTAAAATTTCACAACGTTATTTTGGGTCTAGAGCCACGTATAGATGAAGGTCACGAAAGAGAGTAGATAGATGGACATTAATGCTCCGGATGAATTTTCAGCACAATAGAATGATTTCATTATAGTGTTATACTCCAGCCCTTTACCTTTTCCATCTATCACCTACCAGCTTCTTACTTCATCCCCCCTTCCCCACCCCCCACCTATCACCTTCTAGCTAGTTTTCCTTGCCTTCTGTCCACCTCCTTATTCTGGCATCTTCCCCCTTCCTTGCCTGTCGAGATGAAGGCTGTCAGGCCAACGTTTTGACTGTTTGTTCATTTCCATAGATGCTGCCTGACCTGCTGAGTTCTGCACCATCTGAAGTGAGTTATTCTAGTTATATTGCCAAATGTCTGCCAAAACTTGTTTTTGAACAATTGTAGATTTACCTACTCTTGTCAACTTAGAAGTTGAAGAAAAAGTTCATAAAGCTAACTGAAAAGTAGAAAAAGCTGAAAATAAAGTGAAATTGTTCTATGGTATTTTGAAAATCAGTTGCCTCGATGATTCAACCCCTTAGAGTGCAGTCACACAATGAGCACTCATAACTGACCCCGATCTGATCAAATCCTGCAGCCCCCACCATCTGCCACCCTTAACTCTCTATCCCTGTGCTTGTGTCCCACACAGCCCTCACCATCCGCCACCCATGGCATAATCATGCTCCTGGGTGCTGTGTATGAATGATGTGCTCTGGTCTGACTGGCCAGGAAGCATCTGTTGCCGGCAGGACATGAAAGCATCTGCTGCTATTGCCCCTGTCTCTCAGTGCACCACAAGAAATGGCTTCATCTAAAGGTGCCTTTGTACCTGCAATTGTGGGCTGCAGGCTGTTCGCTATTACACAATGGGGTTACTAACACACTTAGAATACATTTCGAATAACATACATTGGTTCTGCAAGATTCCCAATGCATTGCAGAGCTACTTTATTTCATTCCTGGGAATAGCTTGCATTCCAATAAAGTGGTAATCATGCAGTTTAAAAAAAAATCACCGATATGTTATCGATATGCACGATCATTATAACTAAACAAAGCCCTTCTGAACTGAAGTCAATTTGAACTCTCCATTATCCTGGCTTCTGTGAGTGCAAAAGAATCTAAGGATTAGTATTGTTATATTCTTTTTCTCTAAGTGATTAGCCGGGCTGGAGATGGATTGGGGGGAGGTGTAGTTAACCATTGCAAACCATGATTTATTTGACTGATTTTTAAATACCTTCACCACAGGCCCCTGATGGACATGGGCGTCTTCAGCTGTCACCCTGCCTTGTCCTTATGTCAATGTTGTGAGCTCGTACAGAGCTTCTCCTGGGAACTTTCCGCGCAGGAGTTTCCAAACAGAAAGCACTGGGTCTCCGGAGAGTTACATTTAAATCATGGCAGTATCCTCAGTGTCAGTACAGAATAGCCCACCCCATGGGGTAGGATGGGGAATACACAGCAGATGTTGGTGATAAACCCTGTTTACATTCTAACACGTATGCGTCGTGCAGCACTCACGGATTGGTTAGTCAAGTGAGGGGAGGCAGTGATACTGCCGGATAAAATTACTGCTCCGGACTTCCACTCTATTGTGTTTTCTAATCAACGTGGCCTCTTCTCATTGCTACCATCAGGGAGGAGGTACAAGAGCCCGAAGACACTCATCAACAACTCCTTCCCCTCCGCCATCAGATTTCGGAATGGACATTGAACCCATGAACACAACCTCGCTATTTCTTTTCTTTTTTTAATTTGCCATCTTTTTGCATTACTTACTTAATTTAATTGTGTATATAACTATTTCTCAATGTAAATTATAGGTTTATAATTATTATTATGTATTGTAATGTACTGCTGCCGTAAAACAACAAATTTCACGACATATGCCAGTGGTGTTAACCTTATTCTGATAAGTTACAGTTTAGTTAAAATCTAAGATCAAGAATATTATAAGCAATTAAAAGTGGCTCCATTTATGTTTAAAAGTAATTTTATTTTAGATAAATATCAAACAAGTTCACAATTGAGGGGACGGGGAGCTGGTTTCACGATGCCCTTTCCAGCCAGAGCGTTTCCTCTGGAAAGGAATACACTACATGGTGTTTGCGTTTTGCCAGCTTTGTTTGCCTGACTTCATTGTTGAGGCTACACCACGCAGGCTTCTCACGATGTGGCCGAAGAACCCCTGCTATCAGCTGTCTTTGTCCAAAAAAAACCCAGTGCATTTTACTTGCGCTGAATTTTAATTGTTTCTCCCAGGCCTCCCCCAGCAACAACCTTAACCAGAGTCCCTCGCCCAATCACAAGGAACTGAGGGGGTCAGCTCGGAGTAGCGCAAGGAGGGGTGGATCCAGGCATTGTGTTTTCTGACAGGTGACCAGTATCTCAGCACAAAGAGTGGGTCAGAGCCAGAGCCGGGTCTCTTCTCTCAGCTTCATGTTCTCCACTCCTCGCAATCTGTCCAAATTTAACTCGCCATTGAGGGTCTTAGCCGCAGAAACAGCTTTATATTCACTAATCCAGGCAGAAGTAAGAGTACACACAGAGACAGGTTCGAAGGCGGGACACGACCATTCTCTTTCTCCCCTGCCTCCAGTGAAAAGTCTTCAGAAAATCAGTGACAAGATTAATCAGCCTGTAGAGCTGAAACACATGCTTGACTTAAACAAGCCTTTGCAGTGCTAACAACTGCTCTGAGAGTTCCCTTGTCATGCTAATGCAGATTAGTGCAAAACCCATTGGTTCTTCACTGAACAGGCCAATTAATTCAAAACAATCTACATATGCTAGGCATTACCTCAGAGACAGTCAGAGCACTGCATACATTGCACGGGGAAATTGTATTACAGTACCCTTTCTAACGCTCCGACACATTTCAATGGTGGTCGGCACACAAACCACGGGGTGAAGGGGAAAGTCTGCAGTGAACACACAGTGACAACAATATGTTCTCTTTTCTCATCTGTTTTTGGTGCCTGTTTGATTTTGTGATGGCAAAACAGTAAGCACACAGAGAGGGATGGGCTGTCCTCACTATAGACATCCTTCACAATGTTGTTTGGTCAGTGGTCCCCACTCAATGGCTCCATTAGCGCAGTCCCCTTTTACTGCAGGGCAGAGCGCTGCTATCTGCAAGGTCGCTTTATTCTTTAGGGGGAGCCTGTCTTTCAGCTTGATACCACTCCAAGTTTATACTTGTTTGGTTTCTCGGACAGGCGTTACTGTTTTGTTGAAATTCAACAATACAATTTGCTCTGCTTTGAAGGCCCTGAGGATGTTTTTAATGTGTTGCCAATGCTGCCTACATTAATTTCAAGCTCGTTGTCGAAAGAGACTGCGTGGAAAACAGAAACTCTCGTCTGCTATGTCCTCCCAGTTGGAAATAAAATAAGGATACATTAGTAACATTCTGGGCTCCTGAGGGCGGTTTGCCAGTAGACAACCCCACCCTGAGCCTGGATGAGAAGCTGTGTGGATTTTCCACAGTTCATTTGGCAAATCACTGCTCCACAGATAAATAAATCATTCATTCAGGGTTCAAAGTAAATTTATTATGGAACTACTGAGTATAAATGTCACCAACTACAAGCCTGAGATGCGTTTTCTTGCTCGCATGCTCAGTAAGTCAAAGAGCCATAATGGAATCAATGGAAGACCACACTCAAAAGGACAGACAAGCAACCAATGTGCAAAAGACAGCAAATTGTGCAAATACAGATGATAATAATAAACCAATAAGCAATAATATCAAGAACATAAGATGGAGAGACCTTGAAAGTGTGTCCATAGGTTGTGGGAGCAGTTGAGCGATGGGATGATTGAAGTTGAGTGAACCCACTGGTTCAGCAGCCTGATGGGTGAAGGGGTAATAACTGTTCCCATTCATGGTGGAGTGAGTCCTGAGCCTCCTGTACCTTCTTCCTGATGGCAGCAGTGAGAAGAGGGTGGGGGTCTCTGATGGTGGGTGCTGCTTTCCTGTGACAATGCTCAATGATGGGGAGGGATGGACTGGGCCGTATCCACTGCTTTCTATAGCATTTTCCATTGGTGGTCCCATAGCAGGCTGTGATGCAACACACTGAACCACACATCAATAGAAGTTTGTCAAAGTTTTTGATGTCATGCAGTGAGTCAATCTACATAAAAATATACAAAACAATATACATGTAAGACAGAAATGATCAGCTTTCTTCAAAGCAGTTTTTCGTCAGGTGAAAGCTGGCAGGGGATTGGCTGTGATTAATATGTTGAACATATTTATATAGATAGAAAGACTAATTTGTGACCATTTTTTGCTTGGTTAAGGATTTGTGCTTGAACATTAGGCTTGGATCAGCTATTTCATACAATGGTAAGTAATGAAATGACATGTGCAATAGCAGGCTTAACAGCTTTATGCTCCACTCAGATGTGAACTGTACAGTGGCCGAGGATTAAGGAACAAATGGAGCAACACACACAAAATTCTGGAGGAACTCAGCAGGTCAGGCAACATCCATGGAAAAGAATAAATAGTCGACATTTCGGGCTGAGACCCAGTCCAGATGAAGGGACTAGGCACGAAACGTCAACTGTTAGTCATTTCCATGGATGCTACCTGCCCTGCTGAGTTTCTCCAGCATTTTGTGTGTGTTCCTCTGGATTTCCAGCATCTGCAGAACCTCTTGTGTTTACAAAAGACATAAACTGATTTTTGTGACCTGGCTTCTGTCATGGTCCGGTCCGTGAAGTCTGCATTCTGGTTCACGGTCCAGTCCGTGGACTCCAGACTCCGGATCTTCCAGCTGTCCCTTGTTTCAGTTGGGCTTAATCATAGGCACCTGATGCTCATCTTGGGGCTGAGAATACAAGTGGCCCAGGAATATAAGTGGCCCTGGGATAGAGTGTGAGTGCTGGGTACCATGGGGGGATCGTTTTTGGCAAATGAGAGGTGTGTTGGAAACACTGGGTTGAGACAGCTGACTGGAAAATGGCAGAGAGAGAGAACATCAAAGCCAAGCTGTTGAAGGAAGTTTTTGGCGAGAGTGGAAGTGAACTAGAGATGGAGGTTGGTGGGAAAGAGGAACGGAACGGAAAGAGGAAGAAAAGAAAGCAGAGCTACGGGATATCAAACTCTGAGGAGTCAGCGGATGATCAAAGCAGGACAGCAAAACAATGGAAAGAAGATGAGATTACCCGATTCGTTTGATGAAGATGCTCAACAAAATTATAGGCGAGATTAAAGGAGCAAAGATTTTACGAAATGGATCTCTATTAGTGATTTGTCGGGATAGTGCTCAGCAAGGCAAAGTGATAAGATTAAGTAAAATAGACGACAAAGAAGTACAATGCTCAATGCCCAACAATAGAAAGTGGACTAGAGGAGTTATTTCAGGGATACCAACAAAAGTTACTATGGATGAGATTAAACAGAACATAAAAGGAGCAAAAATTATTGAGACCAAACGTTTGAAAGTTGCAAGAAACGGGAAAAAGTGTGATAGTTTATCGGTGATGGTTAACTTTGATGAAGAGAGATTGCCGACTAACATTTACTTAGGGTATATTTGTTATGCGGTTAAAATATATATACCACCGCCTTTAAGATGCTATCAATGTCAGAAATTCGGGCACATTGCAGCAGTCTGCAGAGGAAAACAAAGATGTGGGCGATGCGCTGGAGAACATGAATATGGGAAATGTGAAGTGGGAGCTAGGCTGAAATGCTGCAATTGTGGCGAGGAACACAACACAGCTTATCGAGGGTGCATTTATAGCAAGAAGCCAGCTGAGATACAATATGTAAAAGTAACTCAAGGAATCAGTTGTGCAGAAGCAGTGAAAGAATTTGCTGAAAAAAAGGCTGTCAAGCAAACAAATGCAGGGAATAATAAACTGGTGAATTGTGAGGGCTGTAATATGAAAAATAAGGATACACTATTAATGAGTAGAAAGGATTTCGTACTTTTTATGGTGGATGCAATTAATTGTTCAGCGCAAACAAGCAAAAGAACTGAGAAAATTAAAATTATAGTCAAGTCTGCAGAAAAGTATCTTGATATTAAAGGGATTAAGTGGGAAGAAGTCAAAGAAACGCTGAATGGAGGATCCAACAGTTCACAGGCAGGGGAGATGGAATCTTAATGGCAGCGTATTTATCGCAAATGGTCAAGAATTTAAGAAATATGTTTCAGAACTTAAGGAAAACCCTCAGATTTTATGGTTGAAGCCCAGGGTAAGTGTGCAGAACTCCAACAACAAATGGAAGTACCCAACAAGAACAACTGTGAGTTGGAAAGAGATTGGAAAATGGAGGAAATTATTACAAGGATACAAAAGGAAAAGGAATTTGTTGCAATGTGAATTATCTACATTCAGATTATAAAATGAAAACATGGAAGCAAATGAAGAAGAACTCCAAGGTCTCAGTAAACAACTGCAGGCTACGATCCAAGAAATGGAAAACCTGAAAAAGCAGATAGACTTGGAAAAACAGCAATTTTAAAAGCATAACGTGTGATAGTTACTATTCTTTAACAAGACGATCTTAGTCTTACAAGTGAAGTAGATGAAATCAGTGTAATTGAGGTAATGCAACTACATGAAAACATGTGACAAAATTAGGGAAGAATAGCAGTTTGTGGCATTATCTAATGAGCGCATTAAGCATTCACGAGGAATTGCAGATACAGTGTGATGCTAATAGAGAACTGCAGGCTGAACTAGATTGTCTAAAGTAGAGAACTCCAGGACATATTTGGTTGGAACACCACAAGTCTAGCAGGTGGTGGTAATGCACTGAAAACTGGTTGCCAACCGCCATAAAACAAAAAAGAAGAAGAAGAAGAAGAAGTATGGGTGCTGGTTTGTCTCATCAGTATCCCCTTGGAGCAACCTACCAGTGGAAGGCTAGAGCAGCCATTTGTGATCTCTAGGCCTGGTTGGAGGACCACTGCTTCATGGAGCCTTGTTGTCTCTAGTCAGAGCAGTCATCGTGGTATGGATTTGGCCGTTTCCAGGACCAGCTGAGTGGCCGTCTGCCACTCCGAGCTAGATATGGATTCAGCATGTCAGGTAGCGACTCTAGGAAAAGGTACAGTCGACGTTTCGGGCCGAAACCCTTCGTCAGGACTAACTGAAAGAGAACTAGTAAGAGATTTGAAAGTGGGAGGGGGAGAGGGAGATCCAAAATGCTAGGAGAAGACAGGAAGGGGAGGGATGGAGCCAAGAGCTGGACCGGTGATTGGCAAAAGGGATATGAGAGGATCATGGGACAGGAGGCCCAGGGAGAAGGAAAAGGGGAGGTATTGTGGTACCAGTATGCAGTGTGCATATATACAGAAAGGTGCCGGAAAAGGGCCAGTATCATCATGAAGGATCCCACCCACTCTGCTCATGGACTGTTTGTTTCACTCCCATCGGGAAGGAGGCTATGTAGCTCCATGCCAGGACCACCAGACTCAAAACAGTTACTGTACTTTTCCTGAGCAGTAAGACTGATCGACACCTTCATTCACTAACCCACCCCTCCACACCCCCACCACCACTACTTTATCATTTCCTGTCAAAGTCACCTTATGTGCAGCCTAGCATCACGTTATGGACATACAATCTACGTTTATAAGCTATCTAATGTGTTTATGTTTATTGTGTTTTTTATGATTGTGCTTTTTATCCTATTGTGTCTTTTTGTGCTGCATCAGATCCGGAGTAACAATTATTTCGTTCTCCTTTACACTTGTGTACCGGAAATCTACATTAAACAATCTTGAGTTTTAAATCAGTGACCTTAGTCTGCAGAAATAAAGGAGGAGAAACTCAGTTTGGCTGGAAACTCACTGGGAGGCACTGAGTGAGGCTGGCATCAGACTCTGTGGTAGCTGGACTTGTTAACTGTACTCTGACAACTTCTACTCACTCTTCAACCACACTTTGTTAACTGTACACAAGGAGAGCAGCATGACCCCTGTCACCGCACTGTTCTGAAGTTCAAACAACGAAATGTCCTCCTTATACAGAAATCCACTCATAATCTACAAATACTGATCCAGTTAAAACTTTGTACAATTTCCACAGCAGTGTGACAGTAGCATGTAGTGGTTAGCACAACGCTTTACAGTACAGGTGACCCAGGTTCACTTCCTGCCGCTAGCCTGTAGGGAGTTTGTACATTCTCCCCATGACCATGTGCGTTTCATCCAGGTAATCCAGTTTTCTCCTACAGTCCAAAGACCTATGGGTTGGTAGGTCAGTTGTTCATTTTAAATTGTCCCGTGATTAGCCTCATGTTAAATGGGGGTGGGGGTTTGCTGAACACCGTAGCTCCAAGGACTGGATGGCCCATACCCTGCCCAATAAACAAACAACTCCCATATCATTCTGAGAATGATCTTATGAGGAGATTCAAGGAAGAAATGATGACAGAAACAATGAAGGAAAGGGAGGAAGTAAAGAAAGAATTGTGGTAAAGGAAGGAGAAAGCTTCACAAGTTCAGAATGTGCCAAAGCACAAAAAACACTTCCTTGCCAGAGAAGTACTTACGAAGTGGAATTATTTTTGTCACGTAGGGGGAAGAAAAGCAGCCAATTTGTGCACCGAAAGCTGCCACATGTGAAATTACCTGTTGATCAGTATTTTTTAAAGCGCTCATTGAGAAACAAATACTGGCAGGGCTGTCAAAGAAATCTCTACAAAATTGTGCTGTGGCTTCTTTTACACTCACCTGCAAAGGTTAATGAATCTGTCAAAAGAGGCATCTCTAGTCTCACACAGAGGTGGTGAGTTTATAGAACGAGCTGCCAGGGAAGGTGGTGGAGCCTAGTACAAATTCAACTTCCTGTCCTTCTGTTCAAACCACTCCCTTCCCCACTAAAAGCCATTTCGGCAGATATACGATGAGGAAAGGTGTCAAACTTTGTCAAGTTCCCTCAGAATCATATATGTTTCTGTATAACTACATCTCTTGCTTCTAACCCCAATGAATTAGCCCCACCTGCTAATTCTCTCCATATCAGACTATCCCTTCATTTCCAGAAAACTTCTCTACACAGTCTGAAATTCAAAACTATCCCTCTTTGAATAAAGAGACCAAAGTAATATGCACACAGCTATGGTGATGGAATGCTTTGAGAGGCTGGTCATGGCTAGAATTAACTCTTGTCTCAGCAAGGATCTGGACCAACTACAATTTGCCTATCGCCACAATAGGTCAACGGCAGACGCAACCTCAGTGGCTCTTCCATACAGCTTTAGATCACTTGGACAATACAAACACCTATGTCAGGATGCTGTTTGTTGTTTATAGCTCAGTGTTTAACACCATCATTTCCACAGTTCTGACCTGAGCCTCTGTACATCCCTCTGCAAATGAATCCTCGACTTCCTAAAGCAGAAGACCGCAATCTGTGCAGATAGTGATAACATCTCCCCCTCACTGATGATCAACACTGGTGTACCTCAGGGGTGTGTGCTTAGCCCACTGTTCTACTCTCTATACACACATGACTGTGTGGCTAAGCATAGCTCAAATACTATCAACAAATTTGCTGATGATACAACCATTGTTGGTAGAATCTCAGATGGAGATGAGAGGGCCTAGAGGAATGAGATACACCAGCTAGTTGAGTGGTGTTGCAGCAACAACCAGTTAGATGAAAGAGCTGATTGTGGACTTCAGGAAGAGTAAGACAAAGGAACACATACAGTGGCATGCAAAAGTTTAGGCACTCCATAAGACAAGACAAAGACAAAGGAGCAGAAGTCGGCCATTCGGCCCATCAAGTCTGTTCTGCCATTCGACCCATCAAGTCTGTTCCGCCATTTTATCATGAGCTGATCCATTCTCCCATTTAGTCCCACATCCCCACTTTCTCACCATAACCGTTGGTGCCCTGGCTACTCAGATACCTATCAATCTCTGCCTTAAATACACCCAATGACTTGGCCTCCACTGCCGCCCGTGACAACAAATTCCATAGATTTACCACCCTCTGACTAAAAAAATTTCTTCGCATCTCTGTTCTGAATGGGTGCCCTTCAATCCTTAAGTCATGTCCTCTCGTACTAGACTCCCCCATCATGGGAAACAGCTTTGCCACATCCACTCTGTCCATGCCTTTCAACATTCGAAATGTTTCTGAGGTCTCCCCTCATTCTTATAAACTCCAAGGAATACAGTCCAAGAGTGGACAAATGTTTCTCATATGTTAACCCTCTCATTCCCGGAATCATTCTAGTGAATCTTCTCTGTACCCTCTCCAACGTCAGCACATCCTTTCTTAAATAAGGAGACCAAAACTGCCCACAATACTCCAAGTGAGGTCTCACCAGCGCCTTATAGAGCCTCAACATCACATCCCTGTTCCTATACTCTATTCCTCTAGGAATGAATGCCAACATTGCATTCGCCTTCTTCACTACTGACTCAACCTGGAGGTTAACCTTAAGGGTATCCTGTACGAGGACTCCCAAGTCCCGTTGCATCTCAGAACTTTGAATTCTCTCCCCACCTAAATAATAGTCTGCCCGTTTATTTCTTCTGCCAAAGTGCATAACCATACACTTTCCAACATAGTATTTCATTTGTCACTTCTTTGCCCATTCTTCCAATCTATCCAAGTCTCTCTGCAGACTCTCCGTTTCCTCAGCACTACCGGCCCCTCCACCTATCTTCGTATCGTCAGCAAACTTAGCCACAAAGCCATCTATTCCATAATCCAGATCGTTGATGTACAATGTAAAAAGAAGCGGCCCCATCACAGACCCCTGTGGAACACCACTGGTAACCGGCAGCCAACCAGAATGGGATCCCTTTATTCCCACTCTCTGTTTCCTGCCAATCATCCAATGCTCTATCCACGTATGTCACTTTCCCATAATTCCATGGGCTCTTATCTTGTTAAATAGCCTCATGTGTGGCACCTTGTCAAAGGCCTTCTGAAAATCCAAATATACAATATCCACTGCATCTCCCTTGTCTAGCCTACTTGTAATTTCCTCAAAAAATTGTAATAGGTTTGTCAGGCAGGATTTTTCTTTAAGGAATCCATGCTGAGTTCTGCCTATCTTGTCATATGCCTCCAGATTCTCTGTAATCTCATCCTTGACAATTGACTCCAACAACTTCCCAACCACCAATGACAAGCTAACAGATCTATAATTTCCTTTTTGCTTCCTTGCCCCCTTCCTAAATAGCAGAGTGACACTTGCAATCTTCCAGGCCTCCGGAACCATGCCAGAATCTATCGACTTTTGAAAGATCATCGCTAATGCCTCCGCAATCTCCACAGCTACTTCCTTCAGAACACGAGGGTGCATTCCATCTGGTCTGGGAGATTTATCTATCTTTAGACTATTCAGCTTCCTGAGTACTTTCTCTGTTGTAACTGTGACTGCGCACACTTCTCTTCCTTGCCACCCTTGAGTGTCTGGTATACTGCTGACGTCTTCCTCAGAGAAGACTGATGCAAAATACTCATTCAGTTCCTCCACCATCTCCTTATCTCCCATTACAATATCTCCAGCATCATTTCCTATTGGTCCTATATCTACTCTCACCTGTCTTTTACTCTTTACACTCCTGGTCAAAATTTCTGTAAATGTGAATAGTTAAATGAGTAGAAGATGAACTGATCTCCAAAAATCATAAAGTTAAAGATGAAACATTCTTTTCAACATTTTAAGCAAGATTAGTGTATTATTTTTGTTTTATACAATTTTAGAGTGAAAAAAGGAAAGGAGAACCATGCAAAAGTTTGGGCACCCCAAGAGATTTGAGCTCTCAGGTAACTTGCACCAAGGTTTCAGTTCTTAATTACTTGTTAGGGCTATTGCTTGTTCACAGTCATTGTTAGGAAAGGCAAGGTGATGCAAATTTCAAAGTTTTATAAATACCCCACCTCCTCAAACCTTGTCCCAACAATCAGCAGCCATGGGCTCTTCTAAGCAGCTGCGTAACACTCTGAAAATTAAAATAAATGATGCCCACAAAGTAGGAGAAGGCTATAAGAAGATAGCAAAGGGTTTTCAGGTAGCTATTTCCTCAGTTCATAATGTAATTAAGAAATGGCAGTAGACAGGAATGGTGGAGATCAAGTTGAGGTCTTGAAGACCAAGAAAACTTTCCGAGAGAACTGCTCGTAGGATTGCTAGAAAGACAAATCAAAACCCCCGTTTGACTGCAAAAGACCTTCAGGGCTCTGGAGTAGTGGTGCACTGTTCTACTGTGCAGCAACACCTGCACAAACATGACCTCATGGAAGAGTCATCAGAAGAAAACCTTTTCTGCATCCCCACCACAAAATTCTATGTCAGGAGTTTGCAAAGGAACATCTAAACAAGCCTGGTGCATTTTGGAAACAAGTCCTGTGGACTGATGAAGTTGAAATAGAACTCTGGCCGCAATGAGCAAAGGAATGTTTGGAGAAAAAAGGGTGCAGAATTTCATAGAAAGAACACCTCTCCAACTGTTAAGCACGGGGGTGGATTGATCATGCTTTGGGCTTATGTTGCAGCCAATGGCACGGGAAGCATTTCACTGGTAGAGGGAAGAATGAATTCAATTAAATACCAGCAAATTCTGGAAGCACACGTCACACCGTCTGTAAAAAAGCTGAAGATGAAAAGAGTATGGCTTCTACAGCAGGATACTGATCCTAAACACACCTCAAAATCCACAATGGACTACCTCAAGAGGCACAAGTTGAAGGTTTTGCCATGGCCCTCACAGTCCCCTGACCTAACCATAATTGAAAACCTGTGGATAGACCTCAAAAGAGCAGTGCATGCAAGATGGTCCAAGAATCTCACAGAACCAGAAGCCTTATGCAAGGAAGAATGGGTGAAAATCCCCCAACCAAGAATTGAAAGACACTTAGCTGGCTACAGAAAGCGATGAAAATAAATCCAAAGGGTTTCTACAGTTATATTAATAGCAAAAGGATAGTGAGGGATAAAATTGGTCCCTTAGAGAATCAGAGTGGACGGCTATATGCGGAGCCAAAAGAGATGGGGGAGATTTTGAACAATTTCTTTTCTTCTGTATTCACTAAGGAGAAGGATATTGAATTGTGTAAGGTAAAGGAAACAAGAAGGATAGTTATGGAAAGTATGATGATTAAAGAAGAGGAAGTACTGGCGCTTTTAAGAAATATAAAAGTGGATAAGTCTCCGGGTCCAGACAGGATATTCGCTAGGACCTTGAGAGAAGTTAGTGTGGAAATATCAGGGGCTCTGACAGAAATACTTCAAATGTCATTGGAAACGGGCATGGTGGCAGACGACTGGCGTATTGCTCATGTTGTTCCATTGTTTAAAAAGGGTTCTAAGAGTAAACCTAGCAATTATTGGCCTGTGAGTTTGAAATTAGTGGTGAGTAAATTGATGGAAAGTATTCTTAGAGATAGTATATATAATTATCTGGATAGACAGGGTCTGATTCAGAACAGTCAACATGGATTTGTGTGTGGAAGGTCATGTTTGACAAATCTTGCTGAATTTTTTGAAGAGGTTACTAAGAAAGTTGACGAGGATCAAGCAGTGGATGTTGTCTATATGGACTTCAATAAGGCCTTTGACAAGGTTCAACATGGAAGGTTAGTTAGAAGGTTCAATCGTTCGGTATTAATATTGAAGTAGTAAAATGGATTCAGCAGTGGCCGGATGGGAGACGCCAGAGAGTAGTGGTGGATAACTATGTGTCAGATTGGAGGATAGTGTCTAGTGGTGTTCCTCAGGATCTGTACTGGGTCCAATGTTGTTTGTCATATATATTAATGATCTGGATGATGGGGTGGTAAATTGGATGAGTAAGTTTGCAGATGATAGTAAGATAGGTGGAGTTGTGGATAATGAAGTAGGTTTTCAAAGCTTGCAGAGAGATTTAGGCCAGTTAGAAGAGTGGGCTGAAAGATGGCAGATGGAACTTAATGTTGATAAATGTGAGGTGCTACATTTTAGTAGGACTAATCAAAATAGGACATACATAGTAAATGTAGGGCATTGAAGAATGCAGTAGAACAGAGGGATCTAGGAATAATGGTGCATAGTTCCCTGAAGGTGGAATCTCATGTGGACAGGATGGTGAAGAAAGCTTTTGGTATGCTGGCCTTTATAAGTCAGAGCATTGAGCATAGGAATTGGGATGTAATGTTGAAATTGTACAAGGCATTGGTGAGGCCAAGTTTGGAGTATTGTGTACAGCTCTGATCACCAAATTATAAGAAAGATATCAATAAAATTGAGAGAGTACAGAGGAGATTTACTGGAATGTTACCTGGGTTTCATCTAAATTACAGAGAAAGGTTGAACAAGTTGGGTCTTTATTCTTTGGAGCATAGAAGGTTGAGGGGGGACTTGATAGAGGTATTTAAAATTATGAGGGGGATAGATAGAGTTGACGTGGATAGGCTTTTTCCATTGAGAGTGGGGGAGATTCAAACAAGAGGACATGAGTTGAGAGTTAAAGGGCAAAAGTTTAGGGGTAACATGAGGGGGAACTTCTTTACTCAGAGAGTGGTAGCTGTGTGGAACAAGCTTCCAGTAGAAGTGGTAGAGGCAGGTTCGATATTGTCATTTAAAGTTAAGTCGGATAGATATATGGACAGGAAAGGAATGGAGGGTTATGGGCTGAGTGCAGGTCGGTGGGACTAGGTGAGAGTAAGAGTTCGGCATGGACTAGAAGGGCCGAGATGGCCTGTTTTTGTGCTGTAATTGTTATATGGTTATATGTTATATGGTTTACAAGCTGTGATACTTGCCAAAGGGGTGTTACTAAGTACTGCCATGCAGGGTGCCCAAACTTTTGCTCCGGGCCCTTTTCCTTTTTTTTATTTTGAAACTGTAAAAGATGGAAATAAAAAAGTAATCTTGCTTAAAATATTAAAGAAATGTGTCATCTTTAACTTATGCCTTTTGGAAATCAGGTCAACTTTTACCCGCTTAGCTATTCACAGTAACAGAAATTTTGACCGGGGTGCCCAAACCTTTGCATGACACTGTACCGATCCTCATAGAGGCATCAGAAGTGGAGAGATTGAATAATTTCAAGTTCCTTGGTGTCAAGATTGCTGAGGATCTATGTGGTCCCAGCATATCAATGTAGCTATAAAGAAGGCAAGACATATATCATTTGGAGCTTGAAGAGATTTGGTTTATTACCTAAAACACTCAAAACTTCTATAGATTTACTGTGGAGAGCATTTTGACAGGCTGCATCACTGTCTGGTATGGGCCCCGTGGGGGGTGGCTACTGTACAGGACCAGGAGAACATACAGAAAGTCGTAAAATTAGTCAACTCCATCTCGGGTAATAGCCTCCATAGTATACATGACATCTTCAAGGAACGGTGCCTCAGAAAGGCAGCGTCCATTATTAAGGACATGGGCATGCCCTTTTCTCACTGTTACCATCAGGTAGGAGGTACAGAAGCCTGAAGGCACACACTCAGTGATTTAGGAACAGCTTCTTCCCCTCTGCCATCTGATTCCGAAATGGACATTGAACCCATGAACACTACCTCACTTTTTAAATATATATATTATTTCTGTTTTTGCACTATATTTAATCTATTCAATATACATATACTGTAATTGATTTGTTTATTGATCTTTTTCCCTTTCTATATTATGTATTGCATTGAACTGATGCTGCTAAGTTAACGAATTTCACGTAACATGCTGGTGAAAATAAACCTGATTCTGATTTTGATTTCTGCATTGACCCAGCTGTGGTTCCAGCAATACCCTGGAAAATTACAGCAACACTTGTGATTTTTGTATACCATCCCTGTTGCAATAAAAGCTAACATTCCCTTTGCCTCCCTAAATCAGGGGTCCCCAACCTTTTTTGCACTGCGGACCGGTTTCATATTGACAATATTCTTGCAGACCGGCCGACCCGGGGTGGCGGGGGGGGGGGGGGGTAGGGTTGCCAACGGACAAGAGTAGCAGTCAAATACATTGGGTTTACCCCGAGAAAGACTACAATGACCATGAAGCCTTGCGCGGGCACCAGTGTGCATGTGTCAGGTGCGCATGCGTGCACGTGCCGATTATTTTTCTACTAATCGTTTTTGTCGATTCTGTTTAGGGGGCGGGGGGGCTAGTGCTAATCACGACTGGGATATCGGTGATAAGTGGCTAATACACTCAATTTCATTTCTAAAAGGGTTTATCTAACAAATTTAATATTAAACACATAGCACATATTTTCCTCACATGAATATAGCGATAAGTCAATTATCAGGTGAGGACAGGGGAGCTTGAAGTAAGTGTTGAACGAACTTCCAGTAGAAGTGGTAGATTCGCAGGTTCAATATTATCATTTAAAGAAAAATCGGATAGGAATATGGACAGGAAAGGAATGGAGGGTTATGGGCTGAGTGCAGGTCGGTGGGACTTGGTGAGAGTAGCGTTCGGCACGGACTTGAAGGGCAGAGATGGCCTGTTTCCGTGATGTAATTGTTATATGCTTATATAAGTCAATAGCATCATAACATTTTAAGTAACGTTTGGATATTGAACACACAGAGCATATTTTCCCCGTATGAACATATAAAATCATTGCAACACACCAATATCGCTGAATCAGTGGGAGCCCTGGGCTCAAGACGGTCCTATCGAGGGGTGATAGGAGACAGCGATACTCGAACAGGGTTCCTTATGTCCAGTCTATTCCGCAATTTAGTTTTCGTTGCATTCATCGCAGAGATATTTTGGAAATGGAAGCAACGTTTTCAGTGCTTTCGTGGCTATCTCAGGATATTCAGCCTTGACTTTGATCCAGAATACCAGCAGAAATATTATGTCAAACATACTTTGCAGCCCGCCGTCATTTGCAAGCTCGAGGAGTTGATCTCCTTCCCGCGCTGACATGGACACGTAATGACCTCACGTGCGTAATGGCTCAACAGTGGCCATGACAGGGAATGAGGAAAGGTGCAGCTGACTCCTATCGCCAAATCATATCGTTTCCTCGCGGCCCGGTAGCGCATGCTCTGCGGACCGGTACCGGTCCGCGGCCCGGTGGTTGGGGACCGCTGCCCTAAATTACTTGTTTCACCTGCATTTTATTTTCCTGCATGTCATGTATGAGGATATCCAGGACCTTTGTGCAACAGTATGTCGTATCCTCTTTCCTGTCGTGACATTTTCTGTTGTGCAGCAGCAATACATTGTAATACATAGTATAAAAGCTGTAAATTACAGTAAGTATACATATATTTAAAAAGTTAAATTAAATAAATAGTGCAAAAAAAGAAAAAAAGGTGAGGTAGTGTTCATGGGTTGAATGTTCATTCAGAAATTTGATGACAGAGGGGAAGAAGCTGTTCCTGACTTTCTGAGGCTCCTGATAGTAGCAATGAGAATTTCCTCCATTTATCTCAATTCTTCTCATAAGGTCCTAGCAGTTTTCCATTCTGCTGGGACATTACCAGAACTGAGAGAATTTTGGAAGATCACAAAAAATTTGGTACACTTGTGTACCAAAAATGACATTAAACAATCTTGAATCTTGATATCCTAACATCTTTGGAATCATCTTTTTTTAAGGACCTTAGGATGCAAAATACTATATCCATGGGATTTCATTACCATTAACCTGTTTCAGCCTCTATAGTAATAATTATTTTAAGATCCCCCCCACCTCAGCTTTGTTCTCTGATTTTCTATGATCATTTGGATGCGGTTTGGATACAACTCAAAGAATTTCCTCCTTATTTCGATTATTAATTTCCCAGTATTTTCCTCTGACCTCCAAGAGGACCACAACCTTGTCATAGGGTATAAAGGGCTTGCATGCCTCAATGACTCAGAGAGCTACATTAGCTGAAGTCAGGGCTTTGTGCTTTGACTCTTGGTAGCGTCACCCATGCCAAACAGATCAAAGGGTGAGGCCAGACTAAGGGTGATCCACTGGTACTCCAAGTTCAGGGATTCAGTTCAGGTCTAACAACCCTGACTGATAAAACAAAATTGTTATAGAAAAAGCACTGAAGGATCCTTCTATATCTATGTGAGACGGTACAGACAGACAGAGATGGAGGACCTTCATTGCTGCCCTAAACGCCAGTGGCATAACAGGAAGTAAGTACTCTATGTAACTGTCCTCTGAGGGATCTTGCTAGTTCACCCTTCTATAAATGTCCTAAATAGACAATGAACCCTTGGACACTACCTCACTTTTAAAATATATATTATTTCTGTTTGTTGCACGATCTTTAATCTATTCACTATATGTATACAGTAATTGATTTATTTATTTATTATTATTATTTTATTTCAGTTTTTTTCTTCTGTATTATGTATTGCACTGAACTGCTGCTGCTAAGTTAACAAATTTGACATCACATGCCAGTGATAATAAACCTGATTCTGATTCTGATATGGTCTTAATCTATTATTCAGATACAGCCCGTTAGGGTTCGCGTTAGTGAATTGCTGGTGTCGGAGGCATGGTGACACTTGCAGGCTGTCTCCAGCACATCCTTGGACTGTGTTGGTCATTGGCACAACGATCCACTTCATTGTATGACAAGTAAAGCTAATCTTGATCTTCTGTTTGGTCACCTTTCATGGTTTCTAAAATTTCTCCTACTTCAAAGCATTATATACCTTTTCATCCTAACCTTATAAGGCATGAATGAATTCTTAGAGAATCTTTGTAATTTAGTGGGATATATCTTTGCTGGGGATTGTGAATTACTTTTTAAAATGGCTGCACAACATAATTCCTATTTTTTCTTTAACTTCCTGGCCCACTTTAGCCAAAGTTACCATTATATTTTTGTAACACACACAAAATGCTGGAGGAACTCAGCAGGCCAGGCAGCATCCATGGAAAAGAGTACAGCCAACGCTTTGGGCCGAGACCCTTCACCAGGACTGGACAAAAAAAGGTGAGGAGTCAGAGTTAGAAGGTGAGAGGAGGGGAGGGTGATCTGGTGAAAATAGGAGGGGGAGAGGAGTGAAGTAAAGAGTTGGGAAGTTGATTGATGAAAGAGATACAGGACTGGAGAAGGGGGAATCTGACAGGAGCAGAATTAGGCCATTTGGCCCATCGAGTCAGCTCCATCTTTCAATCATGACGAAATCATTTTTCCCTCCTCAGCCCCATTCCCCAGCCTGCTCCCTGTAACCTTTGATGCCATGTTGAATCAAGAACTGATCAGGCTCTGCCTTAAATACCCATGTACTCTCTCAGCTGTCTGGACTATACCTCTTCCCACCCTGTTACTTGTAAGAATACCATCCCCTCTCTCAGTTCCTCTGTCTCTGCCGCAAGTGCTCCCAGGATGAGGCTTTTCATTCCAGGACAAAGGAGGTGTCCTCCTTCATCAAAGAAAAGGGATTTCCTTCCTCCGCCATCAATGCTGCCCTCAATTGTATCTCTTCCATTTCATGCATGCCTGCTCTCACCCATTCCTACCAATACCCTGCAAGGGATAGGGTTCCTCTCATCCTTACCTACCACCCCACCAGACTCCACGTCCAGCACATAATCCTCTTCTGCCATCTCCAACAGGATATCTTTCCCTTCCCTCATTTTCTGCTTTCCGCAGGGATCGCTCCCTGTGCAACTCCCTTATCCATTCATCCCCTCCCCACTAATCTCCCTCCTAGAACTTATCCTTGCAAGCAGAATAAATACTACAGCTGCCCCTACACCTCCTCCCTCACTACCATTCAGGGCCCCAAACAGTCCTTCCAGGTGAGGCGACACGTCATTTGTGAGTCTATTGGGGTCATTTACCGTGTTCAGTGCTCCTGGGGAGGCCTCCTGTATATCAGTGAGACATGACGTAGAACAGGAGACCACTTCACTGAGCACGCTCCGTCCACCAGAGCAAGCGGGATCTCCTAGTGGCCAGCCATTTTAATTCCCTTTCTGATATGTCCATCCATGGCCTCCTCTACTGTTGCGATGAGGCCACACTCAGGATGGACGAGCAACACCTTATATTCCATCTGGGTAACCTCCAATCTGATAGCATGAACATTGGTTTCTCAAACTTCCAGTAATTTACCACCTCCCCCCATCATCCTTCACCATTCCCCATCCCCTTTTCCCTCTCTCACCTTATTCCCTTACCTGCCCATCACCTCTCTCTGGTACTCCTCCTCCTTTTCTCCCTTCCATGGCCTTCTGTCCTCTTCTAGCAGATCCCCCTTCTCCAGCCCTGTATCTCTTTCACCAATCAACTTCCCAGCTCTCTATTTCACCACTCCCCTTCCCAGTTTCACCTATCACCTTATGTTCTCTCCTCCCATTTTCTAACTGTGACTCCTCATTGTTTTTTCTCCAGTCCCGATGAAGGGTTTCTGCTGTAAATGTTGACTGTGCTCTTTTCCATGGATGCTGTCTGGCTTGTCGAGTTCCTCCTGCACTTTGTGTGTGTTGCTCGGATTTCCAGCATCTGCAGATTTTCTCTTGTGTGCGATTATATTTTTGTAACCAGCTTTGTTCAAAGTGAGGACAATATTTGCGGAAATGCTTTTCTCAGAATGTAAATTCTGCTTTTATTTACTTTTAGGCCTGGGCATCTTTGACAAGGCCAGTATCTCTTACCCATTACTGATTACTCCCAGAGATAAAGATTAAAGATCTTAAGTATTAGCTTTATTTGTCACCTGTGTATTGAAACATACAGTGAAATGTGCCCCTTGTGTCAAATCAAATCAGCGGGGATGTGCTGGGGGCAGCCCGCAAGTGTCGCCATGCTTCCAGTGTCAACAAAGCCTGCCCACAACTCACTAACCCGAACCCGTCTGCCTTTGGACTGTGGGAGGAAGCTGGAGGAAACCCACATGGTCACGAGAAGAACGTACCAACTCCTTACAGACTGTGGTGGGAATCAAAGCTCAATAGGTGATCGGTGATGCTGTAAAGTGATAGCACGAACTGGTACTGCCATACCACCCTCTCCTCAGAAGGTAGTGGTGAGCATCTTTCTTGAACCACCGTGGTAATTCTGATGAACCCACTCCTACATTGTTGTTGACTAGGAAGGTTCAGAAAGTATATCCAGCAACAATGTAGAACTAGATACTGGTGTGTGGTTTTCCCATGTACTAGCTGAACTTGTCCTGCTGCTTGAGAAGCGTTACCAGAGCAGATGGGTGAGTAACTGTGGTTATGATATATTGTGATCAGTGGTTAGCACAACGCTCTGCAGGACCAGCGGCCGGGGTTCAATCCCCACCATTGCCTGTGAGGGAGTTGTACGTTCTCCCTGTGACCACACAGATTTCCCCTGGATGCTCCAGTTTCCTGTCCCAGTCAAAGACGTACCGGATGTTAGGTTAATTGGTCATTGTAAATTGTCCTGTGATTAGGCGAGGGTTAAATTGGGGGAATCGCTGGGTGGCATGGCTCAAAGGGCCAGAAGAGCTGATTCCAAGCTGTATCTCAATAAATTCTTTCCTAGAAAACCCTTTACTATAAAGGTGATTACTTAATTACACATGAGAAGTCTTAAAATATTCCACTGCAAATCATTCTATCCTTCCATTTAGGTAGAGAATACACTCGAGGCCACTTTATTAGGCTCAGGATGTAACTAATAGAGCACGGATATAGGCCCTTCTCGGCCTTCCAGTAACCCCAGACAACTCCGATTTAACCCTAATCTAATCATGGTACAAATTACAATTAAATTAACCTACCCAGTACATGTTTGGGCTGTGGAGGAAACTGGAGTAAAACCCATGCTTTCCATGGAGAGTGACTTGTTACAGAGGACCCCAGGATTGCACTCTGAATTGTAATCACCGCACTACCGTGGTGCCTATTCTGAAGTTTGTGCACACTTGTGTTCTGCTGCTGTAGCCTATCCACTTTAAGGTCTGTGCATTCAGAGATGCACTTCTGCGCACCACTGTTGCGTCGTGTGGTTATTTGAGTTACTGTTGCCTTCCTGTCAGCTTGAACCAGTCTAGCCATTCTCCTCTGACCTCTCTCATCAACAAGGTGTTTCTGCCCATAGAACTGCTGCTCACTGGATGTTTTTTTTGTTTATCACACTATTCCCTGTAAACTCATGTTGATGTTGTGCATGAAAATCCCAGGAGATCAGCACTTTCTGAGATACTCAAACCACCCCATCTGCCACCAACGATCATTCCACGAACAAAGTCACTTACATCACATTTCTTCCCCATTCTGATGTTTGGTCTGAACAACAACTGAATCTCTTGACCATGTCTGCATGCTTTTATGGATTGAGTTGCTGCCACATGATTGGCTAATTAGGTACTTGCATTAATGAGCATTTTCTTTAAATTGCTGGACTCTTTACCTTATCGTGCCCTTGCTTCTGGTCTGCTTGCCCTGCACATTCCCTGTTACTACACGTATCCTGCATTCAGTTTTTGCTTTTCCCTGTACTTCCTCAATGCACTGATGCAATGGATGATCAGGATGGATGGGTTCAAAACACAGCTTTCCATGGTACCTCACGACTGTCAGGCCTGCACAGCCAGGCTCCTCTTAGTCTCCACTCTACTAATAAGAGTCACCTACAACTCGTTTCCATCTCATCACCTGCAGCCTATTTGAATCCAGCTCTCAATCACAGTCGTTACTCACTCTTTGAACCAGCCAGCCTTAAGCGGTTGCTCCTAGCTCTTAGTTGCCTTGCTTCCTTGTGGTGTTAAGTTTGGTTCTCTCTTGTTTTGTGCTCCGTCATGGCTTGTTATTTTGCAGTTTATTAGTAAAATATTAGGAAGAAGGAGGAGAAGATGGCAGTGCAACGCAGCTCACAGCAGCCACTCCAGTGGTGATGTCTGTTATTTGTCAAGTGGGGTGCCGTGCACGATCCTGATTTGATGGAGACGGATGTGAGAGCACGGAGGAACATCTGGTGAAACTTCTGAAATGCCTGTTTCACTGCTGCTGCTACTGTGTGGTCCAGAATCTCCGGAGGAGAAGGCCCTGAGTCCTCAACTTTGCTTGTTGCTTGGCGGCCAGGGCAGGGTCGAAGTGCTCAGCAGAGGATGGTGCTCAGAGAGGCTGTGTTGGCGGGGCTGGTTGGAGGCTCGAAGTTTTCGGACGGACTCAGAGTCCGCTGCGGTCGGCTGCTTCCAATGGTGCTACATCGGCAAGTTTGCGGCGCTTGGAGGTTCATGGCAGGGAGAGCTGCCTGCGTGAGATGATGAGGCTATCGGGACTTTGAGACTTTTTTTTACCATGCCCTTAACCTGCTCTTTATCAAATTATGGTATTGCTTTGCACTGTTGTAACTATATGTTATAATTATGTGGTTTTGTAAGTTTTAGTCTTGGTTTGTCCTGTGTTTTCTTGTGATATCATTCTGGAGGAGCGTTGTATCATTTTTTAATGCATGCATTTCTAAATGACAATAAACGAGGACTGAGTGTCCTCATAATCTAAAAAATATATATCATTTACTGTCTCTGCTGTGCTCTACATTTCTGGACAGCTACATGTGACAATAATAAACCAATTTATCAATGTACTTCTCAGAGAGAACATACTACAGCAATGTAATCCTAAATCAAGTGCAGAACTCCGAAGGAGTGACCTGTCGTTTAGTAGTTGTGTGATCTCTCAAGCTGAGTATAATGTTCTCCTAATGCATTGTCTATTGGTGGATCCTCAACCGATCTGAGCAAAACCTCATAATCCTAGACCTTTGCCACTTGTTCATTGCCATGGAACTTAATCCTGAATGTTACGGTGGATTCCCTTAATGGAGAATGCCTATGCGTGATCTTATTTAACGTGGGGAGCCTGATGCATGGGCAACCACCACGTGGTCCTTGATAGATTGTGGTCAGGGCCCAGTGCCATGGAATGCAGGATGACTGGAGACTCTTCACTGTTGCAGCCTTCCTCCACCTTCATTGCCGTTGTGATGTGTCATCATCTTCCACCAGCTCCCCCGCTGAGATCCTGGTTGGATCGATCCTTGTGTGGAACCTTTCCTTTGACCTTACTGCCAAGGGTGAGCGCCAAATGGCTAAACTCCAGATAGCATCACTCTTGGGATTTCAGAAACCCAGAAGCCTTTCCACCACAATGATCCTCAGAGAAGAGCTATCAATTACAAGTACATTTCTCAAATAATTTGAGCCTTGACTGAGGCTACTAAGATTAGAGAGCCTACTGTTATCGTAATAAGATCATAAAATATAGGAACAGAATTCAGCCATTGGCTCATTGGATTTGCTCTGTCATTCCATCATGACTGAAATTATTATCCCTCTCAAACCCATTCTCATGCCTTCTTCTCATAACCTTTATAACCTTACTAATCAAGAACCTGTCAACCTCTGCTTTAAATATAGATAACGACTTGGCCTCCATTGCCCTCTGTGGAAATGAATGCCACAGATTCACCACCCTATGGCTAAAAGAAATTCCTCCCTATCTCCGTTCTAAATGGATGTCCCTCTATTCTGAAGCTGGGCCCTTTGGTCCTAGATGCTCCCACTATAGGAAACATCCACTCCCTGTCAGCCTTTCCACCTTGGATGAATGAACACGAGTTTGTTTGACTCCATTGACCCAGGAAAGGGGTGGGGAGGTTTACCAGCTTACATTGCTCTGACTATCATAGCCCTCTGTTGGTTGAGGTCGACCATGGATGTTGTGCCCTAGCTATCTACATTCTTGGTGCAGTGCAGGCTGTGGATGGCGAGACTAATGCGAGAGTGGCCGTCTCTTTTCCCACAATCACATCTGTGAGTGGTCTTCAGTTTGCTGGAGATGCTGTGTTCCTTTCTATGGACCCATTTGTCTTCTGTCACTTTCAATATTTTGTCTTCGCCTGATTTAAGGTGTTGTTTCAGGGTAATTCTCCATCTGTTGCAGTTGGCTGCAAGTTCCTTCCAAGACTCGATGTCCTGTGCCTTCATGTCCCAATTGCAGATAGAGTGCAGTTGCAGGCAGCCAGATGCTGCCATCAGGAAGAAGGTACAGGAGCCTCAGGACTCACACCACCAGGTTCAGGAACAGTTGCTACCCTTCAACCATCAGGCTCTTGAACCAAAAAGGATAACTTCACTCAATTTCACTTGCCCCATCTCACAACCAATAGATTCGCTTTCAAGGACTCCATCTCATATTCTTGATATTTATTGTTTATTTATTTATTATTATTATTATCATATATGGTGACATGTCTATACTTTGATAACAAATTTACTTTGGACTTTGAGCTGGAGATCATGACTTTGACCATCATAATATCATAAAACTAGCCATAGTGATAAATGTTCATCTTGTCGGCAATTGACAACAGGAGACTAGTTTCCTTTCCACTTCTGCAATGTTTGCATTCTTGACAGAATTTTTTTCTTAATTCCATATGTTTTGGGACAGGTCTGTCAGTCATTTTATTAGGTGGCCACCCATAACTTCCAACATTATTCTCCAGGACCTGTGAGAGAACCAGACGTGTTTGATCTCATTAAAGCTATGCTGAGGTAATTGTTCCATCTCATCAGTCTTGATTGTTGGTTCTCTGTCAAGATGATTGAAGAGGATGGTTTTAGTGAAAGCTGTTAAAAAGATAGATAGCTGAAATAGGCATCAAATCAATGGAAGGAAATTGTGTGATGGTGACTTTAGATAGGAGGGATAAAGATACAGGCAGGGTGTTTTAGGAGCCTGACAAAGGAATGGAAAGAAGCGACATAGCGCACAAAACAAACTTTTCATTACATCTCGGTACATGTGACAATAATAATAAACCAACAGCAAAAGTCTAGTTCTTAAGGGAAGTTTAGGGCAGGATAAAAATGAGACCTTACTATGAAGTAAAGTTAACTCAAGCACAAGAGGCAGCACAGTAGTTTAGCAGACAGCACATCACCTTACAGTAACAGCGATCAATTCCCACCACTGCCTATAGGGAGTGCGCACATCCTCTTCGTGTCTGCGTGACTTTCCTTCAGATGCGCTGACTTCTTCCCACATTCCAAAGATGTACAGTTGCGATTAGTGTATTGTGGGCATGTTATGTTGGCACCAGAAGCATGGCAACACTTGCAGGCAGCCTAGCACAATCTCCACTGATTTGATTCGATGCAAATGACACATTTCACAGTATGTTTCAATGTGCATGTGACAAATAAAGCTAATCTCTAAATCTCTTTAATCCTTCATCACAAATCTGTATGTAAATATATTGTGAACACTTCCAAACTTCAGTGCCACGAGGCCAGGCAAAATGTATGCATTCTTGCAGTAACTTGCCGATTTCATTTATGAAATATTGTACAGCCGATGTCATCTCATTAATAATTTGATAATATCTGATTAGAATACTGAACTCTGAGTGCTTGATTGCAGTTCTGCCAGAAAGATTTTTTAAGTCTCACGTTACAATTTTAAAGAAACTGCAAAAAAAAATTCAACAGCATTAGTCAAAATGAAGTTTAAAATCTGAACCATAAATCTGAGCAGCATGTGAGATCTATCTCAATAGTTAATAGCAAGCAGCTCCGAAGCACAATAGCTTGCAATTAAGAATAGACAGCTGGATGAAAGGAATTAATATATAGTCACAACCCTCAATTAGGAGTGTGCTACTTCTCAATTACTGCCTAAAGCTAAAAAAAGACTGAGTGAACTATTCTGTAATGAGCATAAAGCAGCTGCATAACTATACGTAAAGCTGTGTATAATGAACAGGTGCTTAAGAGCTGAGAATAAGGTAGTCTTCCTTACTGTAACTCACTCTTAAGATATTTTTCAGAACATAAGCTGAATTAATACAAAGACAAGATGATGCCAACCCTGTTCTCTATACTGTTAGCATCTGGAAAATCATGGACATACAATAGCATGCAAAAATCTTAGGCACCCTAGAATCTTATATAAATTTTGTTTTTGATGTTTATTTTTTTGTCTTCTACAATAGTGTATCAGTAGAAAAAAGCAAATTTCAGATTTCCAAACACTCATTTTCCAAAAAATTAAATGTTACAGAGAAATTTTTATATTCCATTAAATAAAGTAACATTAAGTAATAGACCACTTTTCAAATAAAAACTTGGTTATTTGGTGGGTATATAGCCCAGTTCATGATTAAACAAACATAACAAACAGGATGTTAATGATCAGTGACATCATGAGTAGAATGAACTAAACTGATTAATTGAAACAGAAGTGAGCATAGGAGGAATCAGACTGGGCGAAGGACAACCAAACTAAAAGATGAGGGTATGGCCAATGTGACAGTTTAACCTTCAAATCATCATTTCTTACACCATGCAAGGGTGAACACAGCAACAAGACACGAGGTAGTCATCCTGCATTAAGAATGTCCCTCCCAAGCAGAAATTTTGCAGCAGACAGGAGTTTCAAGATGTGCAGACAAGCTCTTCTGAAGCAGCACAAAGAAACGGGCTCTGATGAGGACCAGAATTCTGTGGTTGGCCACAGAACCTGAGTGCAGTAGACAAGAGATACATCAAACTTATGTCCCTTCTAAACTGAAAGAAGTCCAGCACTGCTATCAGCTCTGAGATCAGAGAAACCACTGGAACCAAAGTACATCCCTTTACATCTCTCTAAATCTTGTCAGAAGCGGACTTCATGGAAGAGTTGCTGCTAAAAGTCATTCCTCTGAAGTAGGAACAAAGTCAAGACACTCACCTACACACAAGAACACAAAGACTTGGGGTGCTGAACAATGACATCAAATGCTCTGGACTGATGAATTGAAATTTGAAATTTTTGGCTCAAACCAGAGGCAGTTTGTCCACTGGAGAGTGCTACGTGGATGAGTACCGGCAGTCAACAGTGAAGCACAGCGGAGGTTCCCTGCAGATTTGGGGCTGCATTTCTGCAAATGGAGTTGGTGATCTGGTGAGACCTCTATATCATGCGCCCTTGCTTGTGTGGTGGCATCCATTAGTCTCACAAGACCATGGATCTGCACCAGGAAAGTCTTGCTTCAGTCTCTCCAGGGTGCAGACCTGGACAAGGTTGTATGGAAGACCGGCAGTTGCCCATGCAGCAAGTCTCCCCTCTCCACGACACTGATGTTGTCCAAGGGAAGGGCAAGGGCCGATACAGTTTGGCACTAGTGCCGTCACAGGAGTTGCCAGAACGAGGTTGAAGGCAACGTCAGACTGCCTTAGGGACTCCAGCTCCGGATTTATCCTCAGGGTTTACTCCCGAAGCCTTTCCCATGAGTGAGTATGGCCACAAGGCAGCGGAGGTTTGAAATCAGAGTTTTCCCTCCCTTAGATGGACTGCCTTCCCAGACTGACAAGCTCCATCTACCTGAAGCACTGGTTTTAGGGCACCAGGACCTGCCTTCGCCCCTTCTCCTGTCAGTAGAAACAGTTCTGCCAGGTTTAGAGGCTAAGCCACACGAGAAGGCCAGGAGTTGGACTTGGTTGTCAGAGGCTATTTAAGGCATATGCTGTGAGGAGAACTTTTAGGTAGTGGGAGCTTGTCCCCACTACCACTCCTCGGCTTGACCACCTTGGAACCTTGTGTACTGGCTTGCATATCGACTGACGCCGCTGCGACCACAGTGCAACGCCCATGGTGGACGCTGACCGATGGACCGCATTTTAATCAGCACCAGCAGCTGGGTCAATAAGTTGCACATGGTTGTGAAAAGAATACGCTGGTGCTAGTAGATTTCTGACATTGACTGGGCCACCTAGGGAGCAATGAGCTTGAGTGGGTTGGAGTATAGAAAGATTAAGAGCAAGCTTCAAGGGGAAATCAAGAGAACAAAAAGATGGTAGGAGATGGATTTGGTAAGCAGGGTCAAAAACTATCCCAAGAGGTTCTTCAGTTATATTAACAGTAGGGATTGGCTGTGTCCTCTTAAAGACCAACATGGCTGCCTGTGTGTGGAGCTGGCTGACATCTGCCACGTTTACTGAGGAGAATATCACGAATGCCAAAGACATGAGGACCATAAGTAATAAGGTCATGGAACATATGCTCATTACAGGGAAGGTGGTATGGGGGAATTTCAATAGACCAGGCTAAGTGCACCGCCAACCTTCTGGGAGGCCAGGAAAGAAATTGTGGAGGCCCTTGTAGAGATATTTGCTTCATCATTAACCACTGGGGAAGTTCCAGAAGAATGGAGCATGGCTAATGTTCCACCGTTCGAGAAAGGTAATAAGGACAAGCCAGGGAGAGCCTAACTTCAATTGTAGGCCAGTTACTGGATGAGATTCTGAGGGACAAGATCCACCATCACAGAGAGAGTCAAACCTGATCAGGAATAGTCAACATGGTTTTGTGCTTGGAAGGTCATTTCTGACCAACCTCTGGGAGCTTTTTTGAACAGTTAACCAAGGGAATAAATGAAGGTAGGACAGTAGATGTTGTCTATGTGGAATCTAGTCAGGCCTTGACAAGATCCCACATGGCAGGCTGATCTGGAAGATTAGGTTCCACAGGATTCGGGGGGGGACTAATGAGGTGGATCCAGTATTGGCTTGATGATAGGAAGTAAAGGTTGATTCTCCAACTGGAGGCCTGTGACTATTGGAGAGCCCCAGGGTAAGTATTGGTACCTCTGTTATTTATTATTTACAGTTATTACAGTGTTGGCACATGGCCAAGTGGTTAAGGCATTTGTCTAGTGATTTGAAGGTCGCTAGTTCGACCCTCCGCTGAGGCAGCGTGTGTGTCCTTGAGCAAGGCACTTAACCACACGTTGCTCTGCGACAACTTCAGTGCCAAGCTGTATGGGTCCTGATGCCCTTCCCTTGGACAACATCGCTGTTGTGGAGAGGGGAGACTTGCTGCCTGAGCAACTGCTGGTCTTCCATACAACCTTGCCCAGGCCTGCGCCCTGGAAACTTTCCAAGGCGCAAATCCATGGTCTCATGAGACTAACGGATGCCTATTATTATTATTATTATGGATAGTCAGCATAGCTTTATGCAGGGGAGGTCATATCATACAAATTTAGTTGTACTGTTGACTGATGAAGGTGCAACAGTGGATGTTGTATATAAGGACTTTAGTAAAGCCTTTGACTAGGTCCTTCATTGTAGATTGATCCTAAAGATTAAGGCAAGTGGAATCCATGGATACTTTCTTTCTTTTTCAATCTTTTTATTAATTTCAAAATATAGAAACAAAACATAGCAATAATACAAATAGTAGGAGATATATTGTTACACTTAAAAAAGTAATTGCAAAACCAAATAGTGTAAATTAACAAAGCTCCCAATCATGTAGAACTAACCACGGATAATACAAAGCAAAAAAAAAACTGGAAAAAAAACCATGAAAAAGAAAAAAAAACAAAACAAAAAAAAACAAACCCCATCCCCAAAGAAAAGCAGAATTAATCAACTAAGCTAAAAGACTTGGGCAAAACTAACAACTTAAAAATGGAAAAGAAGAAAACCTTAGTGTCGACGACTCCATTCCTCTCCAACAACAGTACAGAGAAATAAAACAAGTTTGGAAATGATCAAATTACATCAAATGAAAATGCTGAATGAATGGCCTCCAAATTTTTTCAAACTTAATGGAAGGGTCATAAACCGCACTTCTAATTTTCTCCAAATTCAAACACACCATAGTTTGTGAAAACCAATGTAATACATTAGGAGGGTTAATCTCTTTCCAATTCAACAAAATGGACCTTCTAGCCATTAAAGTAAGAAATGCAATCATCCTACATGATGAAGAGGTTAAATTATTTAAATCTATCATTGGTAATCCAAAGATAGCAGTAATTGGATGAGGTTGTAAGTCTATATTTAGGACCGTTGAAATAATATCAAAACTATCTTTCCAATATTTCTCCAACAAATGACATGACCAAAACATGTGGGTTAAAGAAGCAATCTCGGAATGACATCTGTCACATAATGGATTAATATAACAGTAATAATGAGATAGTTTATCTTTGGACATATGAGCCCTGTGCACTACTTTAAACTGTATCAACCTCTGTTTAGTACATACAGAGGATGAATTCACCAACTGAAGAATTTTTTCCCATTTTTCAGTGGGTATATTAATCTCAAGTTCTCTTTCCCAGTCAGCTTTAATTTTATTAGAAGCATCAGGACATAAATTCATAATTATATTATATATAATTGCTACTACACTTTTCTGGGAGAGATTTAAATCTAAAATTTTTTCCAAAGTGTCCATTGGATATGGGTGTGGAAAATTAGGGGAGACAGTAATTAAAAAGTTTCTAATCTGTAGATATGTAAAAAAGTGAGATCTGGGTAAGTTATATTTATTAGAGAGTTGATCAAAAGACATAAAACAATTATCCAAAAATAAATCGCGAAAAGATATTATACCTTTGGTTTTCCAATCAAAGTAAGCTTGATCCATAGTGGAAGGTTGAAAAAGAAAATTTGATATAATGGGACTTGCTAGAATAAATTGATTAAACCCAAAAAATCTTTGGAATTGAAACCATATACGTAAAGTATGCTTAACTATTGGGTTATTCATTTGTTTATATGATTTAAAAGAAGTAAAAGGAAGTGAAGTTCCTAAAACCGAACCCAAGGAAAACCCTTGTAATGAATTAGATTCAAGATTTACCCAATGAGGGTTTAAAGATACATCCAAATCTCGTAACCAAAATTTTAAATATCGAATATTAATTGCCCAATAATAGATTTCTGTAGATACCTTTTACCTAACCTAGGATTTTTGTTCTGCCAAATATATGAGGAAATTTTTGAATTTACGTTATCAAAAAAAGATTTTGGGATAAAAATTGGAACCGATTGAAATATATACAAAAATTTGGGCAAAATGATCATCTTAATAGCATTAATCCAACCAATCGAAGACAAAGAGATTGGTGACCATTTAGTAAATAAAGGTTTAATCTGATCAATTAAAGGTAAAAAATTAGCTTTAAATAAATCTTTATATTTTTTCGTAATTGTTATCCCTAAATATATAAATGAATCAGTAACCAATTTAAATGGTAAACGTCCATAAATAGGTACTTGCTTATTTAAAGGGAATAATTCACTTTTATTATCCATGGATAATAATCCATGGAATCCATGGATTCTAAATTGTCTTAGCTACAGAAGGCAAGGATGGTAGCGAAGGGGTAACATTCATATGGGATATTTGTGACCAGTGACCATGACATTCCTTAAGAATTGATGTTGGATCTCTGTTCGTGATATGTAGAACTGATTTAGATGAAAATTTTTAGTGGGCTGATTCATAAGTTAGCAGATGACACAAAAATTGGCAGAGTTATGGATTGTGAGTAAGGTTACTAAAGGATTCAGAAAGATATAGACCAGTTGGAAATGTGGGCAAATAAATGGCAGATGAAGTTTAATTGGAACAAATGTGAGGTGCTGCATTTTTTGGAGGCAGGAAGAAAGAGAGAAGACAACTCAAGTTTGTCCAACCTCTCATTACAGCTAATATTCTCTAATCCAGATAAAATCTTGGTGACCCTGTCCTGCACCCTCCCAAAGCTTCCGTATCCTAACTGTTAAGCAAAAACTAGAATGCCACACTATACTCCAAATGTGGTTGAATCAAGTTGTTGTACAACTGCAACATGGCTTACAACTTGAATACGCAACACTCCAAATGATGGAAGCAAGTGCTTTCTTTACCACCCTATCTACTTGTGTTGTCACTAACAAGTTCTGGGACTTGCACTCCAGGATCCCTCTGTACATCTGTCTTCCTAAGGGCCCTGCCATTTGCAGTGACAATGCCAATGGCATTGATATACATAGCACTGTCCTTTTCACACAATCAGCCAAGTACTGTTGTAGTTCCAATAACATTGAACATTGAAGTAATTGTTTTGTCTGACTTGAGACAAAAATGCAAGTTTCAATCAAAATATGACAAATAAAGTTACTCTTTACTCTCAACTTTAATCATAAGTTCTTATTAAATAAATTAATTGTAAACACCTTCAAACTTCAGTGCAATGAGGCCACACAAAATGTATACATTCTCGTTCTAGTAACAGTGATGAAAATATTCAACTAATTAGACTCAACTTGTTATTTACATCAAACAACACAATCTTTAAAGTCTTGTTCAAATTCATACTTTAGGGAAGTAGTACACACAAGAAATTCTGCAGATGCTGGAAGTCCAAAATGTAGGAGGAACTCAGCAGGTCAGTCAGTATCTATGGAAATGAATAAACAATGTTTCAGACTGAGCTTCTTCTTCAGGACTGGAAAGGAAGGGGGAAGATTCCAGAATGAAAAGGTGGGGGGGGGGTGGGGAAGGCTAGCTAAAAGGTGACAGGTGAAGCCAGGTGAGTGGGGAAGGTAAAGGTTTGGAGAGGAAAGAATCCGATGGCAGAGGACAGTGGACCATGGGAGAAAGGAAAGAAGGAGGGGCACCAGGTGATAGACAGGTGAGGCAGGTAAGAAGAGGTAAGAGGCCAGAAAGGGTAATAGAAGAGGGAAGAGGGAGGGGAAAATTACTGGAAAGAGAAATCAGTGTTCATGCTGTCACCCTAGGAGTGGCCTCTGGCATAAGAGGAGGCCGTGAACTGACTTGTGGGAACAGGAATCAAAAGTCCACGTTTGGCAGATAGGGAACTGGTATTCTGAGTATAAATAACACCTGGTCAGTGTTAGTGAAAACACATTTCATAAAATTCTACCCTTAAAAATGTGAAATAATTAGTTCCCCAATTATTATGAAGTGAAGGTTAATACTGACTTTCAGTTATTATGTCAGTCTTTGATCAGTGAGTCAGAATGTGGTTCAGAGTTGTGCATCTAATCAAGATATTTCTGTGGGGAATGAGACATTAAACCAAAATCCTACCTGCCCTGCTATGATGGACACAAAAGATTTTAAAATAATGCTTTGAAGAACACAAATAAACTTTTCCCAATTCATCCAATATCATGAATAAAACAGGTCAGCGGCTCTCATTTAGGCATTTCAAAGTTCAAAGTAATTTATTATAAAAGTATATATATGTCACAATATACTGCCCTGAGATTCATTTTCTTGAGGGCATTCACAGTAAATACAGATGAACACAATAGAATCCATGAAAAACATCATACAACAAAAACAAACTACCAGTGCGCAAACTGTACAACAAATTGTGCAAATATAAAAAATAATAAATCAGCAATAAGTATCAAGAAAATTAAAAATTGAGACCATAGATTGTGGAATCAGTTCAGTTTCGGTATCTGACCATAAAAAAATTCCCAAGAGAGAGAATTTATCGAATGCCTTTTTAGAGATGCTCGTGGTTGAGCCCACTAGGGGAAAGGCAATTCTGGATTGACATTAGGCAATGAACCGGACTTGATGAGGAAGCTTATGGTAAAGGAACCCTTGGGAGGCAGAGTTCATAATATGATAGAATTCACCCTGCAGTTTGAGAAGGAGAAAATAAAATCAGATGTATTGGGTATTACAGTAGAATAAAGGAAGTTATAGAGGATTGAGGGAGGTCCTGGCCAAAGTTGGAAGGGGACACTAACAGGGATGATGGTTGTATAGCGATGAATGGGATTTCAGGGAGAATTACAAAGATACAGGAGAGATACATCACAGAGACAAAGTATTCTACAGGAAGGATGAGGCAACCATGGCTGATCAGGAAAGACAAACAGAGGGCATATAATAGAGCAAAAATTAGTGGGAAGTCAGAAAATTGGGAAGCTTTTAAAAACCAACAAAAGGCAACTGAAAAAAAATAAGGAGAAGAAAGATGAAATATGCAGGTAAACTAGACAATAACATAAAAGAGGATACCAAAAGTTTTTCAGATATATAAGAGTACAGGAGAGGCAAGATTGGACCACTGGAAAATGATTCTGGAGAGGTAGTAATGGGGGACAAAAAATGGCGGGCAAACTTAATAAGTATTTTGTATCAGTCTTCACTGTGGAAGACATTAGCAGTATGCCAAAAATTCAAGAGTGTCAGAGGGCAGGAGTGAGTTTAGTTGTCATTACTAAGGTGAAGGCACCTGAGAAGCTGAAAGCTCTGAAGGTAGGTAAGTCAGCTGGACCAAATGGACTACACCCCAGAGTTCTGAAAGAGATGGCTGAAGAGATTATGGAGGCATTAGTAGTGATCTTTCAATAATCACTAGATTCTGGAATGATTCCAGAGGAATGGAAACTTGCAAATGTCACTCCACTCTTCAAGAAAGAAGAGAGGCAAAAGAAGACAATCTGTGCAAATAGAAACATATAGTAATAGCAATAAATATGTAATAGATAATATTGAGAACACAAGTTGTAAAGTCCTTGAAAGTGAGGTCATTGGTTGTGGAATGGGATGAGTGAAGTTAGTCATAGTCATAGTCATAGTCATACTTTATTGATCCCAGGGGGAAATCCGTTTTCATTACAGTTACACCATAAACAATAAATAGTAATAAAACCATAAATAGTTAAATAGTAATATGTAAATTATGCCAGGAAATAAGTCCAGGACCAGCCTATTGGCTCAGGGTGTCTGACCCTCCAAGGGAGGAGTTGTAAAGTTATGGCCACAGGCAGGAATGACTTCCTATGACGCTCTGTGTTGCATCTCGGTGGAATGAGTCTCTGGCTGAATATAATCCTGTGCCTAACCAGTACATTATGTAATGGATGGGAGACATTGTCCAAGATGGCATGCAACTTGGTCAGCATCCTCTTTTCAGACACCACCGTCAGAGAGTCCAGTTCCATCCCCACAACATCACTGGCCTTACGAATGAGCTTGTAGATTCTGTTGGTTGATTCAGGAGCCTGACAGATGAAGGATAATAACTGTTTCTGAACCTGGTGGTGAGGACGCTAAGGCTCTTATATACCCTTCCCAATGGCAACAGCATGGCCTAGGTGATGGTTCTTGATGATAGATGATTCGTTGTTGTGGCAGCACCCCTTGTAAATGTGCTCAATGATGGGGAGGCCTTTGCCTGTGATGGACTGGACTGTGTCCACTACTTTTTGTAGGCCTTTCTATTCTTGGGCATTGTTGTTTCTATGCCAGGCTGTGATGCAACCAGTCAGAATACTCTCCATCACACATCTATAGAAAGTCTTGGATATTTGAAGAAGGCAGGCATAGTGGCTTAGTATCATCTTCCTGATTATTGCTAGTAATATCCATATCCCATATATAAAATCAAAGAGAAAGTGATATGGTGAGATCAGACCCACAGGGGTATTGCCAAGACGTAGTGAGAATTTTCAAAATGACATACAGTGAGGAAAAGACAGTTAAGTTTGGATCACCAAGTGACTTATTCATCCAGCATGCTCCAACTCCACAATGCTGAATCGTTAGCAAGGAACTCAGTATCCAATTCTAGAATGCTGAATGGTTAGCAAGGAGTTCGGTATCCAATTGTAGAATGCATCAGCAATATTGCATCTTTGTCAGTCATCAACATTAAGTGAAATTGTAAAAATGGCAATTAATATAGAGTGGAAATATAGTTGTGGCAGTTAAAATATAAATAATGACAATATCAGTGTCGGTGTGTAGATCCAAATGTGCATCAATGGGACGAGGCAGAGGAAGAGTTTGACATGGAGTTTTGGTGGCTGGAGGGCTTGTTTCTGTACTGTGGTATGCTATGACTCTAGCTTTAATTTATAATCACAGCATTGAGCTCAAACTGGCTCCATCCCAACTCTTAAATAATCTGAAAGTGAAACCAACAATCTTCAAATTTAGTTGATATTCTAGGAGTTTGAAAATACTGATTAAGATTTCAGATCAGTTATATTGAAGAATTTATAAATTCTTTCTCCCAGGTTAGCTTGGTGGCTTTATAAATCCCTTGTATTTGTAAGACCAGAAAGGTGAGGTTCAGACCTCGGTTAAACAATTACCAATCACACAGAAACTTCCCAAAAGGAAAATGTTTGTTGGTTTTGCCTTAGTCCACAGTTTGCAGAACCCGTGTGATAGGATAGGGTGGGATGGAGAGGAAGGAATCAAAAGACTGGCAGACCCTGTGCATTTTCCTGTTTAACCTAGTTGCATTCAGCAATATTTGTGGAATTATCTTCAAACTCTCCCATAACCTCTGCCTAAGAATAGCATAGAAAAATTAAGGGACATAATCCCAAAATGGGAGTAGTGGGTGTGGGTTAAGAAAATGAAGTAAAGGGCAAAAGATGGAACGTGACAAAAATGAGTGTGTTCATTTTTCGCTTTTCAGCCAAATGTCAATTCCTGTTTACACTGAAAAGTAAAAGTACAGCTGATGTGCGTTCAGCTACAAAAAGATCACAACTCGAGTCAAGCAACTAATCACAAGTGCACAATACAGCCCCTTTAAACAGGAAAACCTCATATACAGCAAAATAAAACAATAAACCAGCAGGAGTTGGAGGTCAAATATCCTCCGTGCAATGTGTTGTGCATTCAGAGAAGCTCTTCTGCACACCATGGTTGTAATGTGTCGGTTGCCTTCCTGTCAGCTTGAACCAGTCTGGCCATTCTCCTCTGACCTCTCTCATTAACAAGGTGATTTCACCCATAGAAGTACCACATACTGGATGTTATTCACACCATTCTCTGTAAGCTCTAGAGACTGTTTTGTGTGAAAATCCCAGGAGATCAGCTGTTTCTCTAACCACCCCATCTGGCACCAACAATCATTCCCAGTCAAAGTTACTTAGATCACATTTCTTCCCTATTCTGATGTTTGATCTGAACAAAAATTAAACCCCTTGACCATGTCTGCCTGATTTTATGTATTGAGTTGCAGCCACATGATTGGCAGATTAGATATTTGCATTAACGAGCAGATGTACAGGTGTACCTAACAAAGTGGCCACTGGGTGTATTTCATCTGGCATTAGCAAACAATGAGCTCCATTTGAATTCTCATTTTTAATGTCTTTGCTAGTTGTTCTGCAGTTAAATATGTCTTACCTGCCACCTCTCCCATTCCCACTTCTGTATCTTTAAAAAGCAAAACCCCATCTCTACTAAACTGTCAGACCAATAATGAAATCTGCTGCAAAAACAGAAAGCATTAGAAATAGTCAGCATGTCAGGCAGCATCTGTGGAAAGAAAAATAGAGTAACATTTCAGGTCAAAGACCTTTTGACAGACCTTCATTTAATGAAGAATCTTTGACCTCAAGCATTAACTTTGTTTCTCTTTCCACAGAGGATCTGCTGAGTGTTTCCTGCATTTTCTGAATGCAAAAGGTTCTGCAAATGTTGGAAATCCAGAGTAATGCACACAAAATGCCGGTGAAGGGTCACAGCCTGAAACTTTGACTGAATATTCTTTTCCAAAGATGCTGCCTGTCCTGCTGAGTTCCTCCAGCATTTTGTGCGTGTTACTCGGCATTCTGTGTGTGTGTGTGTGTGTGTGTGTGTGTGTGCGTGTGCGTGTTTGTGTGTGTGTGTGTGTGTGTGTGTGTGTGTGCCCATGTGTGTGTGTGTGTGTGTGTGTGCGTGTGTGTGTTTGTGTGTGTGTGTTGGGGGGGGGGTGGTTCCAGTCTTCCAACATCTGCAATGTAGTGGTAGCTGATAGGTTATTCCTATGTCACTCAGTTAGCTGCTCCCATATGGGAGGAGTTCACATACTGTACATACCAATAAAGTTCAGTAGAGTATCCTGCATGCCAGCATCCTGGTGTGCTCTGCACTCTCCCTCAATAACAAACACAACGTGCAATAGTTTGATTTTTAAGACAAACCGATAACTTGCAGAAAAACAAAAACAGAAGAAAATTGCTCTGGAGAAAAATAGTGTTTTAAGCTGTATTAAGTTTCAGAGTTCTGTATGAAGTTTCTAGTTTCAGATTCTCAAGATATAACTGAGAGAGTTCTGACTTTGAGTGAAAGTGTAAGTTAGAATTTATCAATTTATTTACATTACTGTACATCTCCCTCATTCATTTTCTTTGATTTCAGTTGTAGAGGTGTACAGTTCAGAAACGGACACTTCAGCTTACTTTCTCCATGCCAACTTTTTTGCCCAGCTACGCTAATCCTATTTGCCCATTTTAGCTCAGTACCCTTTTATGGCTTGCCTTAATAAATACTTGTCTAACAGATGATGGAGATCGATCTCAGGAATGAAAGGGTTAAATATACAAAGGAGCTTTTGATGGCTCTCGGCCTGTACTCACTGGAGTTTAGAAGAATGAGGGGATCTCTGAATATTGAAAGAGTGCATGTGGAGGAGTCTGGGATCAGAGGGTCCAGTCTCAGAGTAGAACATCCCTTTAGAACAGAGATGAGGAGGAATTCCTTTAACCAGAGGGTAGTGAATCTGCAGAATTTGTTGCCACAGGTGGTATGGAGGCCAAGTCATTGGGAGGTTGACTTGTTCTTGATTAGGTAGGGTATCAAAGATTGCAGGGAGAAGGCAGGAGATTGAGGTTAAGAGGGATAGGTCAGCAGACTCAATGGGCTGAATGGCCTAATTCTGCTCCTATGTTTTATGGTCTTGTAATTGAGTGGATGGAAATGAATTGGACAGAAAGTATAAAGTGAGTACCTGATTGGATATCAACCTAAGTTAAGGACATTGGAGTGACGGGAAAACAACTCACAGCCGAGGCAAGCAAATTACAAACTGTCCAGGTTAATTTGTTAACTTACTTCACAGTGGAAACACAATAAAAACACAAACAGGAAGCCTCAAAGGCAGTGAAATCAAAAATCAAACTCGCACTGTTTCAGAGGTCAGATATTCCCAGGGCAAAGAAAACAGAGACAGAAACACTTTGAGCTTCACGAAGTTATGTGACACCTTTATAACCAATTAAGTGGTGCCTTTGGACAATTGTTTGGTTTGGAAACTCTCAAATTCCAATTGTTCCAGTTGAAAAGACGCAATATCCTTAGTTTAAGTCAATGGCAAATACGTGTTAAAGTTACTCACTTCAAGGTGCAGGACAAAACAGAGATGGAATGAAAGAACTGAAGAGGTGATGTTTTTGTCCGATGGGAAAATACACTCAGAGGGCACTTTATTAGTTATCTACTGTAGTTAATAAACTGGCCACTGAGTGATGTTCATAGTCTTCTGCTGCTGTAGCCCATCCACTTCAAAGTTTGACGTGTTGTGCATTCAGAGATGCTCTTCTGCACACCACTGTTGTAACTCATGGTTATTTGGATTAATATCGCCTTCCTGTCAGCTTTAACCAGTCTGGCCAATCTCCTTTGAACTCTCTCATTGACAAATTGCTTCCCCTACAGAACTGCCGCCCACTGAATGTTTGTTTTTTTGCACCATTCTCTGTAAAACTCTAGAGACTATTGGACATGAAACCCCAGATGATCAGCAGTTTCTGAGATATTTAAAGCACTCTGCCTGGCACCAACAATCATTCCATGGTCAAAGTCACTTGGATCACATTTCTACCCCATTCTGATGTTTGGTCTGAGCCGCTGAACCTCTTGACCATGTCTGCATGTTTTTTATGCATTGACTTGCTGCCACATGATTGGCTGATTAGATATTTGCATTTATGAGTAGGGGTACTGGTGTACCTAATAAAGTGGCCACTGAGTGTACAACTCCTGTAAGAAATCAATCAAATCGTGTTACTGAATGATATAGAAGTTTAGGGACTTGCAATTGTTCTAATTTGAAAAAATGTAACCGCCTTCATTTAAATCATCAGCAAAAATATGTGTAAAAGTTACTTGCACAAAGGTGTAGGACAAAACTGACATGGGCAGAAAGAACGGAGGAACTGATATTTATCCCTATGACAAAATAGGTTTGAAGCTAAAATCAGAGCATGAAGCACTTAGTGTATTGCACCAACAATAGACAAAATAGAACCAGAGAAGACCACCAGAAAATTATAATCCATTTCATTTATTTAGAAAAAATATTTATAAAACACTTTTCTTCAGTAACAAAAAACAATACAAACAAGTCCAATAATCTTTTGCACCTGTTTCTATAAATACGAATATGTACAAAATATAGACATATAGAACTGAAGTGCCTTTTCCTTTTACATATATAGCAGAATTTTAAATTATGTGAAATGAACTTCAAGAACCTTCAAATGCACAAGCAAGTTTTTAAAAAATATTTCGGTGCTTGAAAGAATACTTGTGTTCTCTTTTCCTCCTCCTCTCCTCGACCATTAAATAGTTCACGTCCAAGGAAAGGCGTCGGAGGCAGCATTTGTGTCTGCAGTGTGAGAGCATTTTCTCAAATTTCTCCTGAATTTACACTCAAAGGCAGTGCTGGCTTTCTGTTCAGACATTGTAGAGAATACAGGAAGCAACTGTCAGTCCATAGTGCAACGGATTTTTATTTCTTTATAAAAATGCCATTTAAAGACAGTGCAAGTGGAGAGTACAGACTCCTGGCTTGCTGTCTGTCCTTTGAGTCTTCCTGCCAGTTTCAGCAGAGAAACCGGTTCAATCTAAGCAGCAGTTTACTGGAGAAAATCTCTTCTTGGCAAGGCAACGATACTTCAATTATTGTCCTTCCATTTCACACCTGCGGAGAAAGCAAATACATTTACTGTCAGTTGCTGGTCTCTTTTTAAACTTTTATTTACAGATACAGTGTAGAACAGACATTTTGCCCTATGAACTGCTCCACCCAGCAACCCACCTATGTGACATTAGCCTAATCACAGGACAACAGAACAATGGCCAATTAAACTCGTAACGGGCAAGTCTTTGGACTGTGGGAAGAAACCAAAGGGCCTAGAGAAAACCCACGCAGTTCATGGGGGGAACATATAAACTCCTTACAGATGGCGCTGGAATTGAACTCTGAATGGCCCGAGCTGTAATAGCAACACGCTAACTGATGTAATATCTCGATGCCCAGAACCTTTGCCGCCATAAAGGAGGATTACGTTGAGTGGCATACAGAGAACTGGTTCTATTACACATGCATTAAGTTTATGCCATCGTACATTTTGTGTGTGAATTAAGGAATGGAGAAGAAAAATACTGACCTCAGTTGCAATGATACACTCGTCCTTCTCTTCTGATATGACGTATATCGACTGGTACTTGGTATCTTTTGAAGCAGAGTATGCCGACACTGGCTGCTTCCTTTCTGATGGTTCGCTGGTGGTTTGAGACAAAAGCAAGGGTTAGGTTGCTAGGTAATTGACTGTGTTTCCCAGCAATTCACTGGATATCCCAGATAATAGCCACATTCACAGCAACTAATAAAAAGTAAACGGATTTTCTTATTTACCCATTGTGTTGTGGAGTACTTTTCTGTTCTGCATCTAAAATACTGGCATCCCCCTGCTCATTTTCATCTTTAAGGAAGTCTTCATTTCTCAACTCGTGCACCAGATTATAATCCACTGAAGGGAATTTGACCCGGTAACCATTTCTCTCCATCGAACTTTCACTTTGCAAATCTACTTTCTTGTTGGTGTTTTTGATCTGTGTGGAAGCAATGATGCTGATGGAAATGTCCTTCTCACGATGGCAGTCATTCAGGTTGTTCATTGTCTCTATCTCACTCTTGGAGATGGCGGGCCGCTGTTGGCCCTTCTGAATCTTTACCCGCATGCAGACAACAATCGCAGCACATCCCAGGAGCAGCATCAGGACCAGAATAATCCCAGCACCCACGGCAACCCACGGGAACTGGCCCTTGTTCTCCGCATCCGTGTATTTATCCTTAATGTCGATGATGAGAGTTTGATCCCGGGGCTGCTCCGGCAATAGGAACTGACAGTTAAGACCACCATAGCCATGGGCGCACTGGCAGATATAATGATCATTTCTTTCATGGCAGGTTGCCCCATTGTGACAAGGGTTGTTGATGCATTGACTGAGAGCGATGCTGCAGTTCTTCCCACTAAATCCAGACAGACAAGTGCAGGTGTAGTCATTAATTCTATCCTGACATGTTCCGCCGTTAAGACAGGGCCTGCTTGCACAGTTGTCCGCATCAATATTACAGTTTCTGCCCATGAAGCCAGCGCGACACTTGCATATGTAGGAATCCCCAATATCGACACACTCAGCATCTATAAAGGAAATAAAAGAGATCATCTATTATATGATGATTCAAGTTTTACGTGAAAGCCAGAATTTATATATCAAGGATTTAACACATGAAACTTCCCTCAAGGTTGGAATTGGTTTATTACTGTCACACATATCAAGACACAGTGAAACACTTGCCTTGCATACTGTTCAGACAGATCAAATTGTCGAGGTAGTACAAGGTAAAACAATAACAATGCAAATTAACGTGTAACAGCTACAGAGGAACTACAGGCAGGTAAACAAGAAGGCACAAGATCATAACAATCGCACTAAATCAAGAACCTTTCAACCTCTGTTTTAAATATACACAATGCCTTGGCCTCCACAGCCATCCGTAGCAATGAATTCCACAGATTCACCACCATCTGGCTAAAGAAATTCCTCCTCATCCCTCTCCTAAAGGAATGTCCTTCTATCTGAGACTGAGGCTGAGGCTGTGCCTTCTGGTCCTAGACTTTCCCCCTGTTGGAAACATCCTCTGCATGCCCACTAAATCTAAGCCTTTCAATATTCAGTAGGATTCAGTGAGATCCCCCCTCATTCTTCTAAGCTCCAGTGAGTACAGGCCCAGAGACATCAAACACGCCTCATACATTAACTCTTTCATTCCTGGGATCATTCTTAGGCACCTCCTCTGGACCTTTTCCAATGCCAGCACATCTTTTCTTAGTTAAGGGGCTCAGAATTTCTCACAATACTCCAAGTGTGGTCTGACCAAAACCTTATAAAGCCTCAGCATCATATTCTGGTCTTAGAAACATAGAAAACCTACAGCACAATACAGGCCCTTCGGCCCACAATGCTGTGCTGAACATGTACTTACTTTAGAATTCGTTCCTTTTGAAATGAATGCTAACATTGCATTTGCCTTCCTCACCACCGACTCAAGCTGCAAGTTAGCCTGCACAAGTCCCTTTGCACCTCAGGTTTTTGAATTTTCTCCCCATTAAGAAAGTAGCCCATGCCTTTATTCTTCTGCCAAAGTTCATGACCATACACTTCCTGACACATTTGCCACTTGTATTCCATTTGCCACTTCTCTTTGCCCATTCCTCCAACCTTCTGCAGACTTTCTGCTTCCTCAGCACCACCTGCCCTTCCGCATATCTTTGTATCATTTGCAAACTTGGCCATAAAGCCATCCAGTCCATCATCCAAATCATGGACATATAACTTGAAAAGAAGCGGTCCTCTTACCAACCCATGTGGAACAGCACTAAGACACCAGAAGCCACCCAGAACAGGCACCCTTTATTCTGACTCTTTGCTTCCTGTCAATCATCCAATCTTCTATCCATATTAGTATCTTTCCTGTAATATCTTGTTAAGCAGCCTCATGTGTGGCACCTTGTCAAAGGCCTTCTGAAAATCCAAGTAAACAACATTCCCATTGACTCTACTTTTGTCTATCCTACCTGTTACTTCCTCAAAAAATTCCAGCAGGTTTCTCAGGCAAAATTTCCCCTTAAGGAAGCCGTTCTGACTTTGCTTATTTTATCATGTGTCTCCAAGTACCGCAAAGCCTCATCCTTAATAATGGACTCCAACACCTTCCCAACCACTGAAAGTCAGGCTCACAGGCCTCTCAATTTCCTTTCTTCTGCTTCTTTCCCTGAAAAGACCATTACTAATGCTTACATAATTTCTTCAGCTACCTCTTTGTGGGTAGGTGAGGTGGGGTCTTTGATTATACTAGCTGCCTTACTGAGGCAGCAATAAGTATAGACAGAGTCAATAGAGGGACAGCTGGTTTCTGTGATGTGCTAAGCAGTGGCCAGTCCTCTGCGTTTATTTGCTGTCACGTGCATACCGATCTGTGATGCATTCAGACAGAATGCTCTATATGGTGCAGTGGCAAACATCGGTAAGGATTGATGAGGAAGAAGAGGAATTGCTGAGCTTTCTTGGCTGTGGCATCTACATGGTTGGACCAGAACAGACTATCAGTGAGGTCTGAACCTCAACACCATTGATGTAGATAGGAGCATGCACCCTACCTTTCTGAAGTCAATGAGAGTTCTTTTGTTTTGCTGATGTTTGGGGGGAAATGTTGTCTGACACCATGTCACTACACTCTCTTATCACCTTCCCGCACTCTGACTCATTGTTATTTGAGATGTGACCCACTACTATGGTATCTTCTACAAACTTATAGCTGGAGCTGGAGCAGATTCTAGCGACAGACTCAACCATGAAGCAGGAATGTGTGGTTAAGCAACTTTTGATGCCGAGTCACAAGAGGTAGTATTAGGAGCGGCTGACCAAAGGACGTTCAAAAGAGACAGGACTTCAGGAGACCCTTAGAAGGAAAGACAGGTTGTGAGTTTGAGAGGAATTCAGGAACGTGGGTGAGTGGAGGGGGACATGGGTGAGTTGGAGGGATGTGGGAGAGTGGGCGGGTAATGTGGGAAAGTGGGGGGGTAATGTGGGTGTGGGGGTAATGTGGGAGAGTGGGGTGATGTGAGTGAGTGAGGGGGGCAGATGAAGCAAGAAGTTACAAGGTGATAGGTGGATGAAGTAACATAAGCACGACCATTACACCTGAAATCTGCACATTTCCATTCCTGCTTACCATTGGTGCATGGACTGGAACTGCAGAGGTCAATTTTCTTTTCACAGTTGAAGCCAGAGTAACTAGCCGGACAGTGACAGCTGTAGCCACCAGTGGACTTGTCCGAGCATCTCCCTCCATTAAAGCAGGGCCTGTCCTCACACTTCATGGCACTCAGTTCACAGTTTTTCCCATGGAAGCCAGGAGGACACGTACAGGAATACAGATTCTCCAGATCCTAGAGTGAGATTTTCATGCAATGGTTACTTAGACACAAGGTGGAGTGAGTCATAGGTCTCTTTTATCAATATATAACATATATTTACTCCAAAAAAACACATACATTATCAGAAGTTCACAAAACCTTTTACAATTTCAAACTAAAATATGATTACTATTATCTCAAGCCCCTGCTGGGCCCCACAGTTCTCCTACTGTGCCCATGGAGGGTGCATGCTCCTTCCCCAAGCCATCGAGCACTACAGCACAGAATCAGGCCCTTCAGCCCATCTCATCCATTCCAAGCAATTATTCTGCCTGGTCTCATCAACACCCAGCTGGGTCATGACCCTCCAGACCCCTCCTCTCCATGTACTTATCAAAACTTCTCTTATTGCACCCATATCCTCTGCTTCTGTCCGCAGCAGGTTCCGCGCTCCCACCATTCTCTGAGTGAAGAAGATCCCCCCCCTTAAACATTTCACCTTTCACAATTAACCCACGACCTCTAGTTCTAGTCTCACCACCTCAGCTGGAAAAGTCTGCTTGCATTTCCTCAATCTATACCCTTGCTAAGAGCTTCATTACACTTGACTAAAGGCAGTTATTCTGTTTTAAAGGGTAATTCTCACTTACTGTGCAGCTTCCTCCATTTTTGCAGGGATTGACATCGCACTCATTGATTTCGGTTTCGCAGTTGGACCCGGTGAAACCAGGGCGGCAAGAACAAGTGTAGCTTCCTTGACCGGTGTTAGTGCACGTGGCTCCATTCTTGCATGGCTTGTGGTGAGTACAGTAATTCAGGTCTGGCATGAGAAATGGTCAATCACAGAAGAAATTAAAACAAAGACTAAATCAAACACCAAACCAAAGAGTTGGACTTTCAGTGAAAATGGGAAAACATCTTTACCTTGGTTGCAAAACAGACCACCCCACCCTTCCTGACAGTTACATTGCCAAGGCTGTTGACACGTTCCATGTAGGCAACCAGGATAATGAATGCACTCGTCACAGTATCGTCCTTGCCAGCCCACCCGGCATCTAGAAATACACAACAAACAATGCTTGGAAACATATTTCATGCAAAAGGAAGTCTTAATTCTCCTCTTAAGGTTTATCTGAACAAACCTTTGTAAGAAAGTTAATCATTCCCCTCTTGAAATTGTTACTTGATGAAAGCAGAAGGCTCAGAACTGAGCAACTTTCAGCCCAGAATGGAGGATGCTGTCAGCAGTTCACAGCCCAGGAGGGGTGACAGGTTATTTACTCATTTATGTAACATGGACATCAGAGGGAAGGCTAACATTTACTTGGTATCCCTTGCTGCCATTAAGAAGGGGACAGTAGTTTTGCTAATTCTGGGACCACAATGCTGCCTCCTCATTGTTAGGACAATAACTCTGTGATGATTAACTACTGTTAAAAGGACACACTGATTAAGACCTAGGATTTTAAAATATATAGTTATGCAACTACAGTAAATATATAATTATGGAACTGTATATTAGGTATACAGAATTATGAGGGGAATGTATAAACAGGGTAAAACCAAGCACAGAGATTGGGTGAGTCAAAAATTAGAGGTCATGTGTTAAGGGTGAAAGGTGAAATGTTTAAGGGGAACCTGAGGGTGAACTTCACTCGGAGAGTGGTGAGATTGTGATCAAGTTGCCAGTGGGAGCAGTAGGTGCAGATTTGATTTCAACATTTAAGAGAAGTTTTGGCAGGTACGTGGATGGGAGGGGCGTGGAAGTGATGGAATAGGTGCAGTGGATGGGACTAGGCAGCTTAGCAGACTGGGTCAGCCTGTTTCTGTGCTGTCGTGTTCTAGAGGTGTGCAACTCTGCTGCTTAGAAAACTCAATTTGAAAGTGAAGAACTAAAAACACACAAAGGCAACAATCAAATTGTTGTTCATCATGCCAATTCACAATGTGCAAGATTCAAGTTCAGTAGGTTTGCAGTATTGGTTTATGAAACCTTGGGACTTCGCACCAGTTCATATACCACCATGACAGCTGTGGAATTTTAATTCACTGAATAAACTGTTTAAAAAGAACTGGTCTTAGCAATGGTGACCATGTCATAAAAAAGCCACTTGGTTCACCCTCCAAGAAGAAAACAGCTTTTCTTACCCACCTATGATTCTAGCAAGTTTTTGAAAGATAGCTGAAACCTTCCCAAGGCAATCAACTGACGTCCATATCCTGAAAAATGGCTTAAAATGCCAATTTACGAGAGATTTAAGATTGATTGAATTTCTATGGGCCAGTATGGTTGACGTGAGAGCTTTAAAATACAATAAATGATTTTGTGAAAAATGTCACTCTCTACAGAATGGTCAGTCACTGTTCCCTCTGAGCTGCTCGGGAGGCCGTGCAGTAACTGAAATGCTCTCTCGCACATTGCCTTTGTTTCCACACAGCTGCGACTGGACGCAGCTAAAAAAGGTTTACGAACGTGTAAGATTTTCTTCCTTGTACTCTATTTCATTATACCCTTCAATTCATAAATAAAAACCGAAAGTATGTGATTTTTCAATTTTCATTCTGAATGTTCATAGTATGCATATTATCAAAGAAAGTTTTCAAAACCCTGTAAAAATTTCCTGCTGAGCAATGGTGGTGAAAAAAGAAGGAACGTCCGTACTGCTGTGTTCCCATGAAAACTTGCCCAGGTTGACTGAGTGTTTCGTTCCGCAGTCTCTCCGCACGCCACATTGGCCAATAGAGGGCGCAGTGAGCAGCTGTTCGGTGACAGAACACTGAGTGCTGTAATGAGTCTCCCTGCACTCATTTAACTCGGTAATAATAGTAAATTTACTTCCCAGTAGGGTAGTATAAATTCGAGTTAACAGTAAATGTTTTCCTTTTGTTACATGATCCCCAAAGACTTGCAGTTTCCCAGGCTTCCAAGATGTACCTAACAGCCACCAGGAGATGAACCTCTTTGAACTCTGAAAGATGCCTTCTATTCCCACGCACCTTCCGATACAGATCATTTACCGCCTCTTTTATCTACCGATCATCCGACAGCAGCTCTCATTACTCACTTGCATTCCCCCGGTTTGTCGCAGTATCCGTGTTGCTCGTCGCATCCAGGAAGGCAGATAGCTGAGGGAAGAAAGAAAAGTTGCAACTTTTAATTCTACCTATCAAACCCTAAAACAAAAGATGAGGAGACAGAATAGTACGATGATTGAAGATCACTCACTACTGTAAAACATCCATACAAAGCGAACTCACAAAACGTTTTATATTTAACTTTTATTATCCGCCCTTCTCTCTTTTCTGTAACACCCTCAACTTCATTGCCGTTCAGCAGTTTACAGCCCCCCAACTCCACCCGTGTGTGTGTGTGTGAGTGTGTGTGTGTGTGTGTGCAGATAAGAGTGGACAGCTGGTTTGCAGGCTGGCTGCAGCAAGACAGCTGCCTCATTGTTCGCTACCTCTCAGCCCCACAGCGCAGCTGCCCTCGTGGACTTGTGTGCTCTCGATAACAATGCACGCCACCGCCAGCCAGCCTGCCGGCCGGCCGCCCACCCTCCCATCCGCGCCCCGGCCCAAAGCCCGCCCGCTCGATTGTCACCGCACGAGCTGAGATGGCCCAATGAGCGTGAACTGGGGGCCCCCGGAGTTGCTGCTCTTTGCATTGGCTAGAGCCTAAAGTTCGCTGCAGTCTGTAAATATAATCTTTGTTCGATATGTAAAGAAGCGCCTTCTTGTTTACGAAATCCATCTTAAAAATTGTTTAAAGTAAATAATGAAAATGGTTTAACCTGAAGAGCAAACTTAAAGACGGGGTTGAGTCCCGTTGATTGAGCAGTGTAAGGTCGCGGCGTGTACAGTAATGAGAAGTGTGCACTCACATTCAGTACAGTATGGCCCCTTCCAGCCCGGGTTGCACATTTTTTCACCTTTCTCGCCACAGCTGAAGTGGCCAAAGGCATCATCTCGGGGGCGGCAGAATACGGAGCAGCCCTCTCCGTAGTAGTGTTCGTCGCAGACGAAGCGGTAGGAGTACTTGAGTTCGGTTCTGCTGCTGATATGTACGTCCTGGGACCACTCGTCGCCCACGGTGAGGTGTCGTTGGGTAGCCAGGCGGCTGATGAGCCGATCTGGATTATCTGCAGCCACGTAGCGTGGGGAAACACGCATTGTTAGATATGACAAAACATCTCACGAGAGGCTTTAATAAAACGGGTGTGTGTTGGGAGGGGGGGGTTAAATTCGAGATTACGGGAAGTCGGGAGAGGGAGGAAGTTACCTGTACTAAGGTCATCGGTGGGGTCTGCGTGCAGGGCTTCAATGATCAAAGAGAAAGTCCCCTGTTTAAAACAAGATAAAGCCATGTGAACCTGCAAAATTAGTCTCGATAAAAGGGAATCATATCAAAGCTGTTCTTCACTCTCGTAAAGATACAGGCACACATACATACATACACACACACACACACACACACACACACACACACACACACACACAAACACAAGACACACACACCACACACAAACACAAACTCAGACACACACACACACACACAATCTCTGCAGTTTTTGCATTTCAAACATTAGGAGCGGATCTCTAATCTCTAATCAGAAGTGTGTTTATAATCCAGGCGCAGGTTACTGGCAGAGACGGCAATTGTTATCCATCTTTACGGTTAATTTCACCACCTTCACACATAGGATTGTAAAATGAAGCCGTTAGGAATCTCACGCTGGGATGAAAATTGCCAGTTAGGGTCTGTGACGTTTCTCACATCATTAACTCTTTTTACTCTAGTTCAAACGCGTGTTCCTTCTTCACAGCCTGACTCTCTCAATCCACCGTCACCTCAGCCTTCCCCCACTGTTCTCTCTCACACACACACTCCCTCCCTCCTCAACAATGCAACTTACCGGCCAGGTGAACGCGAACGGGAATCGAATGGGGTTGCTGAACACTTCGGCGTCCGGGATGGAGAACGAGTTCGAGCCGAGCACAGGGGTGAGGGCGCTGCCGTAGGTGCACGGGGGCTCCGGGGAGATGTTCGTCTGGTAATGTTTCAGACACACGCGGAAGAAGGTCTTACACTCGCAGGGTAGCCCGTAGTTGGAAGCAGAGCCTCCTTTACAACAATTTACGTTGCCATTCAGGCCCTTGCGATTATTGAATTCTTGTAATTTCAACTCAAACACCCCCGAGGGAGAAGCCTGTGGAGAGTAGAAAAGGTGGGATGTAAAAGGGACGAGGAAGAGCCACGAACGGACGTGAGCGATTTAGGTGTAGGTAGAAAGGGGATAAATCGCGAGCAGCCAAGCTTACCTGATGAAGCGTGGCAAAAACTATGATAAGGAGACAGAGGCTGCGACGGGCCATGGCTGGGCACGATCTCACTTGGCCTTTACGGAAGGGGGAGCCCGCACTAAGGCTTGCCGCTCCCAGCTCCACTGAGAATGCTTCTGTTTTTCCTCTCTCAAATCCTCTGCCTGCTGCAATTCTCCACAGAACCGCCCTTGCGCCGATGACTGACAGCTCCTCTCAATGAGACTCCGTGACCGGAGAGCAGCGGTCGGAAGATCGATGCGCACACACTGACGGAGGTCCTTTGCACAGAGCTGTCACCTTTCTTTTCTCTCTCTCTCTCTGCCTCTGTCTCTGTCTCTCTGTATCTGTCTGCCCTCTCTCTCTCTCTCTCTCTCTCTCTCTCTGTCTCTCCTGCTGCCTCTTTAATTTTACCCCAGATATTCGGGGTTTAATTCCAGAGGGGAACACCCTATGCAACGAGATGGTTTCCAGGAAATTTATAAACAGCCTTAGTTCTCTCAATTATTCCAGTTGAATTTTTAACTAGTTGATTTTAAATGGAGAAGGCAGAGCGAGAACTAATGTTCTCGGAGAAGGTCGGATCCAGGAGGTTATCCCTTTTGTTGTCCTCTCACTTTTTTTTACTTTGATCCTCTGCCTCTCTCTCTCTCTCTCTCTCTCTCTCTCTCTCTATGTCTCGTATACAAACGCCTTCCCTAATTCACTCCCACTCGGATCCGCAACCCTCGAAGACTGATGAACCAAGCGCCCTGCCCTCTCTTTATATACAACAGCGGAACTGCATTCCTAATGACACACAGATTGTTCGACCAACTCTCCCCCCACCCCCTCCCAATCTGGCGAGCTGTTACAAAAGGGGCCGGTCTTGCCCTCCTCAATGGATCGCCAAATGGTCACTGAGCTGGGCAATTCTCCCAGCATACACAAAAACTCATTTAAATTCCAACGAATACATATATGCCGTATATAAACAGTCGTGCAAGTTTCTCTGAATTGTAACAATTTATTAAGTTAACAGAAAAGCGGACTGGGGGCCATGTTGTGAAAATATGCTCCCCTTCCCCACTTTTCGCTCCAATTTCACTTTACGCAAGGAATTTGAGGGGCGGGGAGGATTGTAGCGACGGAAACTTTGAGATTTCTGATGAAAGTTAGAGCATTTATGGATTTTGACTCCGTGTGTGTGTGTGTGTGTGTGTTTCTGCAAAGCTGTGTCGGGGGGGGGGGATTGGTGGGTGTGTGTCGTTCGCGTGGCTGTCATTACGACAGTTGTTATTGTTGAGCTCAAGGCGACTCATTGTGCTCTCAGCTGTATGTTAATGGAAGCAAGCACCTGCTCCCTACAATAGAGCAGCTCCCCTCGGCGCACGCTGCCTCCCCTCTGGTCCTGCATTGAATCCGGCCAACAAACAAACACATCACAACAACTGACCGGCCCTCTAGGTACAAAAGTGCATTACCTGGCTAAAAGTTCACTAAACCTAGCTCACACACAACAGTTTTTTTTAACCTATCGTAGCTCAAATCCACAGGCAAAAGTTTCTTTATGTTAGTAGACTTTGTTCTGCACTATCGGCTAAGATCTATGAACAGCTGTGGAAGCGGCTTTCACAGAAAAGAATTTACCGGTCAAGTTTGTTGTAAACAGTTTGCTATATTTACCTTTCACTCCTGGGGGCATTTATCGTGCTCCTCGCGATATGTGAAAGGGAGGGGGCGAGGGAGAAATACCCATGGAGAGTTCACATGAAGTGCCTTTTATTGTTATATTTTTAAAAGGCACCGTTGTGCTGCACGGTTTCCTGCTGCATTAATGACTCATCTGACCGGATTACTTTTACATCAGGCGTGCAATGACTTGGAGAAACTCAATTTATCTCGAGCCAATCGCAGAAACATTGACTTTGGAAAGAGAATGCTGATGCGGCGGCTGTAATGTTAACTCTTATAAAAGGAAGCAACAAGTGATTGAAAAGACTTTCTTTGCCACTCTAAACAATGTCTTCCAAAGAGATTTTTTTTAAAAAATACACAGACGCCAGATAATGGCTTGCAAGTTAATGTATTGCAAAAACGTAACGCATTGCAATTTTATTAATATTCAAGTGTAAATAGGTTCCACGCGCAAGGGTTTAACACGACAAAAAAAATGTGCCTTTCTCAACCGCCCAGCATGCGTTTGTTGAGTTGACGGAGTACAGATTTCCCGATTGCAGCGGCAAACCGTGACTGAAAGGCATACTAAAACACAGCAATCCTTGCCAGTGCACTTATTCTTTTCAGGCTCAATTTATGCCACGCGATTCTGTTTTCGTGAAATCAGGCAGAAAGCTCTCTTTTCTTTCCTCCTCCTCCTCCTAGAAGGCCAAACCTGCGTTTCAGAACGGGAGGGAGGTGGGGAATGAGACAGAGACTGTTTAACTTAAGTGGTTCTGCCAGAGCCTGTTGTAGTTTAACTCCTGTCCACCAGTAACTACGGAAACAAAGAGAGGGCAGCTCTGGCGATTCGAGGTCCAACTATTCAGCTTTTTTCCCCCGGTTTAATTTTCATTATCAAGACAAGAGGAATCCTTGGGGATTCGATCTCAAGGGGTACGACACGCCTCAGACGCGGTCAGCAGATAGCCAACCATCTGCTCCGAACAAATGGCGTTATTCCACTGAAAATGGCATGTCTCTGTATGACTTTACTTGCAAATGCGACCCTCCGATCAGTGCTACTCAAAAGCATGCTCAAAATAACCTGTAACGGTATGGCAAATGACATATGGCTCAGATAGACCATTACTAAGGGATTTGCGCTCTCTCTCTCTCTCGCTGGCTCTCTCTCGCGCTCTCTCTCTCGCTCGCTCGCTCTCTCTCTCTCTGAACATCAGGATAACAAATCTATAAACCCACTGAAATTAGTCATACACTTTGACAGAAGGAATAAAGATTTAGACTATTTTCGAAACGGAAAGCAAATTCAGAAATCAGAGGTGCAAAGGGACTTGAGCATCCTTGTGCAGGATTCCCTAAAGGTTAACGTGCAGGTTAAGTCGTTGGTAAAGGAAAGCAAATGTAATGTTAGCATTCACGGGTTCTTGATTAGTCAGGGCGTCAAAAGTCATGGAAAGAAGGCAGGAGAATGGAATTGAAAGGGAAAATATTTCAGCCATGATGGAATGGTGGAGCAGACTCGATGGGCTGAATGGCCTGTTCCAATGTCTTATGGTCTTGCAGTCTAATTTTCAGATCAAGTTATTAATTTGTTAGAGAAAACATTGTAATGCCCACACTGTGCACTTTTTAATGGTGTGTGTATTTTGTCAGCTAATTTACTTGTTTATTTATTGCCATAGCATTAAATTGGATCCCAAACATTCAGTCCTGAAGTCTAAAATGCAATAACTACATAACTAAGATGTAATTTGCCTCTAGCAGGTGCTGTAGATGTGTGTATATGTGTGTATATCTGTGTATGTGTGTGTGCATGTGTACATGTGTATGTATATTTGTGTGTATATGTGTGTATGTGTGTGTATGTGTAAGTATGTGTATATGTGTGTATAAGCGTATGTGTGTATATGTATATATGTGTGCGTATATGTGCGTGCATGTGTGTATATGTGTATATATGTTTGTATATGTGTGCGCATGTATGTATATGTGTGTATAAGCATATATGTGTGTATATGTATATATGTGTGTGTATATGTACGTGCATGTGTGTATATGTGTGTGTATAAGTGTGCATATGTGTGTGCATCTGTGTGTGAAACCATACAGAGACAAATGCTTGTTATGAGGCTAGGCAGAACAATTCAATGGCATGTCCTATTGATAGAGAGTTAAACAACCACAGTATAATATCCACCCTCTGGAATTCTTGTTTTGAAAAGTGTTATAGGAGGCTGGAGATGCCTCTGGTTAGAAGTTGATGATTTGACAATGAGTTTGGCTTGGCTGAATCAAAGATTATGCAGTCTGAAATTTAACTTTAAAAGCCTTTTAAATGTTATATTTCTGAGTGAGTGTCTTAAAAGAGAACTGAGTAAAATAGTAAATTATATGGTGAGGTGAGAATCGGAGGACTGAAGAGAATCGGAGGTTTCAATGCTAAGAGCACGCCCTAGCATCGGCACTAATGGAATTCATTTCAAGCGAAGCGCTGGTATTGTTGTCTAAAGCTTTAATGACAATTTTGCTTACGTGTTGTTGCGGTTTTGCTGCGAGTTATTTGTAAACAACAGAATAATCCGATGTGCACCTGTGGTGGTAGGCGGAGGAGCTAGAATCGAAAATAATTCTTAAATTGATCTCCTCCTTCAATTTTTTTTTAACAGTTTGAGGAACTGAGCAGAAAGTCTCCGAGCTGGTGCTCGGCGTGTGCTAATTACAATATGAATGCGCCAGTCGCGTGGCTCACCCTGCACTGGGGAAAGCAGATGAGAGATACAAAGCTCTCTTGTCTACCTTTTCAAACACTGCCATCCATCGAAAATCATCTGCTGCGGCGAGTCGCCGGACTCATTTTCATAACAAAACTGGTATGTTTACCTGTGATCTTAGAACCGAGGGGGCATTCCTTTTTTGTCCCCAGATCAGATTACCAGACCAGCTGCTCACTACGTGTCTTTATATACCCCGGCTGCCCAATTCAAAGTGCTCCCTGATCTCTATTTTTAAAAAAAATCTCATTCATTTCCGCTTAAGGGGCAGAGAATATGAGAAAAGGTAGGGATGAGGTGAGAAAGATAAACCGGTGTGTACCGTTCCTTACTTCTAATGCAATAAAAGCGAAAACTCAGATTATTTGCTGATTTTTTTTTGCGGAGCTGAGCGCGGTCGCGTGCCGATGTCTGCAGGCAACATCTGCCGGCTCCGGGGCTAATTCTCAACCTGATTGGAAGAACCCCTTCGACTTGTGGCAAAGGATTGCGCATAACTCCAGGCTACAATTAGCTCCCAGCTAACAGATTGGTAGCGCCAGTGAAGGCTACCGCATTTTGGAAGTGTGCACGTTTATCTCTAACACAAGAGTTTCTGCAGATGCTGAATTCCTCCAGCGTTTTGTGTGTTACTCTGCATATTATCTCTGATTTATTTTCACATAGAAGAACAAAAAGAAACTTTACTAAACATGTTCATTCGTTGTTACGGTTATGACGAATAACAGCGCTTCTTTTTAAAATCTTTAGCACCTTATATTTGTTTCTCGGCATATTCAAAGCACCTGAAATCTAGCAATGAAATGCCGTTTAAAAGTTACTCGCGGCTGCAAGGTTGTGAAATTCAAACTCTGACGTGAGTTTACAGCTAGGTAGAAGGGATTTGTATTTAAACCCGCAAATTCTTCATTTATACAGTTTAACTTCGATGTGAATGGTCAGGGACATATTGCTAAAAGCACTGGGCAACTTCTCGCCAGATGGAGTGGGTGGGGGGAAGATCCTAGATCGATATATCAATACATTTAATTCAACATTTCCTCTGCACACCCATTGCCTGGTTGTGTTATTGAAAGTCGCCCGCTAATTATGCAATGTTTAGTTCACTAAAGGGAAAATAGTTTGTTTAATCCCTCGATCTGGCTGCGCCGGGGTTTGCATATGTAATGCGCCAGGTTGCAGGTGTTTGTGTAATTGTTGCGCGTGTTTAATGCGCGTTTGAAGTTACTTTTTTTCGTACTAATCAACCTTCTCGTAAACGTGCTTGGATAACGGAAAACAGTCTCCCTGGCACCGCACGCCCCGCTTCTAACTCACAATAATGCTACAACCAAAATATTGGCAACCTCGACACGTTTTTTAATATCCAGAGTGAATTCCGATAGTTTACAGAATATTTGCACCGTTGACTTAGCATTGCTGTGCAATGTGATCTGATTTATTTCACTAAGTATAGAGCAATGGGCTCTGAATGGGACAGGCCGGGGTCGGGGAGACTCCATCGCTTTCTATAAGCATCTGCCTCGAGTTGAACAGATGTCGGCACCTGCGGTGACAGGCTGCATATGTTCCATCCCATTCACTATTCTCTCATACATCACCACAATAGCGAGGCATTGTGCGCACAATTCCACAATATATTAATCTCTCAGATCGCTACACTCCCCAGAGCTCTGCGCTGTTTAATTTTATACCAGCAATAACATCTGACTAATCCCTAAATCTGCTCTTAAAAGATCCTTTAACCCAACCTGTAAAGTTATTTAATTTCCACCTGTTGCCCTTTCAATTTTAACACAGAGCTAACCTTCTAAGAGGTAATTCGGTTGTTCTTCTCTTTACGTTCTCTTTAGGAGTTAGCATTGGCTAGTTCCGCCTAATTAAAGATATGTTGTCAATGAAATTAGGGAGGCAGAGCGGAGAGATGGGAGGCACCACACAGGCCGTGCCAGCCCGTGCCATGCGGCCCCGTGGTTCGCTCAAACAAGCCTCATCTGCAGCTTTTGTCACCAGAGACTCTCGCAAATTTCTACAGAGGTACTGCACCGCGGAGAGCACTGTAACTGGCTGCATCATCGTCTGGTTTGGAGGGGCACTGCACAGGATCGAAAAAAAAACCTGCCAGCCGGCTCCATCATGGGCACCAGCCTCCCCAGCATCGAGGACACCTTCAGAAGGTGATGCCTCAAAAAGACGGCATCCATCATTAAGGGCTCCTATTACCCAGGCCATGCCCTCTTCTCATTTGCTACCCTCAAGGAGGAGTGTCTTCAGGTACAGGAGCCTGAAGACACTCACTGAACGTTCTAGAAACAAGTTCTTTACCTCCGCCATCAGAATTCTGAATGGACAATAAGCCAATGAGACTGCCTCACTTTTTTTTCTGTTCTCCTTTTGCTTTACTTACTTAATTTATATATAGTTTTGATGTAATTAATAGTTTTTATCATGTATTGCGATGTAGCGCTGCCGCAATCTAACATTCCACGACATATGCCAGTGATATTAAACTTAATTCTGACTCTGGAACCTCCTCGTAACAAGCGAGAGGTTCCACGGAGAACGGGCTCTTCGCACTGATCTGAACCTACAAGAGAGCGAAAGTACACTGGAAACTTGGAGAGCGCCAACACTGATGTACAGTATATGGGATACACGAACAAATTAGCGTGCACACTTATGCACGTGAATATTTACATATATGAACACAATCTTGCGCATGTGCGAACACCAACACAGCTCTACAACACAGAGTAACACATACAAATTGCTGGAGGAATTCAGCATCTTTGGAAAGGATTACAGAGTCGACGTTTCGAGCCGAGGCCCTTCATCAGGACTCAACACAATTTCAATACAATACAGACACGTGCACGGACACATTCATAGTCAGCTCTTCGGCAGTTCTGTCTCCTCTGAAAATGATATGCATACGCGCTCAAGGTCACAAGATTCTGCAAAATTAGATATTGGTGAGCACACATAAACTCAGAAACGCCACAGGAAACGCTTAGAACACCAGAGAATTTCCAGATGACGGAAAACCAAAGCAATACATATACGATACTGGAGGAACTCAGCAGGTTGGGCAGCATCTATGGAGAGGAATAAACTGTCGACTTTTCGGGCCGAGACCCTTCATCAGAATAGTTGAATTAGTTAAGGAAATCATACTGCCATTTTATCTCTGCCAACAAGCACTGCCCATTTCAATGAATGCGAGGGAAGATAGCAAAATATACCGATTGGCTTCATTTGTTAATTCTTGTTTCTTTTTTTCACTCCCTCTGGCTACCTGCTCCGACTGTCTTCGCGATATCGTAGGACATGTGCTTCCTGACACAAACACCACACACCATCTCCCTCTCTCTCACACAGACACAAACAAACACAAACACACACACACACACACACACACACACACACACACACACAGAAACACACATGCTTGCACACACAAACATGCACACACAAGCACAGACAGAGACACAAACACACAAATGCAGACACAATCATACAAACACAAACACACACTGACACAGAAACACACACATGCACAGACACACACAGGCACACACATACACACAAATACACACACACTCACACACAGACACAAACACAAACACACACATACACAGACACACACAAACAGATACATAAACACAAACATACATACACAGAGACAAAGACAGAGACAAACACATAAACCCACACACCCACAAACACACATACAGAGGCACACACACGCGCACATACACACATGTGCACACACAAACACACACAGACACACACACAAACACACACACACACAAACATAGACACACACACACAAATACACACACACACACAGAACACAAACACACAGGCAAACACACAAGCACACACACAGAAGCACACGTACACAAACACACAGACACACAAACAGACATATACACAGAAAAACACACAAACACACATACACAAGCACACACAGAAACACGCGCACATACACAAATGTGCACACACAAACACACACACGCAGAAACACACGCACACACACAAACACACACACACACACAAGCATATAGACATAAATACACACACATATGCACGCGCGCCGCATTATTTCTGCGTTTACATACAAGCGTTCGATCCTGTTGTCGGGAAATGCTGGATCCGAGTGCCGGTAATGAACAAGAGGCGCTGCTTGTGTGTAAGGTGGTGTATAGAAGGGAAAGTCGAAAACAAAAGGAAAATACCACTGACAAAATAAAGCTCAGGCCAAGGCTTTCTCATTAAATGTTGTGGAGACAGATTCCGGTTACAGCACGGCGAGCACAGTATAGAGGCTACAGGACATCAGAGGCAGAGGGATAAACTGACCAACTTCGAACTTAAACACAACTATTTGTTTCATAAAAATCTGTCGCTGCGTGAATTCGATGGGTCGAAAGCATTCCCTCCACTCTACAACCCCTCCCATTTTCTTCTGAAGGGAGGGCGGAATCAGTATATTTCAAAATTAATATCATGACGGATGGAAATGTTTACCGAAATGTTTTATTTCTACCAGTTTATCTGCCTGTCCCTGTCAGCACAATATCTGAGCCAGATAGGGAGAGAGCAGGAGAGTATGTGGCCACTTTGGACCTAATGGCCTGTAGGATTTGCTTGTTACACATTCTGTGGGTCTCTGCTTATGTGAGCCTTTCCAAACAAACTCCGAAGGCGATACTTACAAAGCCGGACTCGTTTCTGAACAACTTCCTGTGGATGTAGATCACGACCTATGGAAGCTATTCCAGTATTTAAGAGTGTCACTCGCATTACATTACAGCTTGAATTATTCTTTCATGCAAGGAATGGCCCCTGATTTCTCAATTTCACCTTTGTATGTCAGAGGTCTGTGGAGTAGTGGGGAAGGTGAACATTCCAATTGAGACAGATCTTCCAAGTCATTTGAGGGGAAAATTGGATCTGAATGCAGCCACTGTACAATAGTTCATCCTTTAATGAAAGTGCCAATCCTGGCTAGTGCCAATACAAGTCACTAAGAGTCAGCAAAAAAATGGGAAGGGGAAGATCAATTCAAGTATTGAAAATTGAAGAAAGACCTGATTAAGGTGTTTATAAAAGACATCAGGATTCAATGACTTATCAGAAAGTCAAACACAAAAGGAAGCCTTCTTATTGCTTCTACCCACTCTGTTAATTTCAGAATAATCTACATAGACACCTTCCTCCACTCTTTTCCCATAGTCCAGCAACTTTTCCCAAAGGAATCATTTTCAATACCAACATTTGAATCTGCTTCCATTGTCTCTCTGAGGAGTGAAAAACATTAAGGACCACCACTATCCAGGCCACACTCTCTTCTCACTGCTGCCAGGAAGGAGGTCCAGGAGCCTTAGGTCCCACATCACCAGGTTCAGAAACAGTTATTACCTAACCCCTCAACCATCAGACTCCTGAACCAGCGTGAATAACCTCATCTCTGAACTGATTCTACAACCTATGGATTCACTTTCAAGGACTCTACAACTCTTGTTCTCAACATTATTTATTTATCATTATTATTTGTTTTTTTGTATTTACAGTTTGTTGTCTTTTGCGCTCTAGTAGGTTGTTCATCTTTCCATGGTGTTTCTTCATTGATTCTCTTGTGTTTCTTTGTGGCTACTCTGAATGCCTGCAAGAAAATGAGTATCAGCCTCATATATGTCCATTGATAATAAATCAACTTAAACTTGAACTTGAAAGAATTCTTCTTCCTCGTGTCCCTGCTTCTTTATCCAGTCACTGTGTACTTTTGTCTTCAGGTTCCTGGCCCTTTGGCTAATGGAAACATGTTCTCTAAATTTATGTGATCTCGGTCCTTCACTATTATGTACACTAATTGCAAGTCACCTCTCAGCCTCCCCCCTTTCTCTGTTCAAAGGAGAACAACCTGGCTTCTCCAGTCTCTTTCAGCAAATCTCAGACTATTCTGCATCCTAGGTTAAATATTTCATTGCATTGATCATGACGATATATTTGCTTTAATGGAGGAACGCAAAACAAAATCCTACAATCTCAAAAATTAGAGCCTGGTAATTCAGAAGTTAGTTCACTCAAAGGATTGTGGTAATTTTCAATCCAACCAGAAGAGCTCTTTAGCCAAACACAAATCAAAGTCAATATTGAATAAGACACCTGATCATCTTGGCTGTCAGTGTCACCTACTCACAGAAATTTTAAGAATGCTGGGACAATATTTAAAGAAAGATTATTTGCAATGGAAGCAATGCTCTTCCTCAGAGTTATGTTTGCTCACTTCCCTCATTTTCCCTGCTAGGCTGACCCTAATCTTCCACAAAACAGCCCACTTACCTTTCACAGGTTCAGAGTAATTTCTGTGGGTCATTGACAAAAGAGATTGTGTGGACACTGGAAATACAGAGTAACAGAGACAAAATGCTGACGGAACTCAGCAGGTCAAACAGCATCCATAGAAAGGAATAAACAGTCATCATTTCAAACTGAGTCCTGATGAAGGGGCTTAGCCCAAAACATTGACTCTCCATAGATGCTTCTTGACTTGCTCAGTCCCTCCAGCATTGTGTACTGTGTCATTAAGCTATGTAGACTTTGGCATAGAAATCACATAGTACATCGTCACATAATAATATTGATTCTGGATGAGCTTTAGTAAATTTGCTCTTTAGGAGGGGGCGGGGAGTAAATTTAAGAATGGCTAGCTTTACAAATGAGTAACTCAGTTTGTTTGTTTGTTTATTTATTTATGGTGAGGGCTGAGAGGAAAATGGGATCAGCTATGATGAAATGGCAGAGCAGACTCAATGGCCAAATTTTCCTCCCATAGGTTGTTGTCTTATTAACTTAGGAATACAGCATGGGACAGGCCCTTCCAGTTCAATGAGCCCATATTTAACCCCAGCCTAATCACAGGACAATTTACAATGGCCAATTAATCTACTCACCGGTATGCTTTTGGAATGTGGAAGAAAACTGGAGCACCCAGAGGAAACCCACAAAGTTCATGGGGAGAACGTACAAACTTCTTCCAGACAGTGCCAGAATTGACCTCTGAACTCCTATGTCCAATCTGTAATAGTGTCACGCTAACCCCTATACTACCATCACATTTATTGTCAAACTGCCCAGAAATATAGAATTTTTTGAATAAATAAGATGACAGTCAACTTTGTGCCTTGCTATTCATGGGTACTATCCTCATTTCTCTGCCTTCAGCTATAGTTGAACCTTTGTTTAAATTGTGCCCTTAGTAATTTAGCCAGTGGCTCAGTTTTCATCCCAGGAACAGGGGTGTTGTTCCCTTGGGACGGTAGAGTGTAAATTAGTGCTTTATAATTGGTTGGACTGATGTATTTTAACACCTCTTTTACTTCACCAGGAGTTATCTTTTAGTTTGACAATCATATACCAGCCATCTCTCCTCTCAGTCCTGATCCAGGGTTTGAATCTGAAATGTCAAAAATGCTGCTCAACTCCAGCAGGTTGCTTGACGTTGCCCAATCTGTAGGGTGCTTCCAGCTTTTACCTTAGACTTAGATTTAACCAATTCAATGGTGTTCTACGTAAAATTCTGTTTCCAAACCAACCCAGCTTTGGCCCAGGGAAAAAGGAGGATCAGACAGTAAGCTTGAGTATAACATTGATCCCCAGTGAGGGAGGCATACTTATACCACGGCATAAATACAAGAGATTCTCAGAATTTTCCGTATGGGTTATGAGGAACGGGAATTAGGAACGTGATAACTACCACCAGGGGGAGCTTGCTGGGCCGTGCGCGCGCAGGCGGCAGAGACTGCTCGGGAGCTCGCATGTTGTGGGCGCGGACGACGGCTCGGGAGCCCGCACGTTGTGGCGCGCACTGTGGTGGCAGGTAGGCAAGAGTTGGGTCGCCTTTATCCCGCAGCGACGGTGCATTCCGTGGGGAAGAGAACTCGGGCTCTGCTTCGCCTCGTCCTTGGGTCTGAGAGCTGTTCCCGAGGAGTGGGCGCCTTTCCGCGGGAAGTGGGCGGGTGGAGGGAGGGCCTGTAGGCCGTTCCCACTTATCCCCGGCTTTGAGTTCAGCTACGCTGCGGCAAGCGGCTCTCCCTCGAGAGGCGATGGGCAGATGTGTCGTTGTGTCCGCACTTGTGGAGCTAGCACTGAGATGAAACCAATGTAAGATAATAGTAAAGACGTGCAGTAATTAAACCCAGTAAGGACTGCAGCTCTTACGATATGAAACAGAAAATACTGTAAGGACTCAGTCAATATCGGAGGAAGGAGAAACTAATTATGCATTTCTAGTTAGGGAGCATTCCTCACAACCAGTCTGAGAAAAGGTAGCTGACCCGAAACCTTTAATTTTTTTTTCTTCCAAAAGAACATCTTGATTGGCTGAGTTTCTGGTACTGGAATTGCTTTTATTATTGTCATGTGTTCAGTGTGAATCTTGCCTTGCATACTGTTCATACAGATCAAATCATTACGCAGTGTATTGAGGTTGTATAATAACATATTAGAGATTAAAGAGCAAGAGGAATCGGTACAGTAGTCATGTCATCAGGTTGGAGGGTACCTAGGCAGAATATAAAGTGTTGCCCCTCCACCCTGAGGGTGGCCTCATCTTGGAGCTAGATACACTGACATGTTGGAATTGGAATTAAAATGTTTGGACTGGGAAGTCCCACTTATGGTGGTTGGTGTGGAAGTGTCGAAGCAGTCCCCCAATTTACTACGGGTATCACCAATGTAGCACCGGTCACAATATACAGCCCCAGCAGACTCGCAGGTGAATTGTTGCCTCACCTGGAAGGACTATTTGGAGCCCTGAATGAAGGTGAGGGAGGAGGTCTAGGGGAGGTGCTGCTTAGTGATGTATCTGGAGGGAGATTAGTGGTGAGGGATGAATGGACAAGGGAATTGCAGAGGGTGCGATCCCTGCGGAAAACAGAGTGGGGAGGTAAAGATATGTTGAGTGGTAGGATCCCTTTGGAGGTGGTGGGAGTTGCAGAGGATAATGTACTGAATGCAGAGGCTCAAGCACCAGGCACAAAATGCTGGAGGAACTCAGCAGGCCAGGCAGCATCTATGGAAAAGAGTACAATCGACGTCTCGGCCTGAAATGTCAACTGTACTCTTTTCCTCAGATGCTGCTTGGTCTGCTGAGTTCCGCCAGCATTTAGTGTGTGTTGCTTGCATTTCCAGCATCTGCATACTTTCTCTTGTTTGTGAGTGGATGCAGAGGCTGATGGAGTGGTAGGTAAGGACAAGAGGGACTCTACGGTGAATGGAAGATGAGATGACTGTGGATGTACGGGAAATGGAGGAGAGGCGGATGAGGGCGTCATCAACAGTAGAGGGAAGGAAACCCCATTCTTTCCAAAAAAAAAAGAGGACTTCGCTGATGTCCTGGAAAGGAAAACCTTACCTTGGGAACAGACGTGGCAGAGGTGAAGAAACTGAGAAAAGGGAATAGCATTTTTGCAGAAGACAGGGTGGGAAGAGGTATAGTTGAGATAACCATAGGAATCAGTAGGTTTATAAAAGATGTCAGTTGACATTTTGTTTCCAGAGATGGAGACGGAGAGATTAAGAAAGGGGAGGGAGGTGTCGGAAATGGACCAAGTGAATTTAAGGACAGGCTGGAAATTGATTAAATTGACTATCTCAGCATGGCTGTATGAAACAGCACCAATACAGTCATCAATGTAGCAGAGGAAGTGTTGGGGAATACAACCAGGAAGGCTTCGAACATAGAACATAGTTTTTTATATAGCCAACGAAGAGGCAAGCATAGTTTGGGCTCATGCCAGTGCCTATAGCCACCCCTGGGGTCTGGAGAAAGTGGGAGCAGCCAGAGGAAAAATTGTTCAGGGTGAGTAGCAGTTCTGCCAGATGGGGAGGGTGGATTGGTTGGTTCTTTTGTTCAGGGCTCTGAGATCTTCTTGATGCAGGATGGAAATGTACAGGGGCTGAACATTTATGGTGAAGATGAGTTGGTTGGGGCCAGGGAACTGAGGAGATCAAGGGCATGAGAAGTGTTTTGGATGTAGGTGGGAAGGGACTGAACCAAGGTGGGGTAGAATAGAATTGAGATATCAGGAAACAAGTTCAGTGGGGCAGGAGCAGGTAGAGCCAATTGGCCACCCAGACAGTACAGTTTGTGGATCTTGGGTAGGAGGTAGAAGTGAGCAGTGTGGCGTTGCAGACCTATGAGTTTGGTGGCAATGGTTGGGAGTTCTCCATAGAAACATAGAAACATAGAAAATAGGTGCAGGAGTAGGCCATTTTCTGATGGGTCCTTCTCGAGGGGTAGTTGTGTTCTCCAGAGTAGATGAGGTCAGTGATGGTGTTGGAGACGATTTTCTGATGGGTCCTTCTCGAGGGGTAGTTGTGTTCTCCAGAGTGGATGAGGTCAGTGATGGTGTTGGAGACGATTTTCTGATGGGTCCTTCTCGAGGGGTAGTTGTGAAGTGGTGTCTGAGAGTTGCCGCCTGCCTGGCAGCAGCAAGATAAGGGTGAGTGTGCCACACGACAACAGCACCCCTTTTGCGGGTTTGATGGTAAGCTTTGGATTGGTGCACAGAGAGTGTAGGGCAATATGTTTGGAAGTGGTCATGTTGGAGGAGGAGAAGGGAGTGTCGAAATTCAGGTGGTTGACGTCTTGTTGGCAATTAGAGATGAAAAGATCCAGAGCAGGCAGAGGACCAGAGTGGGTTCTTCCCCACCCTTTCTCTATTCTCCACTCTGACCTTTCAGTCCTTCTCACCTACCTGTTCCTTTCCCCCGGCCCCCCCCCCCACCTTTGTCTTACTGTCCACTCTCCTCTCCTGTCAGGTTCTTTCTTCTCCAGCCCTTGACCTTTCCCAACCACCTGGCTTCACCTATCACCTTCCAGCTAGCGTCCTTCCCCTCCACTACCTTTTTATTTGGGCATTTTCCCCCTTCCTTCTCAGTTCTGAAGAAGGGTCTCAGCCTGAAACGTACACTGGTTATTCTTTTCCATAGATGCTGCCTGACCTGCTGAGTTCCTCCAGTACTCTGCGTGTGTTGCTATAGTCTAATATAGGTTTTATTGTCCAGATGCTTCAGAGATGAGTGTAGGTTAAGGGAGTTGGTGTTTTCTATAGAACTGCTTCAGCAGTAGGGGAGTTGCATTGGGCTGAGGTTATCGGGGGGTTAATGCACACAGACTCTTGAGCACTTCATGATGGTGGATGTCAGAACCACTGTGCAATAATCTTTAACACAAAATAATCTGTAGATGCTGGGGTCAAAGCAACACTCACAACATGCTGGAGGAACTCAGCAGGTCGGGCAGCATCCGTGGAAAAGATTGGTGGACGTTTTGGGCCGGAACCCTTCATCAGGACTGAAGAGGGAAGGGGCAGAGGCAGAGGCCCTATAAACAAGGTGTGGAGAAGGCTGGGAGGTTCCAGGTGAAAAACCAGTAACAGGGAAGATAAAGGGGTGGGGGAGGGGAAGCAGGGAGGTGATAGGCAGGAAAGGTGAAGAAAGAATAGGGGAAAACACAATGGGTAGTAGCAGGCCGAACCAAGAGGCAGGTGGTAGGCAGCTGGGGGAGGGGACAGAGTGACATAGGGATAGGGGAAGGGAGGGGGAGGGAATTACCGGAAGTTGGAGAATTCTATGTTCATACCAAGGGGCTGGAGACTACCTAGACGGTATATGAGGTGTTGCTCCTCCAACCTGAGTTTAGCCTCATCATGACAGTAGAGGAGGCCATGTATGGACATATCTGAATGGGAGTGGGAAGCAGAGTTGAAGTGGGTGGCTACCGGGAGATCCTGTCTGTTTTGGCGGATTGAGTGGGGGTGCAGAATTTCTTGTGCTTATGAATTTTGCAGTTGTACATTGACAGTAAACACCATGTTTTGCACAAATATTCCTCTTTCAGTCATAGTGGTATAATTATAATTTTCTTTTTCTCTTTCTGGTAAGACGCTAATAGAAATGCAGCCCAATCTGTACCTCCTTTTCTTGTGGATAGAACCAGTTCTCTAAATTACTTAACTTGCTTAAGCCCATCACCTTTACTGGGGCCGACAGCAGCTTGCCAATGTCCTCTGTCCTAGGCCTCTCTTTCAAGGTTAACCCATCTTTGAATATTCTTCCTCTCCCAGGGATGAGGTCTTAGGAGCTTCTGTTGGTGTTAATAACTCTGGGTTATTATTGTATAGAGTTGCTAGCCCTGTGCCTAACCTTGCTGCTTTCACAGCTGGGCTTGGGGCTGCCCATGGCAGAGTTAGTCCTCTAAATTATTTTAGTAACATGACAAGCAGAAATGCTCCCTGTGGTCAAAACCAAATTTCTATTCTGCTTTCTCCTCTGTTCTTCTAATGTCTGGTTTATTTTTCTGGTTTCATTAACCTTCATTACTGCAGTGCTTTCAAATTTGTAGTACAAGATCTTTGTCCTTTACCTCATTTAAACAATAATTAATCAAGTATTATGCAGCTTAATTCATTTATCCAGTATTTTACTTATTTAACACAATTAGATATTTTTTAATGTCATAACCATCTAATTTCTCTCTTTGACGAAGTATTTGTTTAAGCCATATTCCTTCTGACTGTGATTGTATGCCGTCTGCCCCTTGGTGACCCTATAGAGAATCAAACAGGCCGTTTGGCCTAATCCGCCTACGCCTGGGGGTTCCCAGCTGACCCCTTGCTTAATGGTGTTGGTCCATGGCATAAAAAAGATTGGGAACCCCTGGTCTACACCATCTAAGGTACCCATCTAAGGTAGTCCTGCATCTAGACCATTTCTCAACATTTTCTGTCCATGTACACATCCATCTCCCTTTTAAATATTCATGTACCTGCCTCAACTATTTCCCCTGGCTCCTCATTCCACATTCAAACCACCCTCTGGGTGAAAAAGTTACCTCTCGGGCTCATTTTAAAACTCTTTCCTCAGCTTAAATATATGCCCTTTAGTTTGATTTCTGGATCTTGGAAAAAGATTACGTGCTTTCCTCATATTAATTTTTTTATTAGTTTATTTTTATTTGTTGAGATTCAGCACAGAATAGGCCCTTCCGTCCCATCAAGCTGCGCCATCCATCCCCCCCACCCCGCCAGATTTAACCCAGGCTTAATCACACGACAATTTACAATGACCATTTAACTTACGAACCAGTACATCTTTAGACTGTGGGAGGAAATGGGAGGAAACCCACGCAGTCACGGAGATAATGCACAAGCTCCTTGCAGAGAGCAGTAGGAATTGAACCTGGGTCACTCATTATGTAAAGTAGTGGTCACCAACCTTTTTAAGCCCAAGATCCCTTACCTCAACCTCAGTGAAAAGCAAGATCTGCCTACTAAATCGTTTAGAAAAAAAACAGCTCAGATTGTACTTCCAATTTGAGGCCTTTTATTTGGGCGAATTGTATTTGAATTACACAAAATACTTTTGTCAAACTTTCAAATTAATTCAAACAAGAAAACACTGTAACTAGCATATCAAACAGGCCATAGCTGTCTTTCTTTAAGAATATTACAATACTTCACACCTTTAATTCTGACGAAGGGTCTCAGCCTGAAATGTCGACTGTACCTCTTCCTAGAGATGCTGCCTGGTCTGCTGCGTTCACCAGCAACTTTGATGTGTGTTGCTTGAATTTCTAGCGACTGCAGAATTCCTGTTGTCTGTGGTAATGACCATTGCTTCCTTGAATAAATCGCCATCTGTAAAAGGCTTCTTGTGTTTAGCCAAATGGTGACTTACACGAAATGATGCTTTAATAGCAGCCTTATTTTGAGCAGCATGTTTTGTGGAAAACAATCGGTGGGCCTTCAACCCCGATTTCAGCTCAACTTTCCAGGCACGAATTGCACTCTTTGGGGGGTAGGTGTCTTTAAATTCCTGGTGGTTGGTGTTGCGGTGCCGCTCCAGATTCCCTCTTTCAGTCAGTGCTTGTGTTTGGTGGCACAACATACGAACACACTTGTCTTTCACAAGGTAAACAGAAATTCCTCTTCCCATTCTGGATGGAATTTATATGTTTTCGCCTTCTTTCGTGGAGCCTCCACTATGCTATCAGGATATCACGAGCGACTGCTGATTGCGTTGCCTCTGATCTGGGCCGACATTCACGTGCCGGGTGGCACCTAATTAATTAGCTGGTTTATTTCGGCTTTTTTTCTTAAAGGTGTGCTGGGTGCGTCTGGACTACCACTGCACCCCTTCATGCTTCGCGGCCCGGAGGTTGGGGACACTGCCGTATTATTGATGTTTGCGACAGTCTGTACTCTTACCTAATCTGATTGGTCACTTTGATGCAGCACAAGCTACGCTGAAAACGTGGTGCATGGCGGGGGAACTACACACATGCACACTGGGCAGAAGGAACGGAACTAAACCCCCGCAACCCGGAAACAATCTCTCTTTACAAACAGCTTCTAAGTGAAAATATTTCTATATTACCATTATCCTAATTAGTATTACTTACTTTTATAATGGACAGTATTTGTGTATTTATTTTTGATTTTTCTTCGGGATCTACTGGGAAAGTCTCAAAGATCGACCGGTTGATCGCGATCAACAGGTTGGCGACCCCTAATGTAAAGCATTGTGCCAGCCAGCAGACTACTGTGCATCTCATGCCTCTCATGATTTTGTACACCTCTGTCGTTCTTCTCAACTCAGTGAATATACTCCTAAGCTGTTCAATCCCTCTCTGTAGTTGAGTTTCAAGTCTTGGTACCTTCCTTGTGAATATTTTCTGCACTGTTTCTAGCTTAATGGATGACCAAACCTGAACACAGAATTCAGTGAATTCAGAACACAGTGGCCACACCAATGTCTTGTACAGCTGCAACTTAACATCTCAACTTTTATACTTGGTTTAGAACTTCTATACTAACTGCATTGTACTGTAGCAGTTAGTGCAATGCTAGTGACCCGGGTTCAATCCCGCTGCTGTCTGTAAGGAGTTTGTACGTCCTCCTTGTGTGGCTTTCCTCGGGGTGCTTCAGTTTCCTCCCATGTGTTAATTGGTCACAAGGGTGTAATTGCACATCGAGGGTCCATTGTGCCCTAGTACTGTTTCTCTAAATAAAATAAAAATACCCTGGCTGAAGAAGGTTATGCTATAGTTATATAGAGCAGTAACTTCTGGGTTTGTCTTAACATTCCTTCTCACTCTTCTCCCTCCTTCAGCACAATGCCAGGTAGGTGGTCTCCATGTTACGTCCGTTTGTAGCCGTGGGTCTCTCTGGCAAAGTCAGTATTTAACAGCTATCCCCTATTGTGTTTGGAAAGGTGATGGTGAGTAGTCTCTTTAAACCCCTCTGTAGTATACTCTGAGCAGATTGTACCAAGTGAATTTTGACCCAACGGTGATAAAAGAGTGACAGGATGTTTCCAAGTCTGGGTGATGTGTGATTTGGAGAAAATTTTATTTAGAGATGCAGCACAGTAACAGGTTCTACTGGCCCAACAAGCCCAATTACCCCCATGTGACCAATTAACCTACTAACAAGTACAACACCTGCCCCTACATCTCCTCCCTCACTACCACTCAGGGCCCTAAACAGTCCTTCCAGATGAGGCAACACTTTACCTGTGAGTCTGTTGGGGGGGTCATATACTGTGTTTGGTGCTCCTGGTGAGGCCTCCTGTATATCAGTTAGAACTGACATAGATTGGGAGACCACTTTGCTGAGCATCTACACTCCATTTGCTAGAACAAGTGGGATCTCCCAGTGGCCACCTGTTCTAATTCTACTTCTCATTTTGATATGTCCCTCCATGGCCTCCTCCACTGTCATGATGAGGTCACAGTTAGGTTGGAGGAACACCACCTTATATTCCATTTGGGTAGCCTCCAACCTCATGGCATGAACATCAAATTTCCAATAATGCCTCTGGTACCCACCCCCTTCACCATTTCCCATCCTCTTTTCCCACTCATGTTATCTCCTTGCCTACCTATTGCCTCCCTGTGGTGCTCCTACGGCCCCCCCCCACTTTCTTCCATGGCCTTCTGTCTCTTTCATCAATCAATTTACCAGCTCTGCTTCAGCCCTCACCCTCCATGTTTCACCTGCTGTTTCTCTTCCACCTTTCAAATCTACACCTCAGCTTTTTTCTCCAGTCCTGCCAAAGGGTTTCAGCTCAAAACATTAACTGCTTTTTTCCGTAGATACTGCTTAGCCTGCAGAGTTCCTCCAGCATTTTGTGTGTGTTAACCTACTAACCAATATATGGGTGGAAACCCCCTATGCTCACGGAGAAATGTACGAACTCCTTACAGACAGCAGCACTGAACGCTGGTCTCTAATGCCGTAAAGTGTTGTGTTAACTACTACACTACCCTGCCATCCCATGGTATTTGCCACTGGTGGTGTTTTCAATCCATTTTTGCCTTTGAGAGGGTAAGGGCTTGTGGCTTTTGTGGTACTGGTGAGGATAGAAGGGGTTTAATGTTAAACAATCCTTGCTGAATTGTAGCAGTGATGAAGTATTTGGTGCACTGCATTGAATGTCTAGGGTGCTTTGTCCTGGGGTACATTGAACCTTCGACTATTGTTGCAGCAGCACTCATCCAAAGGGAGTAAGTTTCTTCATGCAAGTTGCTTGTTGCAGGCACTCAAATTCTGACCTGTTTTTGTACCTATGACATGAATGTATTGTAACAAATAAGTTCTATGTAAATGGCTACCCCCACGATGTTGATGGTGAGGGATTTGGTGTTGCTGCTGTTCTTGAATAATAAGATGAAGATAGATAAAATAGTTTTCCCCCCCCCCCAATAAGTACTTTATCCCCATGGACATAATGCATCCTAAGTGAACAAGATGACAAGCCATTGAAAGGTCTCCTTGATCTCCCACATTGCCCACCCTTGAAATGAAAGCTTCTGCCAGAACCAGGCCTTGGGAGTAGAGTGTTCTATCAACTAAGAACTGAGCCACACAGAAGCTGTAAGTGGGAAACACAGGTCTTTATTCAGACAGCAAGCCTTCACAAGAGAGGCCAAGAGTATCTCATTCTCCTGACAGGTATCTGCTTCAACACAAAGATAACAATAAACAATTAACTACAGTTTCATTTGCTAAAATCACTTATCTTTAACATTTTGAATAGTCAGGTAAGTGTACAGAACTACATATTTATAATGGTAACACAACCCAAATAACAAAACCCCTTTGAATCTTCAATACTGGTGTCTATTCCAAAAGCCTTGAGTACAAACTCCAGACACCCAAAATATGCCCTTTTGGTTATAGAGTTGTGTGATGACTGTACAACTAATCATATTAAGTGACAAAACATATATCCTACACTATTCTTTAAGTTGCAGGGGTACACCATTAACAATGTGCAAATTGATTTTCCCTGTGTAGTTTGAATGGAACAGAATTAGAATATCCCATTGTACAACCAACAAATGGTTTCACCAGCCACAGCGTATCTGTTGGAAGTTAAATTCTGTGCAGTTTTCCTTTCCTGAAGACTGGTTCTCAGTTGATTCAAAATTATACTATCCATAATGCCATAACTCCAGAATAATCTATAAAGCCATAAGTCATTGGACTATTTAGCACATCAAGTCTGCTTTGCCATTGCATCATGGCTGATATATTATTCTCAATCCCATTCTCCTGCTTACTGCCTGTATCTTTTACACCCTTAATAATCAAGAACCTATCAACTTCCACTTTAAGTACTCGGCCTCCGCAGCTGTCTGTGGCAATTCCGCAGATTCACCACTCTGGAGAAATTTCTCATCTGTTCTAAATAGATGTACTTTTATTCTGATTTTGTGTCCTCCAGTCCTAGATTCTCCTACAGTAGGAAATACCTCTTAACATCCACTTTATCTAGGCCTTTCAATGTTCAGTAGGTTTCAACGAGATTTTCCCCTCATTTTTCTAAACTCTAGTGTGTATAGGCTCAGAGCCATCAAAAGCTCCCTATATATTCAAAGTACATTTATTATCAACGCATGTATGAAGTATGCAACTCTGAAATTCTTCCCAGGCAGTCACAAAACAAAGAAAAACCATGGACAAACACATTCAAAGAAAAACATCAAAATATCAACCTCTCCCCACCCCCCCCCACACTTGAATGGCTTTAGATTTTCAACAAAATAAAAACAATTGAAAACATAGACCCTAAAACATAAAAGGCATATTTCAGTACAGTCCAGCTCAGTGTTCATTATCTGCAGGCTGCCCAGATTCAAAAAAAAACCTGAGAATAGCAATGAGAAAAGCGCAACCAGAACCAGAAATAGAACACATCATAAACTTTAATTCGAGTCCAAATCTACAATCCCCATCAATTAAATCTTGCTCTGGTTTCATCTGCTGACAGGTCCATGGGTATATCTAAAGCGGAATTTGATAGATTCCTGATTGGTTGTGGCATCAAGGGATTTGGTGAGAGGGCAGGTGTATGGGTTGAGTGGATCTGGGATCAGCCATGATGAAATGGCAGAGCAGACTTGATGAGCTGAATGGCCTAATTCTGCTCCTCTGTCATAAGGGCTTATGATTGCCGTAGGGTGGGTGGATGGATTCAGTAGTAATTTTCTCAGCTCTTTTCATCACTTGGGTGATAAACAGGTCTTTTAATGTTGGTAGCTGACAGCCAGTGATCTTCTCTGCTGAGTGAACTGCTTGCTGCAACCTGGACTTGGAGGGAGGAGGTGGTGGGGAACCAAACACTGATAGAGACATACAAGAGAATTAGAAAGAAAATGGCAGTTTTTCTGTTTTCCTAGCCATAATGTCTCAGTGGTGCTGAACAAATCCTGGGAACCCATGGCTTATGATATTTGCAGCTTTCCACCTGACATTTGTGTCAGTATCATGCAATCTTACAAAATGGTCTAAGGTTGTCTGCTATTTGCTGTTGTGGGAAAACACTCCATCAAGGACCCCCACCAAGGCCATGCTCCCTTCTTGCTGCTGCCATCAGGAAAAAGCTACAAGAGCCTCAGGACCCACACCACTAGGTTGAGGAACAGTTATAACTTCTCAACCATCCAGCTCTGAACCAGAAGGGTTAAGTTCACTTGCCCCATCACTGAACTGTTCCCACAACCTATGACTCACTTTCATCTCAAGTTCCTAATTTTTTTTTTTTTTTTTTTTTTTTTTTTTTGTATTTAATATTATTTATTTCTTCTGTATTTGCACAGTTTGTTTGACCACCCTGCTGGATGTGGTCTTCCATTGATTCTTTTTCGTTTCTTGGATATTTACTGTGTAGTCCCACAAGAAAGTGAATCTCAGGGTTGTATCTGATGACACCATATGTTACAGGAGGCAAGTAACTGGATGACTGTCAGGAGAAATGGAAATGTGAATAGGCAGTTAGTGCAGAGCACCCCGTGGCCATTTTCATCAATAATATACCATTTTGAATACTGTTGTGGGGGATAAACACCACAGAAACTAGGTTACTGGTACTGAGCATGGGTCTATGGAGTAGAGGGAAAGAGGGGAGTGCTAGTGATGGGGACTCAGTAGAAGACAGGAGATTCTGTGGATGTGAACAGAACACCTGGATGGTATGTTGCCTCCCAGGTGCCAGGGTTAGGGATGTCTTGGATCATGTCCTCAGTATTTTGGAGTGGGAGGGAGAGCAGTCAGATGTCTTGGTACATATTGGTACCAATGACATAGGAAGGAAAAGCAAAGAGGTCCTGAAAAGAGAATTTAGAGAGCTAGGAAGCAGGACCAAGGTAGTAATTTCTTGATTGCTGCCTGTGCCATGTGCCAGTGAGGGTAGAAACAGGATGATATGGCAAATTAATGCATGGCTGAGAAGCTGGTGCAGGGTGCAGAGCTTCAGGTTCTTGGATCATTGGGATCTCTTCTGGGGCAGGTATGATCTGTACAAAAGTGACGGGTTGCATCTGAACCCAAAGGGGACGAATATTCTCATGGGCAGATTTGTTAAAGCTATTGGAGAGAGTTTAAACTAATTTGGCAGAGGGGTGGGTACTGGAGTGAAGGGACTCAGTAGGATGCATGGTAAAAAAGCTAAGAAAGCATGCAGTCAAATTGTCAGGAAGGGCAGCCAAAAGATAGGACAAAATTGCAGCCAGCAGGGTGAGTATCAGTGCATTAGGGATGCAGAATCAAAAAGAGTAGCAAATACAGTACTCTAAGTGTTACATCTCAATGCATGGAGTACAAATAAAGCAGATCATGTTGCATAGAAATATAGAAAGCCTTCAGCACAATACAGGCCTTTCAGCCCACAAAGCTATACTGAATACATTCTTATTATAGAAATTACCTAGAACCATAGAACACTACGCCACAGAAAACAGGCCATTTGGCCCTTGTAGTCTGTGCCAAAACATTATTCTGCTTGTCCCATTGACCTGCATCCAGTCCATAACCCTCCAGACCTCTCCCATCCATGTATCTATCCAATTTATTCTTAAAACTTTTAAGAGTGAGCCCACATTTACATCAGATGGCAGCTCATTCCACACTCCCACCACTGAGTGAAGAACTTCCCCCAATGTTCCCCCTAAACCTTTCGCCTTTCACCCTAAAGCCATGTCTTCTCATATTTATCTCTCCTAATCTAAGTGGAAAGAGCCTATTCACATTCACTGTCTATACCCCTCAATTTTGTAAACCTCTATCAAATTTCCCCTCATTCTTCTATGCTTCAAGGAATAAAGTCCTAACCTGTTCAATCTTTCCCTGTAACTCAACTCCTGAAGACCCAGCAACATCCTAGTAAATCTTCTCTGCACTCTTTGTCTTACTGATATCCTTCCTATAGTTAGGTGACCAGAACTGTACACAATACTCCAAATTTGGCCTCACTAATGTCTTACACAACCTCCTCATAACATTTTAACTCCTATACTCAATACTTTGATTTATGAATGCCAGGAAGCCAAGAGCTTCTTTACAACCCTGTCTACCTATGATGCCACTTTCAAGGAATTATGTATCTGAACTCTCAGATCTTTGTTTCTCTGCACTCCTCAGTGCCCTACCATTTACTGTGTATATCCTACCTTGACTTCTCCTTCCAAAATGCAACACCTCACTTGTCTGCATTAAATTCCATCTACCATTTTCTGGCCCATTTTTCCAGTTGGTCCAGATCCCTCTGCAAGCCTTCCTTGCTGTCCACAACACCTCCAATCTTAAGTGTCATCAGCAAACTTGCTGATCCAATTTACCGTATTATCTAGATCATTGATATAGACAACAAACAACGATGGTCCCAGCACAGATCCTTGAAGCACACCACTAGTCACAGGCCTCCAGTCTGAAATAGCAATCATCCACTACCACTGTCTTCTCCCACACAACCAATTTCAAATCCAGTTTACAACCTCTCCATGGATACCTAGTGTCTGAACCTTCTGAACTAACCTCCCATGTGGGACCTTGTCAATAGCCTTACTAAACTCCATGTAGACAACATCCACAGCCCTTCCTTCATCTACTTTCTTGGTAACCTCCTCGAAAAACTCTACAAGATTTGTTAAACACAATCTACCATGCACAAAGCTATGCTGACTATCCTTAATCAGCCCTTGGCTGTCCAAATACTTGTATATCTGATCTCTCAGAACACCTTCCAATAATTTACCTACTACTGATGTCAGGCTCACCAGCCTGCAATTACCTGGTTTACTTTTGGAGCTTTTTTTTTTTTTAAAAAAAAAACAAAAAACACCAGAACAACATGAGCTATGTTCCAATACTCCGGCACCATACCCATGGCTAAGGACATTTAAAATATTTCTGCCAGGGCCCCTGCAATTTCTACACTAGTCTCTCTCAAGGTCTGAGGAAATATCATGTCAGGCCCAGGATATTTATCTACCTTTAGTCGCTGTAAGGCAGCAAGCACCTCCTCCTCATTAATCTCTATGTTCCATGACACTGCTGCTTGTTTCCCTTCCTTTCTTGTATGCTATGCCAGTTTCTTGAGTAAATACTGTTGCAAAAAAATTGTTTAAGATCTCCCCCATCTTGAGGATCCACACATTGACGACCACTTTGATCTTCTAGGGGACCAATTTTGTCCCTTACTATCCTTTTAATATACTTATAGAAACCCTTTGGGTTTACTTTCACATTATTTGCCAAAACAACCTCATGTCTTTTTGCCTTCCTGATTTCCTTCTTTAGTATTTTCTTACATTTTCTATATTCTTCCAGTACCTCAGTTGTTCCTTGTTGCCTATACCTGCTATACACCTCTTTCCTTAACCAGATCACCAATATCCCTTGAAAACCAAGGTTCCCTATGTCTGTTAACTTTGCCTTTAATCCTGGCAGGAACATGCAAACTCTGCACTCAATTTCACCTTTGAATGCCTTCCACATACTGAACACATCCTTGCCAGAAAACAACTTACCCCAATCCACTCTTCCTAGATCCTCATTTCCACAAAATTGGCCCTTCTCCAATTTAGAACCTCAACTCAAGGACCAGACTTATCCTTATCCATAATTAACTTGAAACTAGTGACATTATGGTCACTGGACCCAAAATGTTCGCCTACACATACTTCTGTCACCTGACCTGTCTGGTTCCCTAATAGGAGATCAGGTATTGCATCTTCTCTCATAGGTACCTCTATATGTTGATTTTAAAAACTTTCCTGAACACATTTGACAAACTCCAAGCCATCTAGCCCTTTCAGTGTGGGAGTCCCAGTCAATATGTTGAAAGTTAAAATCCCCTATTACAACTTTGTTTCTTGCATTGGTCTGCTATCTCTCTACAGATTTGCTCCTCCAATTCTCTGACTATTGGGCAGTCTATAATACAACTCTATTAGTGTGGTCACATCTTTCCCGTTCCTCAGCTCCACCCATATGGCCTATGTAGATGAGCCCTCCAGGTTATCCAGTCTATGCACAGCTGTGATATTCTCCCTGACTAGCAATGCTACTCCTCCCTTTCATCCCTCCCCCTCTGTCACATCTGAAACAACAGAACCCTGGAACATTAAGCTGCCAGTCCTGCCCCTCCTGCAGCCATGTCATAATCCCACATGACAATCCACACCCTAAGCTCATCTGCCTTACCTACAATACTCCTTGCATTGAAATAGATGCACCTGAGAACATTTCTATCACATATAAACCTTTGATTACTGTCTATACATGCAGCCCTCACATGACCTTTATCGTTCACCTCACTATCCACTCTAACACTCTGGTTCCCCTCCCCCTGCAAATCTAGTTTAAACCCCCGAGCATAACTAGCAAACCTACCCGCAAGGATGCTAGTCCCCCTCCAGTTCAGGTGCAAACCATCCCATCAGAACAGGTCCCACCTTCCCTGGAACAAAGCCCAATTGTCTAGAAACATGAAACCCTCCCTCCTGCACTATCTCCTTAGCTATGTATTTAGCAGCATCATCTTCCTGTTTCTAGCCTCACTAGCACATGGCACAGGTAGCAATCCTGAGATTGCAACCCTGGAGGTCCTGTCATTCAAATTTACACCCAATTCCCTAAACTCTTTGTAGGACCTCCTCCTTCTTCCTAGCCACATTATTGGTTCCTACATGGACCACAACATCCAGCTGCTCACACTTCCTCCTGAGAATACCAAGAACTCAATCCAAGATATCACAAACCCTGGCACCAGGGAGGCAACAGACCATCCCAGATTCTCAATCTCTCCCACAGAACCTCTTGACTGTCCCCCTAACTATTGAATCCCCTATCACTACTGCTTTCCTCTTTTCCCTCCTTCCTTTCTGAGCTGAGGGTCCAGTCTCAGTGTCAGAGACATGACCACTACAACTTGTCCCTGTTAGGTCATCCCCACCAACAGTATCCAAAACAGTATACTTATTATTGATGGGAATGGCCACATGGGTGCTCTGCTCATTTTGTCTATTCCCCTTCCCTCTCCTGACAGTCACCCAGCTTCCTGCCTCCTGACTTTTAGGGGTGACTATCTCCCTGAAACTCCTGTCTATTTCTGCCTCACAAATGATCCAAAGTTCAACCAGCTCCAGCTCCAGCTCCCTAACTCAGTTTGTCAGGAGCTACAGCTGGATGCACCTTCTACAGGTGCCTCCATTACCTACTCCTAAGTTAATTAGAGTAATTAAAGGAACTTACCCAGCCTTACCTCACTGGGAGCAGGCTCATCCTCAGCTCACTAAAGCTCTACTCCAACCCTGAGCCACTCACACACTGGCTGCTCCTCTTCAGTTACCCCTCCTTTTATTTGTCCCTGCCAATTATCTCAAGTACTCACTCCCTCTGATCAACTAATCAACACTCCGTTTAACCCTTCATTTGCCCTCCACGCTCCTTTTTAAAGCACACTCACCTGAGCTGCTTCCCAGCACTCAGCGCTGTCCCGAGCTTCTCACTCCTCCTCCTGCTGCGACCGTTCCTCGATCACACTGGGTTACCCAGAGCCCTCTATTTTTCTAAGCACTTTTATAGATTGTCAGGTGTGATGTTGTGGCCATCACTGAGTTATGGCTGAAGAATTGTTGTATTTGGGAGCTGAATGTTCATGGTTACACGTTGAATCGGAGGGTTAGGAAGGTAGGCAGAGGGCGTGATGTGACTCTGCTGGTGACGAATGGTATCAAATCATTCGAAAAAACTGACATAGGATCAGAAGATATTGAATCCTTGTGAGCTGAGTTCAGAAACTGCAAGGGTAAAAGGACCCTGATAGCAGTTATATGCAGGCCGCCCAACAGTAGCTGGGATGTGGACGACAGATTACAATGGGTAATCGAAAAGGTATGTCAAAAGGGCAATGTTATGATAGTCATGGGTGATTTTAACATTCAGGTCATTTGGGAAAATCAGGTTGGTAATGGATTTCAAAAGAGTGAGTTTCTTGAATGATGGCTTTTTAGAGCAGTTTGTCATTGACATTGGGATCAGCTATACTGGATTGGATGTTATATAATGAACCAGAGGTGATTAGGGAGCTTAAGGTAAAAAAAACCCTCAGGAGGCAGTGATCACAGTATAATTGAGTTCAACTTGAAATTTGATCGGGAGACGTAGCAGTATTTCAGTGGGGTAAAGGAAATTACAGCAGTATGAGAGAGGAGTTGACCAAAGTAAATTGGAAGGAGATGCTGGCAGGGAAGACAGCAGAGCAGCGATGGCGTGACTTTCTGGGAAAAATGAGGAAGGTGCAGGATAGATGTATTCCAAAAGCAAAGAAATACTCAAATGGTAAAATAGTACAACTGTGGCTGACAAGGGAAGTCAAAGGTAATGTAAAAGCAAAACAGAGGGCATACAACAAAACAAAAATTAGTGGGAAGATAGAGGATTGGGAAGCTTTTAAACCCCTGTAGAAAGTAACTAAAAGAATCATTAGGAGGAAAAAGAGGAAGAGAGAAAAGCGAGCAAACAATATCCAAGTGAATAGTAAAAGATGTCAGGGGTAAGTTTTTTATGCAGAGAGTGCATGGAGTGGGCTGCCGGATGTGGTGGTGGTGGCAAAAACGATAGGGTCTTTTAACAGACTCCTGGATAGGTACATGGAGCTTAGAAAAATAGAGGGCTATGGGTAAGTTTAGGTAGTTCTAAGGTAAGGACATGTTCAGCACAGCTTTGTGGGCTGAAGGGGCTGTATTGTGCTATAGGTTTTCTGTATTCTATGTTTCTAAAAGCTTTTTCAAGTATGTAAAAAATAACAGGGAGATGAGAGTGGATATTGGACCGCTAGAAAATGAGGCCGGAGAAATAATACCAGGGACAAGAAGATGGCAGATGAACTATATCCAGTATGTTGCATCAGTCTTCACTGTAGAGCATGCTGGTGGTGAGCCAGCTGTTGAAAGGTGTGAGGGAAGAGAAGTGAGTGCAGTTACTATTACAAGGGGAGAAGATGCTCAAAAAGCTGAAAGACATAAGGGTACATAACTCATCTGGACCAGATGAATTGCAACCTAAGAAGTAGCGTTTGAGATTGTGAAGGCATTAGAAATGATCTTTCAAAAATTATTGAACTCTGGCATGGTGGCAGAGGACTGGAAAATCGCAAATGTCACTCCACTCTTTAAAAATGAGGAAGGCAGCAGAAAGGAAATTATAGACCAGTTAGCCTGACCTCAGTGGTTGGAAAAATGTTAGAGTCAATTGTTAAGGATGAGGTGATAGAGTACTTGGTGACACAGAACAAGATAGGACAAAGTCAGCATGCTTTCCTCAAGGGAAAATCTTGCCTGATGAACCTGTTGGAATTCTTTGAGGAGATGACAAGTAGGATAGATAAAGGGGATGCAGTGGATATTGTATATTTAGACTTTCAGAAGGCCTTTGACAAGGTGCCACACATGAGGCTGCTTACGAAGTTAAGAGCCTATGGTATTACAGGAAAGTTACTGGCATGGTTAGAGCATTGGCTGATAGGTAGGAGGCAGCATGTAGGAATAAAAGGATCCTTTTTTGGTTCGCTGCCAGTGACTTGTGGTGTTCTGCAGTGGTCAGTGTTGGGACCACTTCTGTTTATGCTGTATTTTAATGATCTAGATGATGGAATAGATGGCTTTGTTGCCAAGTTTGCAGATGATACATAGATTGGTGGAGGGACAGGTAGTGGTGAGGAAACAGGTGGGATGCAGAAGGACTGAGACAGATTAGGAGAATGGGCAAGAAAGTGGCAAATGAAATACAAAGTTGGAAAATGCATGGTCATACATAATGTTAGCACTCATTTCAAGTGGTCTCAAATATAAGCAAGGATGTGATACTGAGGCTTTATAAGGCAGTGGTGAGGCCTCACCTTGAGTATTGTGAACAGTCCTCATCTGAGAAAAGATGTGCTAGCATTGGAGAGGGTTCAGAGGGGGTTCATAAGGACGATTCCATGAATGAAAGGGCTATCATACAAGGAACATTTGAAGGCTCTGGATCTGGATTCGCTGGAATTTAGAAGGATGAGAGGGGGATCTCATTGAAACTTTTAGAATGTTGAAAAGCCTGGACAGTGGAAAAGATGTTTTCCATGTTGGGGGAGTCTTGGACAAGACGGCAGAGCCTCAGGATAGATGGGCGTCCATTTAAAACATAGATGTGGTGAAACTTCTTTAGCTAAAGGCTGGCGAATTTGTGGAATTTGTTACACAGGCAGCTGTGGAGACCAGGTCATCGGGTGTATTTAAGGCAGAGCTTGATAGCTTCTTGAGTGGACATGGTATCAAACGTTACGGGGAGAAGACTGGGGAGTGGGGCTAAGGAGGGGAAAAAAGGGTCAGCCATGATTGAATGTTGAAGCAGACTCAATGGGCCAAATGGCCTAATTCTGCTCCTATGTCTTATGGTCTTATGATCTTATATGTACTGTTATAATAAATTTAATTTTGAACTTTAAACTTGATTCTGGTTAGTAAGGTTTCATCACTGCTGCCTTCTAACCTACCCCACAGTGCTGCTTTACCAAATAATCCTATTCTATCTGAAGGCAAATGTTATGAATATTTATTAGTGGTAAACCACAAGTATATTGTATCCTATTAAACTAAGAACACAGAGCTGATATTCAGTGGCTAGTTTATTAAATACACTTGTACACCTGATTATTAATGCAAATATCTAATCAGCCAATCATATTTCAGCAACTCCATGCATAAAAACATGGTCAAGAGGTTTCACGTGTTGTTCAGTCCAAACATCAGAATGGGGGAGAAATGTGCTCTGAGGGACTTTGACCATGGAATAATTGTTGCTGCCAGACGGAGTGGTTGAGTATGTCATCTTCTGGGAGTTTTATACACAGCAGTCTCTAGAGTTTACAGAGAATGGTGTGAAAAACAAAACAAAACTGTGCGTGCCAGTTCACACCTTGCTAATGAGAGAGGTCGGAGGAGAATGGCCAGAATGGTTCAAGCTGACAGGAAGAAATTGCTCCTTGCCTCTGTTCTAAAAGGTCACCCCTCAAGTTTGAGGCACAACACACTGAACCTTGAAGCAGATAGGCAACAGCAGCAAAAGATGATAAGAATATGCTCAATGGCCACTGAATGCATTTAAAGTATATTACTCAGATGTTCCATAAGCCGGAGAAAACTATGCGTGTAATGCATTTGTCAAGAGGAACTCAACCCATTAATTTTGGCCTAGGTAGGATCAATCTTTTCCTCTAAAAATCAAGGTTTTTTTTTCCTGTTCTCTAATATCTTGTTATGGGAGGAGAGATTTGGCCTGCATAGGAAAGTGCCCTTTTCTTACCAGATGAATTGCACTCTGATGAATAGTAAATAGGATAAAATTTAATAAGCCTTGGGTTAATTTTCACCAGATCACCACAGATGTGACATCAGTGCTATTTTTTTAAAATTCTGTGAGTTGCTACTTTCATCTCACTGTTTCCTGCAGTTGAGCCTTCAGCTCATCCGTCTCATAAACACATGAGATTCTGCAGATGTTGGAAATCGAGAGTAACACACACAAAATACTGGAGGAACTCGGCAGGCCAGGGAGCATCTATGGAGCTGAAAGGAGGTTTATATTTTGGGGCAAGCCTCGGCCTGAAATGTGGGTTGTTCATTCCTCTCCACAGATGCTGCCCTACCTGTTGAGTTCCTCCAGCATTTTGTGTTGTTGCTGATGACTCTCTTTGTGCATTTGATTTCACCATTACACAGTCCATGTTAGACCATAAGACATAGGAGCAGAATTAAGTCATTCAGCCCATCGAGTCTGCTCTGTCATTCCACCAGGGCTGATCCCAGATCCCACTCAACCCCATACACCTGCCTTCTTGCCATAACCTATGATGTCCTAACCAATCAGGAAACTGTCAACTTCCGCTTTAAGTATACCCATGAGCTTGTACTCCACCGGAGTCTGTGGCAGAGCATTCCATAGATTCATTACTCCCTGGCTAAAAGAAATTTCCTCCTTGCCTCCGTTCAAAATGGTCACCCCTCAATTTTGAGGCTGTACCCTCCAGTTCTGCATACTCCAAGACAAGAAAAATCTCCACATCCGCTTTATTTAGTCATTTCAACATTTGATAGGTTTCAATGAGATCCCCCTACATTCTTCTAAATTCCAGTGAGTACAGGCCCAAAGCTGCCAAACCCTCCTCATAAGTTAACCCCTTCATTCCCGGAATCATCCCTGTGAGCATTCTCTGGACTCTTTCCAATGCCAACACATCCTTTCTGAGATATGGAACCCAAAGCTGTTGACAATACTTTAAGTGCACTAGTGTCGTATAAAGGCTCAGCATTATCTCCTTGCTTTTATATTCTATTCCCCTTGAAATAAATGCCAACATTGACCTTCTGGGAGACCTGCACAAGGACTCCTAAGTCCTTCTGCACCTCTGATGTTTAAACCTTCTCCCCATTTAGATAATAGTCTACACTATTGTTCCTTTTATCAAAATGCATGATCACACTGCATTCCATCTGCCACTTTTTTGCCCTTTCTTTCAATTTGTCTAAGTCCTGCTGCAATTACATTGCTTCCTCAGCAGTACCTACCCCTCCAACAAACAATGTGAAAAGTAGCAATCCTAATACTGACCCCTGAGGAACACCACTAGTCACTGGCAGCCAACCAGAAAAGGGCCCAGTCACTGCCTCCTGTCTGTCAGCCATTCCTCTATCCATGTCAGTATCTTTCCCGGAGCGCCATTGTATTTTATCTTGTTAAGCAGCCTCTTGTGTGGCACCTTGTCAAATGCCTTCTGAAATTCCAAGTAAATGATATCCACTGCCTCTCCTTCATTCACCCTGCTTGTTACTTCCTCAAAGAGCTCTAACAAATCTGTCAGGCAAGATTTCCCTTCACAGAAACCATGCTGATTGTGACTTATTTTATGATTAGTCTGCAAGTACTCCAAAACCTCATCCCTAATAATAGACTCCAGTACTTTCCCAGCCACTGAGGTTAGGCTAACTGGCCTATAATTTCCTTTTACTTGCCTTCCTCTGTTCTTAAGGAATGGAGTGACATTTGCAATTTTTAAGTCCTCTGGGACCATGCCAGAATCAAGTGATTCTTGAAAGATCATGACCAATGTATCTGTTAATTTTGAGGAACCTCTCTCAGGACTGTGGGATGTAGTCCATTTGGGCCAGGTGACTTATCCACCTTAAGACCTTTGAGTTTGCCTAGCACTTTTTCCTTTGTAATAGCAATGATACTCCTGTTCCCTGACACTCCCTGATCTCTGGTACACTGCTAGTGTCTTCCACAGTGAAGACTGATGCAAAGTACCCATTAAGTTTATCTGCCATTTCTTTGTCCCTCATTACTACCTCACCAGCATAATTTTCCAGTGGTTCAATATCAACTCTCACATCTCTTTTACTCTTTATATAACTGAAAAACTTTTAGTATATTTATATTATTGGCCAGCTTGCCTCATATTTAACGTTTTCCCTTCTTATAGCTTTTTTAGTTATCTTATGTATTATTTTAAAAGCTTCCCAAACATCCAACTTCCCACTCACTTTTGCTACCTTATATGCTCTTTTCTTGGCTTTTATGCAGTCCTTAACTTCCCTTGTCAGCCATGGTTGCCTACCCCTGCCACTTGAGAACAACTTCTGTGGGACATATCTATCCTGCACCCTGTGAACTATCCCAGAAACTTCAGCTACCTCTGTTCTGCGATCATCCCCATCAGTATCCCCCTCTCTCATGCCTCTGTAATTCCCTTTATTTCATTGTGCTACTGATACATGTGACTTATGCTTGTTCCTCTCAAATTACAGTGTGAATTCAATCTTATTCCTCTACTTTAAACTCCTTAATAAGATCTAGGTTATTACTCAACAACCAATCTAAGATAGCCTTTCCATCGGTAGGCTCAAGCGTAAGCTGTTCTAAAAAGCCATCTCGTATGCATTCAACAGATTCCCTTCCTTACGATCTGACACCAACTTGATTTTCCCAATCCCCTTGCATATTGAAGTCCCCCATTACAATTCTGACATTACCCTTATTATATGACTTTTCCAGCTCCCTTTGTAATTTCAACCCCACATCTTGGCTACTATTTGGAGGCCTAAATATGATTCCCATATTTTTTTTTTACCCTTGGAGTTTCTTCACTCCACCCACAAAGATTCGACATTCTCTGATCCTATGTCACTTCTTTCTAAAGATGTAATTCCATCTCTTACCAACAGAGCCACACCACTGCCTATGCCATCCTGCCTGTCCTTTCGATATAATGTATTTTCTTTGATATTAAGCTCCCAACTATGGTCTTCTTTCAGCCATGCGTCAGTGATGCCCACAATGTCATACTGACCAATCTCTAATTGTGACACATTGTCCACCTTATTCCGAATGCTATGAGTATTTAAATATAGCACCTTTAGTCCTGAATTCTCTAATCTTTTTGAACTTTGCCTCTGTGGTACAATTTAACTCTTTGCTCTGTTTGCATTTGTACCTAATCATTGGCTTGTCCTTCCTTACATTCATCTTACATCCATCATCTTCTTGTAAATCTACAGGCTCATCTTCAGCTCTATAATACTAGTTCCCATCCCCCTGCCATATTGCTTAAAGCACTCCCAACAGCTCTATCAAACCTGCCCGCAAGAATATTAGTCCCCCTGGGATTCAGGTGCATCTCGTCCCTTTTGTACAGGTCACATCTGCCCCAAAAGAGGCCCTAATTATCCAGAAATTAGAATCCCTGAACCTGCTTCAACTCTTCAGCCACACATTTATCTGGCACCTCATTCTATTCCTATCCCCACTGTCGCATGGCACAAGCAGCAATCTTGAGATTACTACCTTTAAGGTCCTGTTTCTCAGCTTCCTTCCTAACTGTCTGTATTCTTTTTTCTGGATCTTCTCCCTTTTTCTACCCATGTCATTGGTATCAATGTGTACCACAACTTCTGGCAGCTCAACCGCCCTTTTCAGGATATTGTGGATGCGTTCAGACTACATATATACACATAATTGTGTGGCTAGGCATAGCTCAAATACCATCTATAAATTTGCTGACGATGCAACCATTGTTGGTAGAATCTCAGGTGGTGACGAGAGGGCGTACAGGAGTGAGATATGCCAACTAGTGGAGTGTTACCGCAGCAACAACTTGGCACTTAACATCAGTAAGACAAAAGAGCTGATCGTGGACTTCAGGAAAGGTAAGATGAAGGAACACATACCAATCCTCATAGAGGGATCAGAAGGCTGATGTGAGGAAAACCCTGTGCAGGGTCAACCCGTGGAAGGCTGCTGGACCAGACAGTATTCCTGGCAGAGTGTTTAGAGGATGTGCAGACCAGCTAGCAGATATTCTCACTGACATCTTCAACACTTCCCTGAGCAGCGCCATTGTTCCTATGTGCTTCAAGGCCGCCACCATCTTCCCCGTGCCAAAGAAGTCTTCAGTGTCCTGCCTCAATGACTACTGTCCCATTGTACTCACATCCATCATCATGAAATGTTTCGAGAGGCTCGTCATGAGGCACATCAAGACCCTGCTGCCCCCCTCACTGGACCCCCTGCAGTTCATGTACCGTCCCAACCGTTCAACAGACGACGCCATCGCCACCACCCTCCACCTGGCCCTAACCCACCTGGACAAAAAAGACATGTATGTTCGAATGCTGTTCATAGACTTCAGTTCAGCATTCAACACAATCATTCCTCAGAAACTGGAAAGCTGAGCCTACTGGGCCTGAACACCTCCCTCTGCAACTGGATCCTAGACTTCCTGACTGGGAGACCTCAGTCAGTTCGGATTGGAAGCAGCATCTCCAACACCATCACACTGAGCACGGGGGCTCCCCTTGGGCTATGTGCTCAGTCCACCGCTGTTCACTCTGCTGACCCACGACTGTGCTGCAACACACAGCTCGAACCACATCATCAAGTTTGCTGATGACATGACTGGTGGGTCTCATCAGCAAGAATGATGAGTCAGCATACAGAGAGGAGGTGCAGCGGCTAACGAACTGGTGCAGTGCCAGCAACCTGTCTGTGAATGTGAACAAAACAAAAGAAATGGTTGTTGACTTCAGGAGGACACGGAGCGACCACTCTCCGCAGAACATTGACGTCTCCTCCGTAGAGATCATTAAGAGCACCAAATTTCTTGGTGTTCACCTGGCGGTGAATCTCACTTGGTCCCTCAACACCAGCTCCATAGCAAAGAAAGCCCAGCAGCATCTCTACTTTCTGCAAAGGCTGAGAAAAGTCCATCTCCCATCCCCCATCCACACCACATTCCACACAGGTTGTATTGTGAGCATCCTGAGCAGCTGCATCACTGCCTGGTTCAGAAATTGCACCATCTCAGATCGCAAGACCCTGCAGCGGATAGTGAGGTCAACTGAGAAGATCATTGGGGTCTCTGTTCCTGCCATTACAGACATTTACACCACATGCTGCATCCACAAAGCAGACAGCATTATGAAGGACCTCACTCACCCCTCATACAAACTCTTCTCCCTCCTGCCATCTGGCAAAAGGCACTGAAGCCTCCATGCTCTGACGACCAGACTATGTAACAGTTTCTTCCCCCAAGCCATCAGACTCCTCAATACCCAAAGCCTGGACTGACACCAACCTACTGCACTCTACTGTGCCTGTTGTCTTGTTTATTATTTATTGTAATGCCTGCACTGTTTTGTGCACTTTATGCAGTCCTGGGAAGGTCTGTAGTCCAGTGTAGTTTTTGTGTTATTTTACATAGTTCAGTGTAGTTTTTGTATTGTTTCATGTAGCACCATGGTCCTGAAAAACATTGTCTCGTTTTTACTGTGTACTCTACCAGCAGTTATGGTTGAAATGACAATAAAAAGTGACTTGACTTGAAGTGGAGAGAGTGAGCAGTGGTTACCCATAGCCCTCTATTTTTCTGAGCTCCATGTACCTGTCCAGGAGACTCTTAACAGACCCCATCGTTTCCACCTCCAGCACTGTTGCCAGCAGCCCATTCCACACACTCATCACTCTCTGAGTAAAAAACTTACCCCTGACATCTCCTCTGTACCTACTTCCATGCATCTTAAAACTGTGCCCTCTCATGCTAGCCATTTCAGCCCTGGGAAAAAGCCTCTGACTATCCACAGGATCAATGCCTCTCATCATCTTATACACCTCTCAGGTCACCTCTCATCCTCTGTTGCCCCAAGGGAAAAAGGCTGAGTTCACTCAACCTATTCTCATAAGGCCGCTCCCCAATCCAGGCAATATCCTTGTAAATCTCTGCATCCTTTCTGTGGTTTCCACATCCTTCCTGTAGTGAGGTAACCAGAACTGAGCTCAGAACTCCAAGTGGGGTCTGACGAGGGTCCTGTGTAGCTGCAACATTACCTCTCGGCCCCTAAACTCAATCCCACGATTGATGAAGGCCAGTGCACCGTATGCTTTCTTAACCACAGAGTCAACCTATGCAGCAGTTCTGAGTGTCCTATGGACTCGGACCCCAAGATCCCTCTGATCCTCCACACTGCCAAGAGTCTTACCATTAATACTATATTCTGCCATCATACTTGACCTACCAAAATGAACCACCTCACATTTATCTGGGTTGAACTCCATGTGCCACTTCTCAGCCCAGTTTTGCATCCTATCAGTGTCCTGCTGTAACCTTTGACAGCCCTCCAAACTATCCACAACACCTCCAACCTTTGTGTCATCAGATTTACTAACCCATCCCTCCACATCTTCATCCAGGTCATTTATAAAAATCACGAAGAGTAGGGGTCCCAGAACAGATCCCTGAGGCACACCACTGGTGACCGACCTCCATGTAGAATATGACCCGTCTACAACCACTCTTTTGCATTCTGTGGGCAAGCCAGTTCTGGACCCACAAAGCAATGTCCCCTTGGATCCCATGCCTCCTTACTTTCTCAATAAGCTTTGCATGGGGTACCTTGTCAACTGCCTTGCTGAAATCCATATACACTACATCTACAGCTCTACTTTAATCAATGTGTTTAGTTACATCCTCAGAAAACTCAATCAGGCTCATAAGGCACGACCTGCCTTTCACAAAGCCATGCTGACTACTCCTAATCATATTATGCCTCTCCAAATGTTCAGAAATCCTGCCTCTCAGGATCTTCTCCATCAATTTACCAACCACTGAAATAAGACTCACTGGTCTATAATTTCCTGGGCTATCTCTACTCCCTTTCTTGAATTGGGGAACAACATTCGCAATCCTCCAATCCTCCGGAACCTCTCCTGTCCCCATTGATGATGTAAAGATCATTGCCAGAGGCTCAGCAATCTCCTCCCTCGCCTCCCACAGTAGTCTGGGGTACATTTCGTCGGGTCCCAGTAACTTATCCAACTTGATGCTTTCCAAATGCTCCAGCACATCCTCTTTCTTAATGCTCAAGCTTTTCTGTTGGCTGTAAGTCATCCCTACAATCGCCAGGATCCTTCTCCATAGTGAATACTGAAACAAAGTACTCATTAAGTACCTCTGCTATCTCCTCCAGTTCCATACGCACTTTTCCACTGTCACACTTGAATGGTCCTATTCTCTCACGTCTTATCCTCTTCACATACTTGTAGAATGCTTTGGAGTTTTCCTTGGCATTTATAGCGAGAGGATTTGAGTACAGGAGCAGGGAGGTACTACTGCAGTTGTACAAGGCCTTGGTGAGACCACACCTGGAGTATTGTGTGCAGTCTTGGTCCCCTAATCTGAGGAAAGACATCCTTGCCATAGAGGGAGTACAGAGAAGGTTCACCAGATTGATTCCTGGGATGGCAGGACTTTCATATGAAGAAAGACTGGATGAACTGGGCTTGTACTCGTTGGAATTTAGAAGATTGAGGGGGGATCTGATTGAAACGTATAAGATCCTAAGGGGATTGGACAGGCTAGATGCAGGAAGATTGTTCCCGATGTTGGGGAAGTCCAGAACGAGGGGTCACAGTTTGAGGATAGAGGGGAAGCCTTTTAGGACCGAGATTAGGAAAAACTTCTTCACACAGAGAGTGGTGAATCTGTGGAATTCTCTGCCACAGGAAACAGTTGAGGCCAGTTCATTGGCTATATTTAAGAGGGAGTTAGATATGGCCCTTGTGGCTACGGGGGTCAGGGGGTATGGAGGGAAGGCTGGGGCGGTGTTCTGAGTTGGATGATCAGCCATGATCATAATAAATGGCGGTGCAGGCTCGAAGGGCCGAATGGCCTACTCCTGCACCTATTTTCTATGTCTATGTTTCTATGTTTAATCCTGTTCGCCAAGACCTTCTCATGGCCCCTTCTGGCTCTCCTAATTTCTTCCTTAAGCTCCTTCCTGCTAGCCTTATAATCTAGATCTATCATTGCCTAGTTTTTTGCACCCTTCGTAAGCTCTTCTTTTCTGCTTGACTAAATTTACAACAGCCTTTGTATACCATGGTTTCTGAACCCTACCATCCTTTACCTGTCTCATTGGAACGTACCTATGCAGAACTCCACACATATATCCCCTGAACATCTGCCACATTTCTTCTGTACATTTCCCTGAGAACATTTGTTCCCAATTTATGCTTCCATGTTCCTGCCTGATAGCCTCATATTTCCCCTTGCTCCAATTAAATGCTTTCCTAACTTGTCTGTTCCTATCCCCCTCCAATGCTATGGTAAAGGAGATAGAATTGTGATCACTATCTCCACAATGCTCTCCCACTGAGAGACCTGACACCTGACCAGGTTCTCAGCAGGTTGGGCAGCATCCATGGAAAAGATCGGTCTACATTTTGGGCTGGAACCCTTCATCAGGACGGGTTCCGGTCCGAAACGTCAACCGATCTTTTCCACGGATGTTGCCCGACCTGCTGAGTTCCTCCAGAGTGTTGTGAGTGTTGCTTTGACCCCAGCATCTGCAGATTATTTTGTGTTTACCTGACCAGGTTCATTTCCCAATACCAGATCAAGCACAGCCTCTCCTCTTGTAAGCTTATAATAATGTCAAGAAACCTTCCTGAACACACTTAACAAATTCCACCCCATCTAAACCCCTCACTCCAGGGAGATGCCAATCAACATTTGGGAAATTAAAATCTCCCACCACAACAACTCTTATTATTACACCTTTCCAGAATCTGTCTCCCTATCTGCTCCTCAATGTCCCTGTTACTGGTCTACTGTCCCTGGTCTATTAAAAAACACCCAGTAGAGTTATTGACCCTTTCCTGTTCCTAACTTCCACCCACAGAGACTCCATAGACAATCCGTGTCTTCCTCCTTTTCTACAGCCGTGACACTATCTCTGATCAAAAGTGCCACACCCCACCTCTTTTGCCTCTCTCCCTATCCTTTCTGAAACATCTAAAGCCTGGCACTCAAAGTTACCATTTATGCCCCTGAGCCAACCAAGTCTCTGTAATGGCCACAACATCATACTCCAAGTACTGATCCACACTCTAAGCTCATCCGCTTTCTTCATAATACTTCTTGCATTGAAATAGACACATTGAGCTTGACCCTTCTCTATCACCTGGCTATCCTCCCTCCTCCACTGTCTCCAAGCCTTCTATATTTGTGAGCCAACTACCTCTTCCTCTGTCTCTTCAGTTTGGTCCCAAGTTCCTGGGTGTCAAGATCTCTGAGGATCTAACCTGGTCCCAACATATCGATGTAGTTATAAAGAAGGCAAGACAGCAGCTATACTTTATTAGGTGTTTGAAGAGATTTGGCATGTCAACAAATACACTCAAAAACTTCTATGGTTGTACCGTGGAGAGCATTCTGGCAGGCTGCATCATTGGCTGGTATGGAGGGGCTACTGCACAGGACTGAAAGAAGCTGCAGAAGGTTGTAAATCTAGTCAGCTCCATCTTGGGTACTAGCCTGAAAAGCATCCAGGACGTCTTTAAGGAGTGGTGTCTCAGAAAGGCAGCGTCCATTATTAAGAACCTCCAGCACCCAGGGCATGCCCTTTTCTCACTGTTACCATCAGGTAGGAGATACAGAAGCCTGAAGGCACACACTCAGCGATTCAGGAACAGCTTCTTCCCATCTGCCATTCAATTCCGAAATGAACATAGGATCTTTGGACACTACCTCACTTTTTTTTAATATACAGTATTTCTGTTTTTGCACATTTTTAAAAAATTATTCAATGTACATAATTGATTTACTTGTTTATTATTATTATATTTTCTCTGCTAGATTATGTATTGCACTGAACTGCTGTTGCTAAGTTAACGAATTTCATGTCACACGCTGGTGATGATAAACCTGATTCTGATTCTGATTCTGAAACATCACAGACCCTGGCACCTGGGAGACAAACTACTATCCTTGTTTCTCTTTTTGCATTTACAGAATCGCCTATTTGAAATACAATGTTGGAAAATGCATGGTCGTGCACTTTGGTCAAAGAAATAAATGTGCAGACTATTTTCTAAACAGGTAGAAAATCCAAAAATCTGCAATGCAAAGGGACTTGAGTCCCTGTGCAGGGCAACTCTAAAGGTTAACTTGTAGGTAGAGTCGGTGGCGAGGAAGGCAAATGCAATATTAGCTTTCATTTCAAGAGCTCTGGAATACAAGAGCAGATATGTGATACTGAGGCTTTATAAGGCACTGGTGAAGCCTCACCTTGAATATTGTGCAAAGTTTTGGGCACCTCATCTAAGAAAAGATGTGCTGGCGTTGGAGAGGGCTCAGAGAAGGATCACAAGGATGATTCTGGGAATGAGGGTTATCATATGAGGAACATTTGATAGCTCTAGGTCTGTACTTGCTGGAGTTTAGAAGGATGAGATGGGGGTCTCATTGAAACATTTTGATTATTGAAAGGCCTAGACAGAGTAGATGTGGAAAGGATGTTTCCTATGGTGGGGGAGTTTAGGAAAAGTGGGCATAGCCTCAGGATAGGTTTAAAACAGAGATGCAGAGAAATGTCTTTAGCCAGACGGTGGTGAATTTGTGGAATTTGTTACCACAGGCAGCTGTGGAGGCCAGGTCGTTGGGTGTATTTATGGCAGAGATTGATAGGTTCTTGATTGGACACAGCTTCGAAGGTTATGGGGACAAGGCCAGGGAATGGGGCTGAGCAGGGGAAAAAGGATCAGCCATGATTGAATGGTGGAATAGACTTGACGGGCCAACTGGCCTAATTCTGCTCCTATGTGTTATGGTCTTATGGTCTCTAACTATAGAGTCCCCTATTACTGCTGCCATTCTCTTCAGCATCCTACCCTTCTGAGCCACAGGGCCAGCTCAGTGTCAGAGGCATGGCCGCTGTTGCTTCCCCCAGGTAGGTCCACCCCCGTACCCCCCCATCTGTACTCAAAATGGAGTACTTACGGTTGAAGAGGATGTTTGTTTGTTGGTAGAACGTTGTACAGACATTTTGAGGAGATTCCGACAGATTAGGAGGCTCAATGTCAGGAAGCTACAAGCCAACTTGTTACGAACTGGTTACTTCGATCTTGGATTGATGGTTGTTTAGAGACAAGAGTGCTTTCCGTTTCTGATGAATTGTTAATGGATGTCTTATGACAAGAAATTGCCGGAGACACAGTCCAGGTGATTGGCACGGGAGCTAATGACCTAAATTTGGACTCATGCCACGATTTAACTTCCATTTAGGCATACGTTTATTTATTTGTTTCAGATAAGACAAATTCCAGGGCTGACACTTAATGATTTGAAAGTAGATTAGAAGCTGAGGAAATGCTTTAAATCGGTTGCACTGCTCGTCCAGTGGCTTGGTTGGTAAACATAGTGTGTGACTGGTTTTAATTCGTGGTCTCGATGGGATATCTGTTGTCTGCAGCTTAGGCACAATTAGCTACAGCATCTCTTTATCAGAATGGAAAGTGATGAAGAGTTTACAACGCAGTAATAGATCATTTGACACAATGATTGCTTCTAGTGTTTATGATACTGTACGTGATTCTCCTTCTCTCCCTGCTCATCTCTTTTCTACTTCATTAAGTATGTTTAGTTCAGCACTTAGTGTCTGTTGAGTGTGGACCAAGAAGTGAAAAGAGAAATGAGGGTCGTAGAGATAAGAAGTACTTAAGCAACACGCCAAGTACGTGTTGACCATCAGCCATGCATTTACACTGATCCTACATTAGTTTCAATTTGTATTCTACCCATATACTTACTTAGATTCTAACATGGCGACACATGAGAGAATGTACACCAGTTAACATGTTTTTAGACGAGACATCGGAAGGATGTGGAAGCTTTAGAGCGGGTGTAGAGCAGATTTACCAGGAAGATGCCTGGGTTAGAAAGCACATCTTGTGAGGATCAGTGGAGTGAGTTATAGCTTTTCTCTTAGGAGTGAAGGAGGATGAGAGGTGACTTGAATGTATACAAGATGATAAGGGGCATAGATTAAGTGGACAGCAAGAGATATTTTCCCAGGGTGGAAATGGTAATACACAAGGGTATAACTTTATGGTAAACGTGAGATTCTGTAGATGATAGAAATTCAGAGTACCACAGTAGAAATTCAGGAGAAACTCTGGTCCTGATGAAGTGTTTTGGCCCAAGTCTAAAAGACCATAGACATTGGAGCAGAATTAGGCCATTCAGCCCATTGAGTCTACTCCACCATACCATTATGGCCGATCCCAGATCCCACTCAACTTTACGCACCTGCCTTCTTGCCATATCATTTGATGTGTTGATTGATCAGGAAACGATCAATTTCCGCCTTAAATATTCCCACAGACTTCGCCTCCACTGCTGTCTGTGACAGAGCATTCCACAGATTCACTACTCTCTGGCTAAAAAAAAATTCCTCCTAACCTCTGTTCTAAAAGGATGCCCCTCAATTTTGAGGCTGTATGCTTTAGTTCTGGATACCCCCACCATAGGAAACATCCTCTCCACAGCCAGCTTATGTAGTCCTTTCAGCATTCGGTAGGTTTCAATGAGATCCACCCACATTCTTCTAAATTCCAGAGAGTAAAAGCCCAAAGCTGCAGAACACTCCTCATATGTTAATCCCTACATACCCGGAATCATCCTCATGAACCTCCTCTGATCCCTGTCCAATAAGAACACATCCTTTCTGAGATATGGGGTCCAAAACTGTTGACAGTACTCCAAGTGTGGCCTGACTATTGTCTTATAAAGCCTCAGCATTATCTCCTTGATTTATATTTTATTCCCCTTTAAAGAAATGCCAACATTGCATTTTCCTTCTTTACCACAGACTCAATCTGTAAATTGACCTTCTGGGAGTCTTCCACAAGGACTTCTGCACCTCTGATGTTTGAACCTTCTCCCCATTCAGATAATAGTCCACACTATTGTTCCTTTTACCAAAATGCATTATCATACATTTCCCAACACTGTATTCTATCTGCCACTTTTTGCACATTCTTCCAATTTGTCTAAGTCCTGCTGCAAACCCATTGCATCCTCAGCATTACCTATCCCTCCACCTATCTTCGTATCTTCCGCAAACTTTGCCACAAAGTCATCAGTTCCATTATCCAAATCATTGACAATGTGAAAAGTTGCAATCTCAATACTGACCCCTGAGGAATGCCGCTAGTCACAGACAGCCAACCAGAAAAGGCCACCTTTATTTCCACTCGCTGCCTCCTGCCTGTCAGCCATTCCGCTATCGTCGTTAGGTCGCATCTGGAATTTCCAGTTGGCGGACAATTTCCCTCCATGCCACTCTGTCCCGACACTTGTCCACAACATCCCTAGTCTTGTCCAGCTTGGTCCAATCCTTGATGTTATCCAGCCACATTGTTCTTTGCCTTCCTCTTCCTTTCTTTCCCTCCACCGACAAGATGTTATCTCTCCGTGTAATGTGTCCACAATAAGCAACTTTTAACTTCATAATCTTGTCCAGCAATATCCATGGTCTATCAACTTTGGACAAAACCCTCTCATTTGAACTTTCTCTACCCAGCTGATTTTCAACATTCAACATTTAGCACCACATTTCAAAAGCATTAATTCGTTTCATGTCATCCTTCTTCAGGGTCCATGCTTCTGATCCATACCTCAGTACTGACCATACGTAACACTTGAGGAAGCGGATTCTACTTTGGATGTCTACCTTCCGATTGCATAGTAGATCTTTTAGCTTCATGAACTGGGTCTTAGCCATACCTATGCTCCTTCTGATCTCAACTTCACATCTCCTGTCATCTGTCAGACAACTGTCAAGAAATATTCGAACTTTCGCACCTGTTCAATGTCTTGGCCATTCACTTGTAACGATACCATCATGAATGAGTCTTTAGTGTTTGATTTGCTTACCACCATCGATTTTGATTTCTTAGGGTTGATTTTAAGTCCATAGTCAAGGCTTTTCTCATTGACTTTATTCAGCATAACTTGCAGTTCGCATTCACTGTCAACTAACAACGCGGTGTCGTCCACATACCTGACGTTATCCACCTTCTGGCCTGCAATTGGAATACCTGTCTCCTGATGGTCGCATTCCCGAAAAATCCATTCTCCGTAGAGGTTGAACAAATCCGGTGATCCAACACAGCCTTGCCTTACGCCTTGTTTAGTACATGCCCATGGTGATAGCTCATTTTCTACCCTGACCGCCGCTTTCTGTTTCTAATACAAGTTCCTTATTATCTGCACATTCTCCCATCCCAGATCGTACTTGTTCAGCACCTCCATTACTTTCTCATGTCTTACTTTATCAAAAGCCTTTTCACAGTCAATAAGGCATAAGTAGATGGTCTTTTGTGCCTCAATGCATCTCTCCATGATGTTTCTCATCGCAAATATTCCTTCCCTTGTTCCTGAGCCTTTACGAAAACCAAACTGCATTTCTCCTTTTTCATCGCTGATTGTACCTTTCATTCTGCTGAACACTATTTTCAACAGTAGCTTGACGCAGTAAGACATTATGCTTATTGTCCTGTGTTCATTACATTATATCATCCTTGGCTTTTTTGGTAAGGCGATAAATACTGATTTGAGAAAGTCCTCTGGAAGATTTCCTGTCATATAACTGTTGTTTAATATCGCTAAAAGGTTCGTTTTTCCCTTCGGACCAGGTGATTTCAGAATTTAAGTGGAAATCTTATCTTCACCAGCCGCCTTTCTGACTTTTAAACTCCAAATCGCACTTTCCATCTCTGACATCAATATTTTAGGATGATTAGTCATTTGATTTAATTCTGGTAAATCCTCAATTCTGCTATCTTCAAATAATTCCGAGGTGTATCGGGGAAAAGAGGCTAGACTGCGCAGAGCGCCAAAGTTTTAAAAAGAAAAGGAATTTTCAATGGTCTTTTTTAAATTGGAGCAAGAGGCCAAGAGTGAAGGAGTGAGGAATCTCGGAGAAAAGTTTTTTTTACACTGCTCGGGGAAAAGAGGCTGGACTGCGCAGGCGCATGACATAGAGCGCCAGAGGTTTTAAGAAAGACCACCATATACAGCGGGCAGCAGAGTGAGAGGGAGCAGAGTGGGACGGCTTTGGCTCAACAGGCTTCGGCGTGAACAGGTAGAGGAGAGGGTAGGTTCCGATAAGTTTTGTTTTGTTTGTTTAGAGTAGAGAGAATGCTAGGCAAGATGTTGGAATGCTCCTCTTGCAGGATGTGGGAAGTCAGGGAGACTGGAGACAACACCTGCAAGAAGTGCATCCAGCTGCAGCTCCTAACAAACTGCGTTAGGGAACTGGAGCAGGAGCTGGATGACCTCCGGATCATTCAGGAGAATGAGGTGTTTATAGATAGTAGCTTTAGGGAGGTAGTTTCGCCAAAGGAGCAGTGCACAGGTAATTGGGTTACCCTCAGGCGAGGGAAGGGGAAAGGGCAGGCAGAGCAGAGTTCCCTGTGGCCATTCCCCTCAACAACAAGTATACCAATTTGGATACTGTTGGGGGGGATGATTTACCTGGGACAAGCTGTGGCAGCCGGATCTCTGGCACTGAGTCTGGTTCTTCAGTGCAGAAGGGAGGGTGGAGAAAGAGGAGAGTGGTAGTGATAGGGGGCTCGATAGTTAGAGGTACAGAAAGGAGGTTCTTTGGTCCTGACAGAGACTCCTGGATGTTTGTTGCCTCCCGGGTGCCAGGGTCAGGGTCCTGAAGAGTTAGTATAGAGAGCTTGGTAGGAAGTTAAAAAGCAGGACCTCGAGGGTGGTAATCTCAGGATTGCTACCTGTGCTGCATGCCAGTGAGGGTAGGAATAGGATGTTCTGGCGGATGAGCACATGGCTGAGGAACTGGTGTAGGGGGCAGGGTTTCAGATTTCAAGATCATTGGGACCTCTTCTGGGGCAGTGGCCGGGTCAGGCTCAGCCGGCCTGTCTGAGCGTCGAGGCAGTGGATGGGAACGGGCAGCTGCAGGCTGAAGCTATAGACCACCTCGCTGTTGAGGCCCAGGTCAGGGTTGGCGGTCTCCAGCTGGAGCAGCATCGAGCTGGGCGGCATGTCTTCCCGCAGCTCCCAATGGCATATCTCTCGAATAGCCTTTGACAACGTCCAGCTCCTGGCTTTCACATGTGGCTTAGCTACTAAGCCCGGTGAAACCGTTTCTACTGACAGAAGAAGAGTCAAAGGCAGATTACAGGTGCCAGGCAGATGGGGCTCATCAGCCATGGTTGTCAGCTCCGCTATACAAGCCAGTATTTTTCCTGTAACACCGCAGCATTTTATTTTATTAAGCAGCCATGTGTGTGGCGCCTTCTGAAAATCCACGTAAATGACATCCACTACCCAACCTTTGTCCACCCTGCTTGTTACTTCCTCGAAGAACTCGATTTGTCAGGCATGACTTCCCTTTTACCGAAACCATACTGTCTTTGACTTATTTTGTCATTAGTCTCCAAGTACCCCGAAACCTCATCCTTTATAATAAACTCTAACACTTACCCAACTGCTGAAGTTAAGCTAACTGGTCTATAATTTCCTTTCTTTTGTCTTTCTGCCTTCTTAAAGAGTGGAGTGACATTTGCAATTTTCTAGTCCTTCGGGACCATGCCAGAATCAAGTGATTCTTGAAAGATCATGACCAATGCATCCGTTATCTCTTCAGCAACCTCTCTTCAGGGCGCAGGGATGTAATTTATCTGGTCCAGGTGACTTAACCACCTTAACACCTTTGAGTTAACCTAGCACTTTTTCCTTCGTAATGGTAATGGCACACACTCCTGCTCCCTGACACCCATCGACCTTTGGCGCATTGTTAGTGTCTTCCACAGTGAAGGCAGATGTAAAGTACCCATTAAGTTCATTTACCATTTCTTTGTCCTCCATTACTATCTCACCAGCATCATTTTCCAATGGTCCAATATCAACTCTCATATCCATTTTACTTTCTATAGCCGAAAAAACTTTCAGTATCCTGCTCTATATTATTGGCTAGTCTGCCCTCGTATTTCATCTTTTCCCTTCTTTGCGCTTCTTAGTTGCTGTCTGTTGGATTTTAAAAGCTTCCAATCATCTAACTTCCCACTTCCTTTTGCTACCTTATATGTCCTCTCCTTGGCTTTTATGCAGTCCTTAACTTCCTTTGTCAGCTCTGTCATTTGAGAACTTCTTCCTCTGTGGACATATCTATTCTGCACCTCGTGAACTATTCCTAGAAACTTCAGCCATCTCTGGTCTGCCGTCAAACCACCATCTTCCCCCTCCAATTCACCTAGGCAAGATCCTCTCTCATGCTCTGTAATTCCCTTTGTGATACTGATACATGTGACTTTTGCTTTTCCCCCTCAAACTACAGTATGAATCCAATCATATTATGATCACTGCCTCCTCAGGGTTCCTTTACATTAAGCTCCCTAATAAGATCTGGGCTGTTACACAACACCCAGTCTAAGATAGTCTTTCCCCAAGTAGGCTCAAGCACAAGCTGCTCTAAAGAGCCATCTCGTAGGCATTCAACAAATTCCCTCTCTTGTGATCTGACACCAACCTGATTTTCCCAATCCCCTTTCATATTGAAGTCCCCCATTACAATAGTGTCTTACCCTTATTACATGCCTTTTCCAGCTCCCTTTGCAATCTCAACCCCACATCTTGGCTGCTATTTGGAGGCCCATAATGTTTTTTTTACCCTTGCAGTTTCTTCACTCCACCCACAAAGATTTGACATTCCCTGACTCTTTGTCACCTCTTTCTAAAGATGTAATTCCATCTCTTACCAACAGAGCCACATCACTGTGTAAGCCTTCCTGCCTGTCCTTTCGATACAAGGTGTATCTTTTGATGTTAAGCTCCCAACTATGGCCTTCTTTCAGCCACAACTCAGTGAAGCCCACAATGTCATACCGACCAATCTCTAATTGTGCCATGAGTTTGTCCACCTTATTCCGAATGCTACTTGCATTTAAATACAGCACCTTCAGTCCTGCATTCTTCACCCTTTTGAATTTTGTTGTTTAAATTTAACTCTTTGCTCTGTCTGCATTTGTACCCAATCATTGGCTTGTCCTTCCTTACAATCATCTTGCAATTTATATCATCTGCTTGTAAACCTGCTGCTGGCTCATCCTCAGCTCTATCACACTGATTCTCATCCCCCTGCCATATTAGTTTAAACCACCCCCAATAGCTCTAGTAAATCTGCCTGCAAGAATATTGGACCCCTTGGATTCAAGTGCAACCCTTCCCTTTTGTACAGGTCCCAGCTGTCCCAGAATAAGTCTCAATTATCCAGAAATCAGAATCCTTGCCCCCTGCTCCAATTCTTCAGCCACGTATTTATCTCTGCCACCTCGTTCTATTCCTATCCTCACTGCTGCATGGTATAGGCAGCAATTCCAAGATTACTACCTTTGAGGTCTTGCTTCTCAGCTTCCTTCCTAACTCCTTGTATTCTTTTTTTCAGCACCTTCTTCCTTTTTCTACCTATGTGAAAGCTCCTGGTTTCCTTGGCTGCGCAAGTCTGGGGAAGACAACCTTCGGCCCCGGCAAACTCATGAGATTGAGGCATGCTACCACCCCAAACCCCTGTTTGTGAAGATGCTGTGTCATTTGCTACCTTGTTACAAATTAGTGGCATGAAACAACAGGCAGTACGCCGATACAATTTAAAGATTATCTTTATGATTTTTCATTTGACTAAAGGGTTAGTAAAGAAAAGAGAAAAGAACAAAAAAAAAGAAAAGGGCCCATTTTAATGATACAGTCTATTGTGCATAAGTTGGAGCTCACAGTTGCTCCAAGACACCGATCCTCAGTCAATCTCACCCCGGGCTTCATCGAACCGGTCCCACTCCGGCTCGAACTCTATGACCTTTCTCTCTGCTGCGTCTTCCCTCTTCATCTCCTCTCGAATAAAATCCCCAAGCCACCCTTAGTGTCCCTCACCAGAGAAACCTCCCCTGAATTCGACCATCCTAATTGGACGGCACATATTTCTCCTCATCTCTTATCTTCCCAAACAAGCTGCAGTCACAGAACTGCCAAAATGAGATGTATACAGCATAAAATGAAATATATACAGCACAACAGTAAAAATATGAACCAGGGCATTACATGTGTCATTGGTACCAATATGTACCACGACTTCTGGCTACTCGCCCTCCCTTTTCAGAATATTGTGGACGCGTCCAGAAAGTTAGCTGTTTATTCCCATCTCTAGATGCTACCTGACCTCCAACGTTTTGTGTGCATGACCTTAGGGTGCTGGGAGAAAGAATAAGGGTTTATCAGGGGCAGGATTTTTACACAAAGAGTGGTGGATTCGTCAGTGATGGTGGTAAAGCCAGATACATTAGAGATGTTTAATACACTCAGATAGGCACATGAATGAAAGAAAACTGGAAGGTTATGTGGGAGAGAAGGATTAGATTGATTTTGGAGTAGGTTTAAGGGCCTGCACTTTGTTGTACTGATCTATGTTTTGTGTGGAAGGAAAACAGAACACCTGGAGGTAATGTACCTGGTCATAGGAAGAACGTGCAAACTCCACACAGACAGAATCATCCAGGCCAGCCCTCTTCTCGCTGCTGCCATCAGGAAGGAAGTACAGGAGCCTTAGGTCCCACACCACCAGGTTCAGGAGCAGTTATTACCCTTCAACCATCAGGCTTCTAAACCAGAGAGGTTAATTTCACTCACCTCAACACTGAAGTGATTCCACAACCTATGGACTCAGTTTCAAGGACTGTATAATGTGCTCTGAATTTATTTATTTATTTATTTATATTATTTTTGTTTTTGCACAATTTGTTGTCTGTTGTACATTCATTGTTTGTCCCTCTTGTTTGAGTGTAGTTTTTCATTGATGTTTATTGTGTTTCTTTGTACCTACTGTGAGTGTCTGCAAGAAAATGAATCTTGGTGACATATACGTACTTCGGTAATTAACTTATTTTGAACTTTGAAATTTCCTTCAAATATAAAGTCAAGATAGAACAAGGGTCACTAGTGCTATGAAGCAGCAGTTCTATTAGCTGAGGAACAAGGGGTACCAATGGAACCAGATAATATAAATCTAGGTTTCTGTTATGCTACTGATTATAGTGTTTACAGAATGTGGACTTTGGTGACCATAAGGTATAGAAGCAGAATTAGGCCATTTGGTCTATCAAGTCTGCTCCGCCATTTCATCATGGCTGATCTATTATCTCTGTCAGCTTTAATCTCCTGCCTGTTTCCCATATCCCTTCATGTCCTGACTAATCAAGAATCTATCAACCCCTGCCTTAAAGATACCCAATTACTTGGCCCCCACAGCCGCCTGTGGCAACAAATTCCACATGTTCACCACTCTCTGGCTAAAGAAATTCCTCCTCTTCTCCATTCTAAAAAGATATTCCTGTATTCTGAGACTGTGTCATCTGGTCTTAGACTCCCCCACCATAGGAAACATCCTCTCTACATCCACTCTATCAAGGCCTTTCAACATTTGATTGGTTTCAGTTAGTCACTCCACGTTCTTCTGAGGCCCAGAACCATCAAACACCCTTCATATGACAAGCCGTTCAATTCTGGAATCATTGTTATGAATCTCCTTTGAATCCTCTCCAGTGTCAGCATGTTCTTTAAGAACATAAGAACTAGGAGCAGGAATAAGCCATCTTGCCCATCAAGCCTGCTCTGCCATTCAATAAGATCATGGCTGATCTGACCATGGACTCATCTCCCCGATCTGCCTTTTTCCCCATAACCCTTAATTCCCCTACGATGCAAAAATTTATCTAACCTTGTCTTAAATGTATTTACTGTGGTGGCCTCCATGTGCTTCATGTGGCAGAGAATTCCACGTATTCACCACTCTTTGGGAAAGGCAGTTCCTCCTCATCTCCATCCTAAATTTACACCCCAAATCTTAAGGCTGTGTTCCCTAGTTCTGGTCTTTCTAAGATAAAGGGCCAAAAACTGCTCTAAATGCACCAAGTGAGGCCTCACTAGTACTTATAGAGCCTTAACGTTACTTTCTTGCTTTTATATTCTAGTGCTCACAAAATGAATGCTGACATTGCGTTTGTCTTCCTCACCACTGACTCAACTTGCAAATTAACCTTTAAGCGATCCTGCACAAGGACTCACAAGTCCCTTTGCACCTCAGATTTTTGAATTTTCTCTCTATTTAGAAAATAGTCTATCCTTTTATTTCTTCTACTAAAGTGCATGACCATGTACTTACCGACACTATTCCCTCTGTCACTTCTTTGCCCATTCTCCTAATCTGCCTAAGTCCTTCTGTAACCATATAACCACTACAGCACGGAAACAGGCCATCTTGGCCCTTCTAGTCCGTGCCGAACTCATATACTCACCTAGTCCCATCGACCTGCATTCAGCCCATAAGCCTCCATTCCTTTCCTGTCCATATATCGGTCCAATTTAACTTTAAATGACAACATCGAACCTGCCTCAACCACTTCTGCTGGAAGCTTGTTCCACACAGCTACCGCTCTCTGAGTAAAGAAGTTCCCCCTCACGTTACCCGTAAACTTTTGCCCTTTAACTCTCAACTCATGTCCTCTTGTTAGAATCTCCCCCTTCTCAATGGAAAAAGCCTATCCACGTCAACTCTATCAATCCCCCTCATAATTTTGAACACCTCTATCAAGTCCCCCCTCAACCTTCTACACTCCAAAGAATAAAGACCTAACTTGTTCAACCTTTCTGTGTAACTTAGGAGATGAAACCCAGGCAACATTTTAGTAAACCTCCTCTGTACTCTCTCAATTTTATTCACATCTTTCCTGTAATTTGGTGACCAGAACTGTACACAATACTCCAAATTTGGCCTTACCAATGCCTTATACAATTTCAACATTACATCCCAACTCCTATACTGAATGCTCTGATTAATAAAGGCCAGCATACCAAAAGCTTTCTTCACCATCCTATCCACATGAGATTCCACCTTCAGGGAACTATGCATCATTATTCCTAGATCCCTCTATTCCACAGCATTCTTCAGTGCCCTACCATTTACCATGTACCTATTTTGATTAGTCCTACCAAAATGTAGCACTTCACATTTATCAGCATTAAACTCCATCTGCCATCTTTCAGCCCACTCTTCTAACTGGCCTAAATCTCTCTGCAAGCTTTGAAAACCTACTTCATCATCCACAACACCACCTATCTTAGTATCATCTGCATACTTACCAATCCAATTTACCACCCCATCATCCAGATCATTAATATATATGACAAACAACATTGGACTCAGTACAGATCCCTGAGGCACACCGCTACACACCGTCCTCCAATCTGACACACAGTTATTCACCACTACTCTCTGGCGTCTCCCATCTAGCCACTGCTGAATCCATTTTACTACTTCAATATTAATGCCTAATGATTGAGCCTTCCTAACTAACCTTCCGTGTGGAACCTTGTCAAAGGCCTTACTGAAGTCCATATAGACAATGCAAACACGAGGAATTCTGCAGATGCTGGAAATTCAAGCAACACACATCAAAGTTGCTGGTGAACGCAGCAGGCCAGGCAGCATCTCTCGGAAGAGGTACAGTCGACGTTTCAGGCCGAGACCCTTCGTCAGGACTAACTGAAGGAAGAGCTAGTAAGAGATTGGAAAGTGGGAGTGGGGAGGGGGAGATCCAAAATGATAGGGGAAGACAGGTGGGGGAGGGATGGAACCAAGAGGTGGACAGGTGATTGGCAAAAGGGATATGAGAGGATCATGGGACAGGAGGCCCAGGGAGAAGGGGGGAGGGGGGAAAAACCCAGAGGATGGGCAAGGGGTATAGTCAGAGGGACAGAGGGAGAAAAAGGAGAGAGAGAGAAAGAATGTGTGTATATAAATAAATAATGGATGGCGTACGAGACAGGAGGCCCAGGGGGAAGGAAAAGGACCTTTGTACCCCATCCATTATTTATTTAGACACACATGTTCTTTCTCTCTCTCTCGTTTTTCTCCCTCTGTCCCTCTGACTATACCCCTTGCCCATCCTCTGGGTTTTTCCCCCCCCTCTTCCTTCTCCCTTGGCCTCCTGTGCCATGATCCTCTCATATCCCTTTTGCCAATCACCTGTCCAGCTCTTGGCTCCATCCCTCCCCTTCCCACTTTCAAATCTCTTACTAGCTCTTCCTTCAGTTAGTCTTGACGAAGGGTTTCATCCCGAAACGTCGACTGTACCTGTTCCTAGAGATGCTGCCTGGCCTGCTGCATTCACCAGCAACTTTGATGTGTGTTCCATATAGACAACATCCATCGCTTTACCCTCGTCAACGTTCTTAGTAACCTCATCCAAAAATTCTATAAGATTTGTCAAACATGACCTTCCACGCGCAAATCCATGTTGACTGTTCTTAATCAAATCCAGATAATTATATATACCATCTCTAAGAATACTTCCCATCAATTTACCCACCACTGACGTCAAACTCACAGGCCGATAATTGCCAGGTTTACTCTTACAACCCTTCTTAAAGAATGAAACTACATGAGCAATACGCCAATCCTCCGGCTCCGTCCCCATTTCTAATGACATTTGAAATATTTCTGTCAGAGCCCCTGCTATTTCTACACTAACTTCCCTCAAGGTCCTAGGGAATATCTTGTCCAGACCCAGAGACTTATCCACTTTTATATTCCTTAAAAGTGCCAGTACTTTCTCTTCTTTAATCGTCATACTTTCCATAACTACCCTTCTTGTTTCCTTTACCTTACACAATTCAATATCCTTCTCCTTAGTGAATACCGAAGAAAAGAAATTGTTCAAAATCTCCCCCATCTCTTTTGGCTCCGCACATAGCCGTCCACTCCTGATTCTCCAAGGGACCAATTTTATCCCTCACTATCCTTTTGCCACTAACATAACTGTAGCCTTTCCAGTTTCTCAAATCTACCTGCCCTTCCACCTATCTTCATATTGTTTGTAAAGTTAGCCACAAATCCATCAATTCTGTCATCCAAGTTATTGACATATGACATAAAAAGGTAGCGGCCCCAACACAGACCTCTGCGGAACAGTACTAGTCATTGTCAGCAAACCAGAAAAGGCTCCCTTTATTCCCAGTAATTGTCTCCTGCCAATCTGCCAATGTGTTACCCATGCTAGTGCCTTTCCTGTAATACCATGGGCTCTTAACTTGTTAAGCATCCTCATGTGTGGCACCTTGTCAAAGGCCTTCTGAAAATCTACGTATCCACATCCACTAATTTTCCTTTGTCTATCCTGGTTATTATTTCTTGAAAGAATTCCAACAGATTTGCCAGGTAAGATTTTCCCTTAAGGAAGCCATTAAGGCATATTTTATCATGAAAACCATGCTGACTACAGCCTATTTTGTCATGAAAACCATGCTGACTACAGCCTATTTTATCATGAAAACCATGCTGAATACAGCCTATTTTATCGTCTGAGGTGAGGTACAGGTTATGTAATTAAAGCAGGCATGACAGACAATATATTACAGCTGTAGTACATTAGAGATGATGAGAACTATTGTGATCCATGGTGACCACATCTGTCATAAGAATCTGCAGCTCAAGGTTCAGAGTTGATGATCTGGATTCGGGAATCTCACAGTTGGACACTGATACAAGGAGCAGGAATGTTACTTGTTAGTGTGGAAATGGATTTTACTTGTAGTAACAAAATGGCATTTTTGTCTGTAACAAAATGGAACCTGCATTGTACCAGAGTGTTTTGCTAATAGTGTTTGTGCAGCCTTATGCAGATGCACCCTGAGTTAATGACAAACTGCAGAAAGACAAGTGGATTTGATTATTGAATGAATGCCAAATACACTGATTAAGCAGCCAAACAAAATACACCCTGTTCTTGAACTGAGGCCACACTTGTATATAAAGGAGTGACTATGCTGTTTATTTTCTTGAAGCTATCACTAACTCTTGTGTGGCACTCATCTTCCCTTGCTGCAAGTGCTTATGATTGATCCACTATGAGTTGACTATTTAGATAGATAGATATACTTTATTGATCCCAAGGGAAATTGGGTTTCATTACAGCCCCACCAACCAAGAATAGAGCATAAATATAGCAATACAAAAACCACAAACAATCAAACAACAAATGCAAACTATGCCAGATGGAAAATAAGACCAGGACCAGCCTATTGGCTCAGGGTGTCCGACCCTCCACGGAAGGAGCTGGAAAGTTCGATGGCCACAGGCAGGAACAACCTCTCGTGCCGCCCAGTGTTGTATCTCGGTGGAATATGGCCGAAGTCCAACAGTAAAAAGTTCAATATCCAGTCTACAAACACATTCCTCGATCGTAATATGACCCGGATTTGTTATAAGACGTAGCAAAGAGGTGCTTGACATCAGTAAATGAAAATTGTCTTAAGACTGAGACAGGTTCAGGAATCATACAAGTAGCATTGGAGGGCACCATAGTGGTTAGCATGATGCTATTACAGCTGGGGTGTCGGTGTTCAGAGTTCAATTCTGGCATCCTATATAAGGAATCTTCCCATGAAATGAATGCATTTCCTTCGGGTGCTCTGGTTTCCAGTCCTAAAATATACCGGGTAGATTACATGGTCATTGTAAATTGTTTTGTGATTAAGATTAGGGTTAAATCAGAGTTGTCAGGGGTTGCTAGGCAATGTGGATTATTGGGCTGGAAGGCCTTTTCTGTGCTCTATCTCTAAGCAAATAAATAAATATGTTTGCCATTGAGTCTGTCCACAGATAAAAGGTCTTGAGGCCTGTGTGGAGGACAGTAGGAAATACTGGAAGGATGAGCAAACTGTGCTAATTTACAGATAGCCAATCGAGCAGAGAGAGGGGAAAGGAATGTTTTATTGAAAGGGGACAGTATAGTTGTTGTTCAACAATAAATGTTGTTCCCTGCAACTACATATCAGTGTGAATCATAACGATATCTTCTGAGGCCCAGAAAGGAACTTGAACTTAGATGGGAAAGATAAAGACAAGGGACTCTGCAGATGTTAGAAATCCAAAATAATGCACACAGAGTGCTGGATTAACTCACAGGTCGGGTATCAACTATGGAAATGAATAAATGGTCAATGTTTTTGGTCTCGCCTGAAACATCAACTGTTCATGTTATTTCCATAGATGTTACCTGACCTGCTGAGTTCCTCTATTACTTATTTATTTACAGAGGTAGAATGCAGAACCGGCCCTTGCGACCCAACGAGCCACACCACACAGCAGCCCACTAGTCTACAATTTACAATGACCAATTAACCTACTAACTGGTACGTCTTTGGACTCTGGGAAGAAACCAGAGCACCCAGAGGAAACCCATGCACTCACGGGAAGAACACACAAACTTTCCTATAGAGGATACCAGGATTGAACTCTGAACTACAATCTCCCCGAGCTGTTAATAATACAACTTTTTAGTCAGTTTGAGAAACAATATCATGGATAGGTTGAAGGAAAAGATTCTGCTGAAGGATTATGAATAGTACCATTGTAACCACATTCTACCAGAGCACCACTGAGTGTGTCCTGACCAGCTGTATTATCGTCTACTATGGTAATCACAAGGCATCTGATCACAAGACCCTGCAATGAATCATGAGGACTGCTGAAAGAATCAGCAGGGTCACTCTCCCAACCACTCCCCCTCACCCCTGCTCCCATATACTAGATGCTGTATTGACAGTGCCATCAGCAATGTCGAGGACCCCTCCCATTCGTCCCATAATCTCTTTGATCTCCCAGTGCCAGGAAGAAGGTATTGCTGTATAAGCTAGCTTTTCCCCCAGGCCGTGAGACTTCTGAATGCCCTGCTATTACTCATAGGTTCATTTATTATCGAAGTATATAACTCTGAAATTCTTTAATTCTCTGGGTAGCCACTTAACCAAGAAAGAAAAGAAAGGCAGTATGATCATCAACCCCCAGATCTCCCCTTCCCATACAAAAAAAACAAACAAAAACAGAATAGGCACATCAACCCGCAAGTCCTTCCTCCCGCACAAAAAAATTAACAAAATGGAACAGGCATATTGACCCCCAAATCCCGCTCCCCACACAGAAAAGACAATAAGATTGAGTGAAAAACACAGATTATTAAAACACTAAATCTGAAAGAAAAAGTCTATAGCCTATAGTCCTGCCAGCTACAAGGTTCGCGCATGCTGCCTCTGTCTACTGGAATCCTCTCGGATACTGCAGAGTATCGGTACACCAAATGATCTACAAACTTCTGCACTCACTTTAATGTTTCAGTCACCCCCATCACTTTAATTGGCAAAATGGGGTCAAACATCAGCTTGTGTGCCATCCTGCAGCTTTCTTGCCATGAGGTTCGCTCACGTTGCCTCTGCCTCCTGGAATGCTGTAGGAGGTTGCAGATTGCTGAAGCACCCAAACGATCCCCAAACAGTAAAGCACAGCTGCAACAGTACCAGAATCACATTCAAGAAGAGAAACAAGATGTAAAAGTAAAAAAAAAGGCCCAATATACATTACTTATGACAGTTCCAGTAGCATTATACTGTTGTATATTTAACTCTATGTTGTAGATGCATTTTATATCGATTTGTGCATTTACAGAATTTTAAAAAATTATCTGTTAGTTTTATTGTGCTAATATTTTAAGTGTGTTCTGTGTTTTGCACCTTGGTGCAAAAGGAACATTTTGTTTAGCTGTGTACGTGTGTACAGTTGAATGATAATAAACTTGAATTTGTTTATCTGTGTACGTGTGTACAGTTGAATGATAATAAACTTGAATTTGTTTTGTTTAGCTGTGTACGTGTGTACAGTTGAATGATAATAAACTTGAATTTGTTTTGTTTAGCTGTGTACGTGTGTACAGTTGAATGATAATAAACTTGAATTTTGAATATGAAGCAATTGGAGATATGGGCTAGTGTGGTGCCGGGGGTTAGTGTTTGCATCTCTGTTACTCATTTTTATGTCATTTTTTTGATGTGAGTGTACATGCCACAATTAGCAAGTTGGCTGATACTAAATTAGGGGCCTTGTCGATAATATTGAATTGCAGAGAGATCTTGATCAGTCTGAGAGATGGGCTAAGGAACGATAGGTACTTCATTGATCCCAAAGGGAATTACAGCATTACAGTAGCATTACAGGTGCACAGATATACAAATACACAAATATTAGAAGAGAAATAAGAAAGAATAAAAAAAATAAGTTGTCTCAAACAGTCTAACAGGAGGGGGTCATCACTTCCCTGGTTATAGGGTGACTCATTATGGAGCCTAATGGCTGAGGGTAAGAATAATCTCATATAGTGCTCTTTGGAGTAGCGCAGTTGCCTTGGTCTATTACTAAAAATGCTTCTGTGTTCAGCCAAGGTGGCATGCAGAGGGTGAGAAACATTGTCCAGAATTGCCAGGATTTTCTATAGGGTCCTGTGTTCTTCCACTGCCCCCACTGTGTCCAGTTTGACTCCTATAACAGAGCCCACCTTTCTAATCAGTTTATTGAGCCTGTTGGCATTTCCCATGTTGATGCCATTACCTCAGCACACCACCACATAGAAGATTGTACTGGCGACAACAGACTGGTCAAATATGTGAAGGAAAGGCCTGCGTATTCCAAAGGATATCAGTCTCCTCAGGAAGTAGAGTTGACTCTGGCCCTTTTTGTACAGAGCTTCTGTGTTGGTGTTCCACTGAAGGCTTTCATCCAGCTGCACCCCAGGTGCTTGTAGGTCCTTATCACATCCACTTCCTTACCATCAATAGTAACAGGGAGCAATGCAGGCTTAGTTTTCCTAAAGGCCATCACTGTCTCCTTTGGCAAATGAATTTCAACTTGGATAAGCGTGAGGTAATGCACTTTGGGCATTCTAAGCAGGGTAGGACTTGTCAGTGCCCTGCTATTCACTGTGTGTGTTGTGGAACAGAGGGACATGGAGCACAGTTTGCTAAAAGTATATTCACAATCTAAGACATAGTGTCAATGAAATCAGAGGATAGAAGTATCTACAACCACAGAAGAATTATCCCTTGATTTGCATTGACCATTCCTTTATACTATACTTACTCAATACCAGCTTGGGTGTTAAGGATGGTCACTATGACTTCACCTCAGGAGTTAAGCACTTTGGTCTATATATAGTTCAAGACATGCACTTTGCCAGACTACATGGAATCAATTGAATTGGCTGAAGACTGAGTTCTTGGACCTCAGCAGAAGTCCAGACAAGCATGAAGCAGTACTTATTTTGCCTGATTAAAATAACTTCTTCTTTGTACACAGCTTAATATTAATCCACACTCGGTCTAGTAAACTGCATATGGTCAGCTCTTATTACTGCTCGAAATCAAGGCAGGAAGTCCTTCTTGCTGGATGAACAGGGAATCCCTGACCCATATGCAAGTGTATGCATCAATTGCCAGTGGGGTGAGTTATAGAATGGTGACCTTTATCCAGAGAATTGTATCTCACTAAGCGTATGGGAAGAAAACTGCATAACACCTATCGACTTCTGCCTCCCAAGTAATACCTGTTATGAAGATCATGATTTTATAGGGAGAATATAGGTTGATACTAGATTGTCTCCTTTTTAAAGAATGGCCAATGTGTGGAATGGACTTAATGAAATTAGGGAACTAACTAAAGGTCTTTTGAACAGATTTGAGGAAAAAATGCTCACGATCTCCTGATCAAGGTTAGCTGGAGTATGTTAAATGTTGGAACAATAATACAGGCAGTTATATCCCTTGACAATAAGTAGAGGAAGGTTCTGTTTAATCTACCTATCAACTTTACAAATGGACATTTAGTGTAGATCAATTTTGGGAAAAAGTTGCAATTCTGAACTTGGTCAAAATAATTGTCATCAGACATTTGCTATGAAATGCATCTTATTTTGAAAAAAAGCCTGGAAGGCATTCTACATCGGATGCATATATATTATGGAATTTGCATAATTTCTTTCCTTGTGTTTGCTGGGACAATTTTAAAATCTTCTTAAGGGTCAAAGGTTTTAGCTGTGGAGATATAATCTTTTTTGCGGCAGGGTTTTTGTTTTGAGAATCACGTCCAGCCCACCTTCCCGACGGACCATTTAGCACAAATGCAATCCCCAGGCCCAGTCATTATAATTTTAATTTTTTTTCCTGTCCCTGGTGTAATAGTCGCTGGAATGGATAAGACTGCAATTACTAAAGTTGTGGGAGATATTGATATGGTGTGGCCACCAGTCAGAGTTGGCACATTGGTGTTAATAAGTAATGGAGAAAATCACACAAGTTTATTTTGTGTGAAGTTCATAATTTATGACAAATTATTTCCACTACAACTGTTCTTCTCAGGCAGAGGAGCTTCTAGTCCTGAGGAACGGAAGTTTCCTGTGCAAGAATGGGCTCGATAGACTGAATGAGACTTTGTTTAGTGGCAAAAAAATTCAAGGTGATTGGGCACCAGCCTCGGCTGTACAAGCATGACACCAATAAACTCTTTCAACTCTATCTGCTTCAACTATACCCACTCGTCAGATTATCTTTCATTTACCATGCAATAGGGTTTCAACCTGTTAACTCACCCTCTTTTCTCAGCTCTATCTCCCTTTCATCTCATGGAGTCTCAGTTCGGTGTGCAGGGCAAGCCACTGAGGTATTCAGACAGCAAGAGTTCAGCAAATCACCTCATGCATCAACACACTCCAGCATCTTAGGAGGAGGGGTTAGAAAGGAGATGGGCTGGCTGATGAATAGGATGACAAAATGGATGAATGCTGGATTTTTTTTTAAAGTTTAGAGAGGTGATAATCCCTGAAGCAAAACAGATAGTTTAAATTGTACAATATTGAACTACCACTCTCCATGTGCAATAGTGTGTAGTTAGTTGGGTTGCTTTCCTTTTCTTTCAGATGTACAAGTTTTTACTTTTAGAAATAAAGCAGACCTGCTTAAAAAAGTATGGGTGTCCATCTATTTCTTAGAAAGCAGATAATTAAAAATTGCGGTAATGTGGATTGATCAATATCATCTCAATATGTTTCAGATTTTAAAATAAAATGGTAAAATTCTATGAAAGGGTTCCTTGGAAATGAGTGTGAAAAGTCAAGCTGTGAATTTCTTGATGACAGCTACTCTGTTAAAACATCTGGCCTTGGTGAAAAGTTGATTTGGAGTCAATATGAAAGTAATGCAAGCAGCTTTTACAGTGTTGATCACCCAAGCTATCATGGGAATTTGCATTTCCATTAATTTCTTTCATAAATTCTCATTTAACTCATCTTTAAACAACTCTTTTTTGCTAACTCATGCATCCTCTTTATCCCTAGCAAATTATTTCTTCAAAATGAAATATTAGGTTTTTCAAAAGAACGATCCCACAAATGAAAGGGTTAATGTATAGGGAGCATTTGAGATTCTGTGCTTGTACTCACTGGAGTTTAGAAGAATGAGGGGAGATCTCATTGAAACCTATCAAATATTAAAAGGCCTAGATAAAGTGGACATGGAGAGGATGTTTCCTGTAGTGGACAGAGGACATAGCCTCAGAACAGAAGGGCTTTGGAACAGAGATGAGGAGGAATTTCTTTAGTCGTAGGATGGTGAATCTGTGGAATTCATCACCATGGAAGGCTGTGGAAGTCAAGCCATTGCGTATATTTAAAGCAGAGGTTGTTATGGTACTTCATTAGTCAGGGCATCAAAGGGCATCGGAGAACGCAGGAGAATGGGGAGAAGATAGTAAATCAGCCATAATGGAATGTGGAGCAGATGTGATAGGCCGAATGGCCTAATTCTGCTCCTATGTCTTATTGTCTGACATGAGTTCCATACATGATACGTTTGGAGTTGAGAGTGCAATTCAGTCATGAAATGTATTCATATATATGTATCTCTTGTTCCTTCATACCGATTGGCATCTTCTCTAGTCTCGTATCTAAGTTTATCAATCTTTTGACCTGCTGATTTCTTTTTTCCTTCATTCTTTGGTGATTTACCCTCAGTTGCAGAAATCAAGTTCATTGCACACTGGCTATGATGACAAACATCCATGATTTTTAATTGTTTGAAACGAGGAGGTGTATACTGCATATTCTTCCTTGTTCTTATCTCTCCATCGGGTCTTGTGCAAGCTGGAAATAAACTTCACAGGTCCCACACAGGAGATTAGTGTGCAAACTTAAAGCACACGGTATTGGGGGTAAGGTATGAATGTGGATAGAGAATTGGTTGGCAGACAGGAAGCAAAGAATGGGAATAAACGGGACGTTTTCAGAATGGCAGGCAGTGACTAGTGGGGTACCGCAAGGCTCAGTGCTGGGACCCCAGTTGTTTACAATATATATTAATGACTTAGATGAGGGAATTAAATGCAGCATCTCCAAGTTTGCAGATGACATGAAGCTGGGCGGCAGTGTTAGCTGTGAGGAGGATGCTAAGAGGATGCAGAGTGACTTGGATAGGTTAGGTGAGTGGGCAAACTCATGGCAGATGCAGTTTAATGTGGCTAAATGTGAGGTTATCCACTTTGGTGGCAAAAACAGGAAAACAGATTATTATCTGAATGGTGTCCGATTAGGAAAAGGGGAGGTGCAACGAGACCTGGGTGTCATTATACACCAGTCATTGAAAGTGGGCATGCAGGTACAGCAGGCGGTGAAAAAGGCGAATGGTATGCTGGCATTCATAGCAAGAGGATTCGAGTGCAGGAGCAGGGAGGTACTACTGCAGTTGTACAAGGCCTTGGTGAGACCACACTTGGAGTATTGTGTGCAGTTTTGGTCCCCTAATCTGAGGAAAGACATCCTTGTCATAGAGGGAGTACAAAGAAGGTTCACACGATTGATTTCTGGGATGGCAGGACTTTCATATGATGAAAGACTGGATCGGCTAGGCCAGGGGTCCCCAACCTTTTTTGCTCTTCGGACCGGTTTAATATTGACAATATTCTTGCGGACCGGCCGACCCGGGGGGTAGGGTTGCCAACGGACAAGAGTAGCGGTAAAAGAAAGACTACAATGACCATGAAGCCTTGCGCGGGCACCAGTGCGCATGCGTGTACCTGCCGATATTATTTTCTGCAAAGCGTTTTTGGCGATTCTGTTCCGGGTGGGTTCATCACGACTGGAATATTGGTAATAAGGGGCTAATACACTCAATTTCGTTTCTAAAAGGGTTTATCTAACGAATTTAATATTAAACACACAGCGCATATTTTCCTCGCATGAATATAGTGATAAGTCAATCAGGGGAGGACGGAAACAACAGGAATTCTGCAGAGGCTGGAAATTCAAGCAACACACATAAAAGTTGCTGGTGAACGCAGCAGGCCAGGCAGCATCTCTAGGAAGAGGTGCAGTCGACGTTTCAGGCCGAGACACCTCTTCCTAGAAATGCTGCCTGGCCTGCTGCGTTCACCAGCAACTTTTATGTGTGTTGCAGGAGAGGACGGGGAGCTTGAAGTATTGAAAGAACTTCCAGTAGAAGTGGTAGAGGCAGGTTCGATATTATATAAGAAAAATTGGATAGGTATATGGACAGGAAAGGAATGGAGGGGTATGGGCTGTGTGCAGGTTGGTGGGACTAGGTGAGAGTAGCTTTCGGCACAGGCTAGAAGGGCCGAGATCGCCTATTTCCGTGCTGTAATTGTTATATGGTTATATAAGTCACTATGAGTCAATAGCATCATAACATTTTAAGTTTGCGTTTGGATATTAAACACACAGCACATATTTTCCCCGTATGAACATATAAAATCATTGCAACACACCAGTATCGCTGAATCAGTGGGAGCCCTGGGCTTGTTTCCCTGCAACAAGACGGTCCTATCGAGGGGTGAAGGGAGACGCGATACTCGAAGGAGGTTCCTTATGTCCAGTCTATTTAGTTTTCGTTGCATTCATTGCAGAGATATGTTGGAAATGGAAGCAACATTTTCAGTTCTTTTCGTGGCTATCTCAGGATATTTAGCCTTGACTTTGATCCGTAATGCCGCCAGAGATGTTATGTCAAATATACTTCTCAGCCCGTCGTCATTTGCAAGCTCGAGGAGTTGATCTTCCCACGCTGATATGGATGACGTGCTATTAATGACCTCGCGTGTGTTCAAGCTGAACAGTGGGCGTGACAGGGAATGAGGAAAGGTGCAGCTGACTCATATCGCCAAATCATATTGTTTCCTCGCGGCCCGGTAGCAAATGCTCTGTGGCCCGGTGGTTGGGGACCTCTGGGCTAGGCTTATACTCGTTGGAATTTAGAAGATTGAGGGGGGATCTTATTGAAACGTATAAAATCCTAAAGGGATTGGATAGGCTAGATGCAGGAAGATTGTTCCCGATGTTGGGGAAGTCCAGAACGAGGGGTTACAGTTTGAGGATAAAGGGGAAGCCTTGTAGGACCAAGATGAGGAAAACCTTCTTCACACAGAGAGTGGTGAACCTGTGGAATTCTCTGCCACAGGAAACAGTTGAAGCCAGTTCATTGGCTATATTTAAGAGGGAGTTAGATATGGCCCTTGTGGCTAAAGGGATAATGGGGTATGGAGGGAAGGCTGGTACAGGGTTCTGAGTTGGATGATCAGCCATGATCATACTGAATGGTGGTGCAAGCTCGAAGGGCCGAATGGCCTACTCCTGCACCTATTTTCTATGTCTATGTTTTCCATGTTTTCTGAATTGTTGTTTGGATTGGATCTTCAGATTTCAAAATTGGTTTCAGCTCTCCAAAGCTTGGATTATCAGAGCAAAAGAAACTTGCAGCACAAGAAATAGGCTAAGGCCATTCAACCCATCATATCCATACTTGACCGTCATTGGGCTTGGGTTGTAGGAAAGCTGGTGTACTGGAGGTTATGCCATCTGGTCTAGGTGGGATTTTCCCCTGAAGTAGGAGCAGTTAGATTACATTAGAAAGCTAGATAGATTAGATTCATTTGTTGTATGTATGTTGGACCATACAGTGCATCATATCAGCCAAGATAGTATGTCCACAACTCACTAACCCTAATCCGTAAGTCTTTGTAATATGGCAATAAACTGGAGCACCTGGAGGAAATCCACACACTCACAGGGAGAATGCAGAAACTCCTTATAGACACTGGGGCAATTGAACCCCAATCATTAATCGCTGGCTTGTGCTATAAGGCGATGCACTAACTGATACACTACCATGCCACCCCTCTGAGTTTTACCATCCTAGTCCTTGTTAGGAGTAGGTTTTAAATTCAGCACAGATTGTAAGCCGAAGGGCCTGTACTGTACTATACTGTGCTGTGTTGTAATATGCTAACACGTGTATAACTGCCCAAAGTATGCTCATGGTAGATTTCTGCAGTCTGGAATAAAGTTTCTTTGCTCAGGCTGCTTTTGAATTGAAGTTTCAGATTTGAAAGATCAATTTCTCACCCCAGTATTACAATATGCCTGATATTAATGGAAAGTTTTGTTTGGGAAGGCAAAGGAATTCACAGTACAAGTCATCTAAAAACATTACATGACTGAATTGTACTCTCTTGTCCAACAGACACACCTGATCAGATGGCAATCTGTTCATCTAAGTAATTTATGTCAGATTCTGAAACCTTTTCTGCATTACACTTGTACACATTGAAACATTGACTTTGGGCATTCAGGTTTATGAGAATGGATTTATTAACTTACAGTGGTAAATTGGTTTATTATTGTCATGTGTACAGTGCATATTATCCATAGAAATGCCCACACTTTACTAATCCTCAGTTGTACGCCTCTTCTTTGATATGCGGGAGGAAGCGGAGCACATAGAGAAAGTCCACATACAAACTCCTTACAGACGTTGATGGAATTGACTACCTGCTATGCTACAGTGCCACCCCACTTTGTGAATATGCTGGTAAGAAACAGCTGTGCCTGTGCAGGATAGTCTGTAAGATGATTCTGACCCATAGTGGGGTAAAGTAAAATTGGCCTTTAGCTACAATTGATTGGCTGTATTGGCCAAGATGGTGTGGAGATACCAAAGGGGGTGCAAGGTACTCCTGCCTTCCGCTAGCCTGCAGGTCACCCTTGGGCAAGGTATAGCACCTACTTAAGCCCCTCCCCCCCCGTCAGTGTCACATGAGAGCAGGTGGGTGGATGGTCATATGAGCAGCTGGTATATAGTATAAGACCCGGCTATGTGACTGTTGATGCCAGCCAGACAATCTCTGAAGAGTATTGATAATGGCTGAGGTCACCTGCCTTGTAAAGAGGTCACTGCCCAGAAGAAGGCAATGCAAACCATTTCTGTAGAAAAATTTGCCAAGATCAATCATGGTCATGGTCCATGATTGCCCACATTATACGACATAGCACATAATGATGGTGATGTTGGGCATGCTGTGTTATTCACATGACTGACACAAAACTCTTGGAAGAGATATTCTGTGATGAGTTAACCAGTGCTCTTGGTGTGGCCTTCTCAATATTGGTGAGACTTGACATAGATTAGTGAACCGCTTGCTTGAGCACTTCTGCTCCTCCTGCAAAAAGCAGGATTTCCCAGTGGCCAAGCACTTTAACTTCAATCCCCATTTCCATTCCGACATGTTAGTCCTTGGCGTCCTGTTCTGCCACAATGAGGCAATCTCAGGTAGGAGGAGCAACACTCATATTCCATCTAGGTAGCCTCCAGCCTGATAGCATGAACATCAATTTCTCCAACATTGGATAATATTTTCTCCCTTCCTCTTCCCTCTTCAATTCCCCACTGTTGCCTCTAATCTCTTTTCCTCACCTGCCTATCACCTTCTCCTGGTACCCCTTCTCCCATAATTCACTCTCTTCTCCCATCAGATTCCTCCTTCTCCCGTCCTTCATCTTTTCCAATCACCTCCCAGGTTTTTATTTCATTTCCCCTCCTCCACCCACCTGACTTCACCAATCACCTTATAGCTTGTCCTTCTTCCCCTCTCCCCACCTTCTTATTCTGGCATCATCCCCCTTCCTTTCCTGTCCTGATGAAGGGTCTCAGTTCAAAACGTCGACTGTTTATTCATTTCCATAGATGCCACCTGCTGAGTTCCTCCAACATTTTGTGTGTGTTGCTCTAGATTTCCAGTTTCTGCAGATTTTCTTGTGTTTATGATTTACCTTGTATATATCCTTCATAATTTTGTACCTTTATCAAATCTCCCCTAATTCGCCCATGTTTCAGGGAATAAAGTCCGAACCTATTCAACCTTTCCCTGTAACTGATGTCCCCAAATCCTGCCAACATCCTTGAAAAATTTGTTTTCTTCATTGAAAGATGTTTACTGGTATTAGCCTATTGTAAGATATTCTTGCCTTCATATGGCCGAAACTATTGAGTATAAGTGATGGGACATCATGTTGCAACTCTACACAGTGTATTGACAACATATATCACCTTGCTTGATAAAATAAATGTTGGATGCGCAGTTTCCATTGGAGGTATTAACACCAAAGGGCAAATCAGCAGGAGTATGGATAATTGTAGCACTGCATGGCAGAATGACACAGGTTGTAAAACTGCTGCCTCAAAGTTCCATCAACTTGTGTATGTTATGACCTCCAGTGCTGTTTGTGTGGAGACTGAACATTCTCCCTGTAACTGTGTGGGTTTCCTCCAGATGCTCTGATTTTCTCCCACATTCCACATTTAAATAGACACCATGAATTGATGTGTGTTAGTGAGTGTTAGAATCTGGAAAGATTTGGTGAGAATGAAGGAAAAATATGGAAATTTAGAGGGAGTGCCATTACCCTGTGAGCCAACATAAATAAACTCAATGGACTCAAATGGCAAACATATCATAAATAAATATGGAGGAGATTCACAGAGATACCAAAGGGGAGGATATGGAAAAATTTAAAAGTAACAATGAGAATTTTATTTTTGAACTCTGGAGCCATTTTTGTTGGATGTGGGCAGCCTACTTGGTCTAAAATCAGACTCTGATTTGGACTGTTATTTTCAGCTTGCTGGCCTGAGGCAAGGTACACACTCCCTTCTTGATAGCTGCAGATTCCGGCAAAGTCCTAAAAAGATGGATTTCTTGTATTATTACTCCGAATTGTTCAAAATAATCAAACAGGAGGCAGTGCGTTGATGTCTTTGCCAGACTTGATAATTAGTTTGGGGATCAGGTTAGTGACAGTGCAAATGGGAATTCCTGATCAGAGCAATTTTGGTGAACAGCAGGTGATTTACAGCAAGTGCTTTCATGGAAATTTCTGTACTCTTGAGTACTTGACTGAATGCATGAAACATAATACAATAATTGTCCCTGTGCTACTCAGTAGATGTCTCCTCTCCTCCCCCACCAGCACTAATTCATGGCTGTTATATTATAGAGAGTAACCTCTGACTATCAAGCAATCAGCAATATCGGTCTCCAGTACACATATTGAAAATTCCCTTGTTGCTATGTCACCAAGTAACATATGAGACACACTTAGAGTAGTGTTGGTTACACAATAATGTAAGAGACTCAACTATATACTTGAGCTTTAGGTATCTCACACCTAGAATTGACTATGCAGATTATGAATATTCAGGAATTGAAGTGTTCTCAATCTGCTGTCTTCTAAGGTTCATGATAGTGCTGTGAATTATGACTATTTCAAATTGCTGTTGTTTCAAATAATAAGTTTTTTATCTCATTATATTCATCTGAACTTGCTGTCACTGGTGTTTGTGAAGGAAAGGAGCCACAGCCTAGCGGTTAGTGTGACACTATTACACCTTGGGGCACCTGAGTTTGGTGTTCAATCCTGGCGTCCTCTGTAAGGACTTTGTACGTCCACCCTGTGGAATGTGTAGGTTTCCTCCAGGTGCTCTGGTTTCTTCTCACGGTCCAAAGATGCACTCGCTAGTAGCTTAACTGTAATTGTAAATTGTCCCATGAGTAGGCTAGGGTTAAATTGGTGGGTTGCTGGCGGCGCAGCTCAAAAGGACCGTAAGGGCCTTTTCACACTATAACTAAATTAGATTATGAAGACACGCAGTCCTCTTTTATTGTCATTTAGTAATGCATGCATTAAGAAATGATACAATATTTCCTCCGGTGTGATATCACAAGACACAGGACAGACCAAGACTGAAAAAACTAACAAAACCACGTAATTATAACATATAGTTACAACAGTGCAACAATCCCATAACTCGATGAAGAACAGTCCATGAGCACAGTAAAAAGTTGAAAGTCTCTCAAATGTCCCACATCTCATGCAGACGGGAGAAGGAAGAAAAACTCTTCCTGCTATGCCTGACTACAGTCCGACTCTGAGTCGTCCGAAAACTTCGAGCCTCCGATCAGCTCTCCGACACCGAGTACCGAGCACCATCTCTATCCGAACCATTCGACCTCAATCTTGGTTGCCAACAGCAGGCAAAGCTGGGGATTTTGAGGCCTTCCCTCCAGAAGATTTTCGATCGCGCAGTAACAACAGCAGCGAACTTGCGTTTCAGAAATTTCTCCAGATGTTCCAGATTAACCAAATAAAATAGCTTAAAAACATATGTTGTCACGTCTTGCCTGATACATTAGGGGCATTTTAAGAAACTCTTAGATAGGCATATAGATGATAGAAAGATAGGGGGCTATGTATGAAGAAAGGTTTAGGTGGAGTAGGATAAAAGGTTTTATAACATTGTAGACTGAAGGGCTTGAACTGTGCTGCAGTGTTCCACAATGCAATGGAATAAAAACTAGGACAAAATGAAAATTAAGCAGGATGAAACAACTGACCCTTTGTTCCTTTCTCCACCTTTCAGTAAGATACTTTATTTCACCTCTGCCATTTCCTCTGCTGGCATTTTATCTCTTGATTCTTTAAAATCCAAAAACCTGTCAGTCTCCGTGCTATATACATAGTGACTGAACCTCCGTGTTCCTTTTTCATTGAGGATTCAAGATTCAACATTGCTTAATGTCATTTCCAGTATGCAAGTGTAAAGGAGAACAAAATAGTTGCTACTCTGGATCAAATGCAGCACAAAAAAACACAAAGGTTAAAGAACGCATTAATACGAAAACAAAATGATAAATATAAATACATAAGATAGTTTATTACATAGATTGATAGTGCATAAAGTGACACTAGGCTGTACCTTAGGTGACTGACAAGTAGTGGTGGAATTATTGGCTGGAGGTGTTACTGCTTGAGGAAAGTAACTGTTTTTGAGTGTGGTGGTCTTGGCATGGATGCTATGTAGCCTCCTCCCTGATGGGAATCGGGCAAACAGTCCATGGGCAGGGTATGTGGGGTCCTCTTTTCCCGTACTTTCCTGTACATATGTCCTTGATAGTGGGTAGGTTGGTGACAGAGATTTGTTGCTCTTTGGGGAAGGACTCTCCTTTGGTTTCCGTCCTGAGTGGCATACTCTTTATTTTGAGACTGAATCCTGTTTCTATAGTAATTTACCCCTGGCAGATGACATAATCCTTGTATCTACCCTGAAGCCCTGTAAGAATTCTATTGATTTATTTATTTAGAGATGCAAAATGGAGCAGGCCTTTCGGCCCAGAGAGCTGCAGCTCCCAATAGCCCACCTACTTAACCGTAGCCTAATCACTGGACAATTTACAATGACCAAGTAACCTACTAACCAGTATGTTTTTGGCCTTTGGGAGGAAACCGGACCACCTGGTGGAAACGCACGTGTTCATGGGAAGTACATACATACTCCCTATAGACAGCGTCAGAACTGAACTCTGAACGCTGATGCCCTGAGCCGTAATAGCATCAAGTTAACCGCTATGCTACCATGGTACCTGGACCTTTGCCAGCAAAATTTTGTATGTTTTAATGAGAACACTTCTAAAGTAGAGTGCGGAGTCCAAGTCTGCAATCTCTCCATCATCTCAGGAGTCAATCTGATGAACATTTGTTGCACTCCTTCACATGTTTCCTTTGGTAGGGAGACCAGCCCTGTACATAGCCATAATGAAATGGAGGGACAAGGCAAAGGCTGGTAGGTGAGTTAGGTGGAGTGAGTGATGGTGGGCAAATGGAGCCAGGTTGGAGGAGAAAGGGGAGGACCAGAGTTGGGAGGGGGAGGGAGGGGAGGTGGTAATAGGTGGAAGCAGACAACAGGAAAAAAGCTCAGGTGGTGGAAGGGTGAAGACAGAAACAGACAATGGAGGATGATGCATGGAGATACAAGGTGCAAGGGCTATTTGCTGATAAGTAAAGATTAAAGAAAATTAAATGTTAGCTTTATTTGTCCCATGTGCTGTACATCGAAACCTGTAAATGTACAGTGAAGTGTATACATCGTTACATCAATGACCAACACAGTGTGTGGATGCGCTGGGGGTAGCCTGCAAGTATCGCCATGCTTCCGGTGCCAATGTAGCATGCCCACAATTTAGTAGCCCTAACCCGTATGTCTTTTGGACTGTGGGCGGAAACCGGAGCACCCGGAGAAAACCAATGCAGTCTCCTTACAGACAGTGGTAGGAACTGAATCCCGATCTTGCATCCAGAGCTGTAAAGCTTTAAGCTAACTGCTTTGCTAATGTGCTGCACCACTTTGTGAGTATGCTGGTAAGAAGCAACATAGTGGCACCTGTATCAGTGCAGGATAGCCTGAAAGGTAATTCTGATCGGTGTTGGTGTAAAATTAGATTATCTCATGTCTAGCATCCTCAACAGTGAGGTCCTGGCTACCGTTAGAACCCCGAGGAGTCGGAAGTGTGGTGACACTTGTGGGCTACTCCTGTCAGAATCCTCAGATTGTATTGGTCACTTAGGTAAAAATGACACATTTCAATGTGCAGATCTGATATGAATTTGAATCCAATTTCACTCTGGGTTACTCTTGTATTCAGGTTTCCCTTTGCTGAATTCTAATATTTCCCTATCCTTTGACTTCCTGCTCTTTTATGGAAACATTGTAAATGTCGTCCTTTGATCTAATTTTATCTTTAACTTTTCTTGTTAGCCATGCCCAGATCACATTTCCTGTTGGATTTTAGTGCCTTAAAGGCATATACTGTATATTTGTTATAAATTATGTGTATTTCCTTAAATGCCATCAGTTGTTTATAGTTGAAAACTCTCAGTTTCAATAACATCATATGATAGTTCTCTGACTGCCACATAAAAGTTGTTCTTAATACTGAATATACTGATCTGTTAAAACCATCACATATATTTATGAAATGTATCCTCTGGACCATTACTGTTGAGGTTTTCCCCGTTTACAAGTAGATTAAAGTTCCCCATGATTGGCACCATGGTGACGTAAGCGGTTAGAGCGAAGCTTTTACACCTTGGAGCATCAGAGCTCAATTCCGACATCATCTGTAAGGAATCTGCATGTCTTCCTCGTGAATGTGTGGGTTTCCTCCGGGTGCTCCGGTTTCCTCCCACAGTCCAAGGACATACCAGTTGTAAGTGGTGGTTGTAAGTTGTCCCCTGATTAGGCCAGGGTTAATTTGGTGGCCAGAAGGGCCTGTTCAGCACTGTCTCTGTAAATAATAAAATAAAACAAATAAGATGATTCTGAGCAACACGAAGTGCTAGAGGAACTCAGAAAGTCAGCTGACATCTATGGAGGGGATTAAACAGTATCCTGCCGATGCCTCAGATGCGTTTAAGAGCAGAGTTGATAGTGGAGGAAGGGAAGCCCCTTTCTTTAAAAAAGGAAGACATCTCCCTCGTCCTAGAATGAAAAGCCTCATCCTGAGAGCAGATGCGGCGGAGACGTCCGCCAGAGAAAGCAGGGTCTCCCAGTGGCCACACATTTTAATTCCACATCCCATTCCCATTCTGACGTGTCTATCCACGGCCTCCTCTACTGTAAAGATGAAGCCACACTCAGGTTGGAGGAACAACACTTTATATTCCATCTGGGTAGCCTCCAACCTGATGGCATGAACATCGACTTCTCTAACTTCCGCTGATGCCCCACCTCCCCCTCTTACCCCATCTGTTACTTATTTTTATACACACATTCTTTCTCTCACTCTCCTTTTTCTCCCTCTGTCCTTCTGAATATACCCCTTGCCCATCCTCTGGGTTCTCCCCCCCGCCCCTTGTCTTTCTTCCCGGACCTCCTGTCCCATGATCCTCTGGTATCCCTTTTGCCAATCACCTGTCCAGCTCTTGGCTCCATCCCTCCCCCTCCTGTCTTCTCCTATCATTTTGGATCTCCCCCTCCCCCTCCAACTTTCAAATCTCTTACTAACTCTTCCTTCAGTTAGTCCTGCCGAAGGGTCTCGGCCTGAAACATCGACTGCACCTCTTCCTAGAGATGCTGCCTGGCCTGCTGCGTTCACCAGCAACTTTTATGTGTTTTCTGTCTTTTGTCTGTTGTTAGCTCCTCCTAATTGAATTTTTGATTTTCTGAGCTAGGATCCTGTTCCTTGGTTCTGCCTTTACCTAATTCTATACACTACGGTTAGGATTACCCCTCCTTTTTTTCCATTTTGCCTGTCTTTTCTAATCTTGATCACTTTGTCAACCCATCTTTGTATAGGCTATTAGACTGTCCCTTTTTATTTCTATTTATACTATTAATTCAGCCATCCTGGTCTTGACAAAACTGCTTCAGTCATTTATATTAACCTTGTTTTCCTTTCCACCTGCATGTGCAAGAAATGGGGTTTGAGATCTGAGCCCCAATATTGGTCTACATTTGAGCCATACATGGTAAAACAATTTGGCAAAGATAGCATGGATCAATCTGTGGCATAGTTCATTTTGCTCTCAATTTGAACAATCTTCTAGACCAGTTCATTTCTCAAAATATTTTTTGGGAATTGTCTTCAGTTCAGTTCAGAGGGTGCTCTCATCTCTGAGTCAAGGTTGTTGTTTCAAAGCCCACTTCAGAATTTGAGCATTCACTGTGTGGCAAGGTGCTTCTTGGCATCAAATTGGTGTCACATTGTCAGCAATGCTGTACCCCTCTACTCTCCCAGTTTCCCTGTGTGTTCATGGTATGTGCATGCATTCATTATCAGATTTTCCCATGGAGGAACTTCCCTCTGCTGCTTATACACCCTCCCCATGATCTTGTGCGTTTCCTGTGGATGCTGCAGTTTCCTCGCACGTTCCAAAGACTAATGGGGTGGTAGGTTAGTTGGTTACATGGCGGTAATAGGATGGCGTGGGCTTGTTGTGCTGGACGCAGTGTGTATCTGTAAATAAAAATAATAAATAAATAGAGCAAGAGTTTCATCCTAGTATGAAAAGTGCAGGTACAGCTGCAGGTATTTTTTCATAAATGATTTTTTAATATCTTTTTTTCCTTTTTTTTGCAGACTTCAAATGTTTTGTAGAGAAGATAAGCTGACTCAACAATGGGTGTAAAGGGACTCCAGCAGTTTGTAGATCACATCTGCCCAGCTGTGAGAGTATGGGTAGACCTGAAGGAGATGGCAGAGCAGTACAGGCACTCCCATCCTGGACGTTCTCCTGTTGTGATGGTGGACACCATGGCATGTCTGCGATATTGGTACACGTCGGAGGCTTGGGTACACGGTGGTCAATGGCGTGAGTATTTAGAGAGTCTGAAATCCTTTGTGAGTGCTTTCTCAGCAGCCAGCATAGAGCTGGTGTTTGTCTTTGATGGGGTAATAGAAGAGAAGAAAAGGGATGAATGGATCAAACGGCGTCTGAGGAATAACCAAGAGATTGCAACCATCTTTCAGTACATAAAAGCAACTGCCTGCCAACCAGGAAGAGATATGTTCTTCATTCCATCTGGGCTGGCCACCTTCACTCGCTTTGCCTTAAAATCATTGGGCTTAAACGTCATAAATTCCCTGAAGGAGGCCGATTATGAGATAGCTAGCTACGCAAAGCTAAATGACGGTATGGCAATTCTGAGTCAGGACACAGATTTCCTCATTTATGACACTGTGCCGTACCTCTCTATATATAATCTGTCCCTGGAAAAGCTAACTACTGTCATGTACTCTCGTGAAAACCTCTGTCACGCTCTCAGGCTGCAGATGGTGGACTTACCACTCTTGGCCTGCCTTCTTGGTAACGACGTTGTGCCTGAGAACGCGGTGGGGAGGCTGAAGGGCCAGTGCCTGGCTGAATACTGGCCAGGCGGCCCGAATGCAAGGCAGAGGGAGCAGGCAGTGGCAGCAGTGGCATGTTACATCTCCCGTCTGGACCATTCGCACAGGGGCTTGAAAGAGCTGGAAAGAAACCTGCAGCACCACTCAGCTGCAAGCTTGCTAGAAAAGGGAGTGGAAAGTTACTTACTGCCTGGGCAGCGCTCACCATGGCTCCCCCTCAGCAAAGTACCTCCGGCGACTCCCCAGTCTGAGATGCCCATATACTCAGACCTAAAGATTTTACAGGTGAGTAATTGATTCAAGATCTAAATTTTAGTTTTCTAAGCAATGTATGTTTGATGGAAAGAATTAATGGAATCTATGTACGAATTGGAGCATACAAAGGTTATGGGGAGAGGACAGGAGAACGGAGAGTGATAGTAAATCAGTGATGATGGAATGGCAGAGCAGTCCGAATGGCCTAATTCTGCTCCTGTGTCTTGTGGTCTTATCAAAGGTAATAGGGAGCCAATTACATTATTTAAAAAACAGCATAATAATAAGCAACACACACAAAATGCTGGAGGAACTCAGCAGGGCAGGCAGTATCTGTGGAAGTCGACGTTTCAGAGCAGACACCCGTCATCAGGGTCTCAACCCAAAGGCAAATAATAAGCAAACCATTCTTGTGATATTGTTGAGGAACTGCAGAAAGCCTGTGAGTTGAGGAATTTATCTAAGTGTCATGGTTTATAAAGCTTAATTGGAAACTTTGTTACAAAAATGTGTCAACCAAATTGGACAGCCGTTGTAACTAATTGAGAACTTACATTATAAACAAGTCGCTATTTAACACAGTGGGCTTGATATCCACCCTATTGCATTTATGTATGTCCTTTTATGACCTTAGCATATTCCAAACTGAAGGAAAGTACTTTTGAGATATTATCACTTTAAGAAAGAACACAGCTGCTAATTTGCATGCAGAAGCTGGCACTAATAATATAGTTATGATATTTTAGTAATACTGTTTGAGGGGTAAACATTTCACCCAGGGAGTTCCCTCAGCTCTTTTTTAATACTCAGGCCTTGTGATCTTTCACATAAGCCTGAAGGGGCAGCCAGGGCCCCAGATTAATATTGCATCGAAAAGACGGTATTCTGACAGTGTAGAGCTTATTCCACAATCAATGTAACCCTTCCAACACAATCCATAATCTTCCATTTTTATTACATCCATGTGTCTACCTAAGAGTATTTTAACTGTTCGCATTGTACACCTCAGACGTTTTCAGACTGATGCAGTCTTTCATTGATTCTGTTATGGATTTACTGAGTATGGCCACATGAAAATGAATCTCAGGGTTGTATATGGTGACGTATGTGTACTTTGATAATAAATTTACTTTGAACTTTATTATATCTGCCTCTACCACCATCCGCAGAAGTGCATGCCAGGCATCCACCATTCCTTGTATAAAAAAAACCTTTTTCTGATGTTTCACCTAAATTTTCCTTCACTAATCTTAAACGGATGTCCTCTGGTGTTGACCATTGCTATCCTGGGTAAAAGGCTCTGGCTGTCCACTCTATCTATATTTCATACTTTATACATCTTTAACAAGTAGTCTCTCATTCTCCTTCGCTCCAAAGAAGATGGTCCTAACTTGCTCATTCTTTCCTCATAAGATATGTTCTCTAATCCAAGCAGCATTCTGGTAAATCTTCTCTGCACCCTCTCTAAAGCTTTCACATCCTTCCCTATAATGAGGTGACCAGAACTGAACACAATGATCTAAGTGTTGTCTAACCAGAGCTTTATAGAGCCACAACATTACTTCAAGGCTCTTGAACTCAATCCCCTGACTAATGAAGACCAAAAAATTATAGGCCTTCTTAACCACCCTACCAATTTGTGTAGCAACTTTGGATGGACTCTAAAACCCCTCTGTTTCTCCACCCTCATAGGAATCCTGCCATTACTCTTGTACTCCACCGTCAAGTTTAATCTTCCAAAGTGTACACCTCACTCTGTGTTGTTTTGTAACTACAACAATCTTTTACGCTATGCACAACACCACTAATCTTTGTGTCATCTACAGATTTATGCCCCTCCTCTTCCTCATCCAAGTCATTCATAAAAATCACAAAGCATAGAGATCCCAGAACAGACCATAAGACATGAGACAGAGGAGCAGAATTAGGCCATTCAGCCCATCAAGTCTGCTCCGCCATTCCATCATGCCTGATCCCAGATCCCACTCAACCCCATACACCTGCCTTCTCGCCATATCCTTTGATGTCTTGACCGATCAGGAAACAATCAACTTCCGTCTTAAATATACCCATGGACTTGACCTCCACTGCAGTCTGTGGCAGAGCATTCCACAGATTTACTACTCCTGGCTAAAAAAATTCCTTCTTGCTTCTATTCTAAAAGGTCACCCCTCAATTTTGAGACAGTACCCTCTAGTTCTGGATACCCCCACCATAAGAAACATTCTCTCCACATCTACCTTATCTATTCCTTTCAATATTCAGTAAGTTTCAATGAGATCCCCCCCACATTCTTCTTCCAGTGAGTACAGTATGTTCTTTGTGGAACACAACAAGTCATGGACTTTGGGCACTATATGCCTCATCCACTACTACCCTCTGCCTTTTTTGGGCAAGCAAATTCCAAAGCCATGCAGCCATGTTTCCCTGTATGCCATGCCTCCTGTCTTTCAGAATGAGTCTACCATGGGAAATCTCGTCAAGCAGCTAATGGAAACTCATATTCACCACATCCACAGCTCTACCTTCAGCAATCTGATTTGTGTCCTCATCGAAAAATTCATTCAGACTAATTGAGATACAACCTGCCTCTTACAAAGCCAGGCTGATTATCCCTAATCAGACTAATGCTTGTAAGTCCTTTATATTAGTTTGCCCACCACTGATTTATAATTCCCAGGATTATCCATACTAACTTTCTTGAACAATGATATAGCATTTCCCATTCTTGAACCTTTTGGCATAATCCCTGTGAGTTGGCTGGGGTGACATACTGCATCTGGTGCTCCCGATGTGGCCTTCTATATATTGGCAAGACCCGACGCAGACTGGGAGATCGTTTTGCTGAATACCTACGCTCTGTCCGCCAGAGAAAGCAGGATCTCCCAGTGGCCACACATTTTAATTCCACATCCCATTCCCATTCTGACATGTCTATCCACGGCCTCCTCTACTGTAAAGGTGAAGCCACACTCAGGTTGGAGGAACAACACCTCATATTCCGTCTGGGTAGCCTCCAACCTGATGGCATGAACATTGACTTCTCTACCTTCCGCTAATGCCCCACTTCCCCCTCGTACCCCATCCGTTATTTATATACACACATCCTTTCTCTCACTCTCCTTTTTCTCCCTCTGTCCCTCTGACTATACCCCTTGCCCATCCTCTGGGTTCCCCCCCACCTTTTCCTTCTCCCTGGGCCTCCTGTCCCATGATCCTCTCATATCCCTTTTGCCAATCACCTGTCCAGCTCTTGGCTCCATCCCTCCCCCTCCTGTCTTCTCTTATCATTTTGGATCTCCCCCTCCCCCTCCCACTTTCCAATCTCTTACTAGCTCTTCCTTCAGTTAGTCCTGACGAAGGGTCTCGGTCTGAAGCGTCGACTGTGCCTCTTCCTGGGGATGCTGCCTGGCCTGCTGCATTCACCAGCAATTTTGATGTGTGTTGCTTCAGTGGTAACTAGTCCAGTCCCTGGGGGCTCTATTGGTGCAGTCTTTCATTGATTCTGTTATGGTTATTATTCTTCAATTTATTGAATATGCCCACAAGAAAATGAATTTCAGGGTTGTATATAGTGACATATATGTACTTTGATAATAGATTAACTTTGAACTTTAATGTTTTTCGAAAATTACAACTCTGTCGCCTCCTTAACTTTGACGTGTTCCAGCACATTGGCACATTCTACACTGATCTCACATTCATCAAGGTCCCTCTTAATGGTGAATACCGAAGCAAAGTTTTCATTAAGGGCCTTCTTTATCTTCTCCAACTTCAGACACGATTCACTCTTTATCCATGAACCTTTACTCTATTCATCCTCCTATTCCTCACATACATGTAGAACTTCTTGGGATTTTCCTTAATCCTACTCACCAAGACTTCCTACTGTCCTCTTTTAGCTCTTCTGAGTTCCTTCTTAAGCTTATTCTTAGCTACCTTATAACTCTTAAGAGCCGTGACTGATTTTTGCTTCCTATATCTTTAAGTATACAAAGATATACAAAGATTGGTGGAGGGGCCGGTAGTGCTGAGGAAACAGAGAGTCTGCAGAGAGACTTGGATAGATTGGAAGAATGGGCAAAGAAGTGGCAAATGAAATACAGTGTTGGAAAGTGTATGGTTATGCACTTTGGCAGAAGAAATAAACGGGCAGACTATTATTTAAATGGGGAGAGAATTCAAAGTTCTGAGATGCAACGGGACTTGGTAGTCCTTGTGCAGGATACCCTTAAGGTTAACCTCCAGGTTGAGACAGCGGTGAAGAAGGCGAATGCAATGTTGGCATTCATTTCTAGAGGAATATAGTATTGGAGCAGGGATGTGATGTTGAGGCTCTATAAGGCGCTGGTGAGACCTCACTTGGAGTACTGTGGGCAGTTTTGGTCTCCTTATTTAAGAAAGGATGTGCTGACGTTGGAAAGGGTACAGAGGAGATTCACTAGAATGATTCTGGGAATGAGAGGGTTAACATATGAGGAATGTTTGTCCACTCTTGGACTGTATTCCTTGGAGTTTAGAAGAGTGACGGGGGAACGTCACAGTACTAGTCCTGATGAAGGACTTTGATGTGTGTTGCTTGAATTTCCAGGTCTGCAGAATTCCTCGTGTTTAAGTGGAAAGGTAAAGGGGTGGGGGAGGGGGAGTAGGGAGGGGATAGGCAGGAAAGGTGAAGAAAGAATAGGGGAAAACAATGGGTAGTAGAAGGAGGCGGAAACATGAGGAAGATGATAGGCAGCTGGGGGAGGGGGCAGAGTGACATAGGGATAGGGGAAGGGAGGGGGAGGGAATTACCAGAAGTTAGAGAATTCTATGTTCATACCAAGGGGCTGGAGACTACCTAGATGGTATATGAGGTGTTGCTCCTCCAACCTGAGTTTAGCCTCATCATGGCAGTAGAGGAGGCCGTGTATGGACATATCTGAATGGGAGTGGGAAGCAGAGTTGAAGTGGGTGGCTACTGGGAGATCCTGTCTGTTGCGGCGGACGGAGCGGAGGTGCTCGACGAAGCAGTCGAAGCGGAGAGGCGTGGAGAGGGAAAGGTGTGCTTAGTGGTGGGGTCCTGTTGAAGGTGGCAGAAGTTGCGGAGGATAATGTGCTGGATCCGGAGGCTGGTGGGGTGGTAGGTGAGGACAAGGGGAACTCTGTCCCTGTTGGTTGTTCCCTCTTCACCCTCTCTGCTTTCCGCAGGGATCGGTCCCTCCGTGACTCCCTGGTCCACATGTCCCTCCCCACGGATCTCCCACCTGGCACTGACCCCTGTAAGTGCAAGTGCTACACCTGTCCCTACACTTCCCCTCTTGCCACCATTCACTTGTGAGTTTGTTGGGGTCATCTATTGCATCTAGTGCTCCCAGTGTGGCCTCCTCTACATCGGTGAAACCCGACGCAGATTGGGGGACCGCTTCGTCGAGCACCTCCGCTCCGTCCGCCACAACAGACAGGATCTCCCAGTAACCACTCACTTCAACTCTGCTTCCCACTCCCATTCAGGTATGTCCATACATGGCCTCCTCTACTGCCATGATGAGGCTAAACTCAGGTTGGAGGAGCAACACCTCATATACTGTCTAGGTAGTCTCCAGCCCCTTGGTATGAACATAGAATTCTCCAACTTCCAGTAATTCCCTCCCCCTCCCTTCCTCTATCCCTATGTCACTCTGCTCCCTCCCCCAGCTGCCTATCATCTCCCTCATGTTTCCGCCTCTTTCTACTACCCATTGTTTTTTCCCCTATTCCTTCTTCACCTTTCCTGCCTATCCCCTCCCTACTCCCCCTCCCCCACCCCTTTATCTTTCCCCTTACTGGTTTTTCACCTGGAACCTCCCAGCCTTCTCCTTCCCACCCTCCCCCACCTTCCTTATAGGGCCTCTGTCCCTTCCCTCTACAGTCCTGACGAAGGGTTCCGGCCCGAAACGTTGACCGATCTTTTCCACGGATGCTGCCTGACCTGCTGAGTTCCTCCAGCGTGTTGTGAGTGTTGCTTTGACTCCAGCATCTGCAGAGTATTTTGTGTTTACAAATCTGTTCACAATTCTCTAAGTGGGGGGCTGACCAAAGCCTTATAAAACCTCAACATTACATTCTTGTTTTTGTAATCTCATCATTTCGAAATGAATGCTAGCATTGCATTCCATACTACCGACTTAATTTGCAAGTTAGCATCTTGGGAACCCTGCATGAGGACACCCAAGTCCCTTTGCACCTCTGCATGTACAGGTGCAATGAAAAACTTACTTGCAGCAGCATCACAGTCACAGAGCATCAAATAGCAGCATTCACACAAAACGCATTAAGCATTCATTAGACACAACTTTTACAAGAAAAATCAAAAAAAGTCCATTTCAGTGCAGAGCAATTAAAATGTTCATAATGTTGCTAAGCTGTTGTGATGAGAGTTTCGCCAACTGGTTCAAGGACAAAGTGGTTGAAGGGAAGTAGCTGTTCTTGAACCTGCTGGTGTGTTCTGTACCTCCTTCCTGATGGTAGCTGCAAGAAGATGTTTCCTTCTTGAAGCCACATCCTTGATAAAGAGGACCTGCTAAAAGGGCTGGTTATGTTTAGAACATAGAACAGTAGGCCCTTCTTTCTTACTTACTGTCTCTTATGCCGCTGATGTTTGAGACAGCAATGAGGGTCCTCCATTTCTGTTGCACACAGATAAGGAAGAATTATTCATTGTTGTTTCCATAACAATTTTGTTTAACCAGTCAGGGATGTTAGCCCTGAACTGGAGGACTGGTGGACCACTCTTAGTCTGGCCTCTACCCTTTTACCTGTTTGGCATGGGTAACCCTACCAAGAGCCTACGCATAAAGCCCTGACTCCAACCAACATAGCGCTCTGGGTCATTAAGGCATGCAAGCCCTCTAAGCCCTATGACAAGGTTGTGGTCCTCTTGGAGAAACAGTCCTTTCAGCCCACAATATTATGCCAAACTGTTTAAGATAATGAAGTCTAATTATGCTAATCTATTCTGACTGCATGTGGTCCACATTCTTCCATTCTCTGCATATTCACGTGCCTTTCTAACAGCCTCTTAAACACCTCTACCAAATCTGCCCTAGTAGATTTGCCTAGCACTGTCCCTAGCAGTGCATTGCAGCCACTGACCACTTTCTATGTTTAAAAAAATATCCTTCAAATCTCTTGAAACAGACTTGGCCCCTCTCACGTTAAATGCATGCCTTCTGATATTTAGATATTTTGACCCTGGGGAGAAAGATATCAATAGGTTTCAAAGGTACATTCAATGTTAGAGAAATGTATACAATATACATCCTGAAATTCTTTTTCTTTGCAAACGTCCAGGAAAACAGAGGAGTGCCCCAAAGAATGAATGACAGTTAAATATTAGCGCCCCAAAGCCTCCCCCAGCTCCCCCCTCCCAAGCATAAGCAGCAGCAAAGTGATGACTGCCCCTCCCCCATCAGCAAAAAAGCATCAGCAACCCCACCAAGCACTCAAGGATGCAGCAAAGCATCAATAAAGACACAGACTTGCAGTACAGGTGTCCCCAGCTTTTTGAATGTTCAATTTACGAAACCCCGCTGTTACGAAAGACCTACATTAGTTACCTGTTTTCGCTAACAGAAGGTGTTTTCACTGTTACGAAAAAAAGCAGCGCACTCTCCGAGCAGCCAAGCTCCTCCCCCGGAACTGCATTCTATCTGGCATTGCTTAAACACATGCCTATGAGCAACCGTTAGCAAGATGAGTTCTAAGGTAATGGAAAAGCCTAAAAGAGCTCGTAAGGGTGTTACACTTAGCGTAAAACTAGACATAATTAAGCGTTTCGATCATGGTGAACGAAGTATGGACAAAGTGAGTTTGGCTTGTGGAAGTTGACGAAGATGATGTTGAAGAAGTTTTGGCATCCCATGACCAAGAACTGATAGATGAAGAGCTGATGCAACTGGAAGAGGAAAGGATAACAATCGAAACCGAATGCAGTAGTGAACAGATTGAAAGTGAAGTCGTCCAGGAACTGAACATGAAGCAACTGCGTGAGATTTTAGCTGCAATGGTTGCAGAAAAGTACAGCTTTAATTTTGAAAGGGTACATCGGTTTAGGGCATATTTGCAAGATGGTTTGAGTGCTTACAAAGAACTGTATGATAGAAAAATGCGCAAGGCTAAGCAGTCAAGCATACTGTCGTTTTTCAACCTTCCACATCAGCCACAGCAGACGACGAACCTCGCCCTTTGACATTGAAGCAGGCAGACATAGAAGAAGATGACCTGCCTGCCCTGACGGAAACAGACGACAATGAGATGACACCCCAGTGTCCCACCACCCCAACCCCCGGGCAGCGGACTGATACATTTCCGCGGAGAATGCAGTGGTAGCTGGGAGGCACCCAGCACATCTTTAAGAAAAAAGCCAAAATAAACACGCTAATTAATTAGGTGCCACCCGGCACATAATTAATTAGCTTGTTTATTTCGTTTATTTTTCTTAAAGATGTGCTGGGTGTGTCCCAGCTACTGCTGCATGCTTCGTGGATCGGTATCGGTTCACTGCCCGGAGGTTGGGGACCACTGCACCACCCTGACCTCCAACAACTCAACCTAACATACCATCATCGATCATACCATCATCGGTGTGCTTGACGCTGTCTTCTCGATTCTGGTAAGTGATACTACACTGTACATACATTATTTCTACTTTATATAGGCTGTGTATTTTTATGCGTTATTTGGTATGATTTGGCAGCTTCATAGCTTAAAGGTTACTGGAGAGAGTGTTTCTGCCGACAGCGCTTGCGTGAGATTTTCGCTATGGAGAACAGTGCGGCAATGATTGTAGAAAAGTATTTCTGCTTTATGTAGGCTGTGTATTTATCATATCATTCCTGCTTTTACTATATGTTACTGTTATTTTAGGTCTTATGTGTTATTTGGCATGAGTTGGTAGGTTATTTTTGGGTCTGCGAACGCTCACAAATTTTTCCCATATAAATAAATGGTAATTGCTTCTTCACTTTATGACATTTTTCGGCTTATGAACCGTTTCATAGGAACGCTGTAGCTTCGGATGGCGGGGGAAACCTGTACCCCAAAGACTTTTCATTCACCTGGTATTCGACATACCACAGGCTCTCTCTCTCCCCAATAAGGGAAAAAGAGGTGTCCCCGTTTCACAGCGAGAGGGGAGACATAACAAAGCAACTCGCCGATTTATGGTGTTAAAGATCTGTTGCGTCACTTTTTACGAGCTTTCTGCCCAACCATCTCAGGACTCTGGGCACACAGCCAGCAGCCAGCTCACTGCTTTTGATCCTCCATGTACTCCCACAACACATCAGGTAGCAGCACCAGCCTTGAATCCGCCTGCCTCCAGAGCCATGAAAATCTGGCACCCTGAAGGCGCGCTAGTCTTTCAGGTCACGTCCTTGGCATATTGAAAAGTGGTCGGTTGTGCGGCCGTGAGAGCGGGTCCCAATCCCGCAAAGAACTGAAGTCAACGTGTAGCTCCAGGTCAGGGTCTTCAAAAGAACCCTAAAAAGGAAAAAAAAAAAGAGATAATAAAGGTAGAAATAGAGTTGTACTCTATCTGTGCCTCTCACAATTTTATAACCATCTGCCTTTGCTGCTCCAGAAAAAACAGCCTCAGTTAGACCAACCTCTCCTTTGGTACCTGGACTCTGTTCCGGGTAACATCCTGGTAAACCGCTTCTGCGCCCATCATGGAGCAAAGCATCCATGTCCAAAGTCTAGTGGCAAAGCCACCATATCATACTTAAAATGGAGCAATCAGAATTGAATACAATACAGTAAGTTCCTGGGTTAAGAATGCCTGACTTACGGACAACTCATATTTACAAACAGACTGCCATAAAGCCTATTATATTAAAAATTTCTCTTATTTATCCTTGTAACCATGCCTCCAAAGAAAAAATCCGATGCAAGTGCTGGTGATGCATCAAAGAAAAGGAAAATGATCACGATTGAAAATGAAGTGGAAATAGTAAAATGATCGGAAAGAGCTGAAACGCCATCAGTCATTGGAAAAGCGTTAGGCTACAGTTGGTCAATGATCGGAACAATTTTAAAGGATAAAGTGAGAATAATGGAGCATGTGAAAGGCCCTGCCCCAATGAAAGCTACAATTATTACTAAGCAACGCAGTGGTTTAATTATTGAAATGGAAAGGCTATTGATAATTTGGTTAGACGATCAAAATCAGCATAATATGCCTATTAGCCTTACTTTAGTGCAAGAAAAGGCTCGAAGCCTTTTCAATGATTTAAAAGCTGCATGTGCAGCAAGTGAAGGTGATTGTGATGAAGAATTTGTTGCAGGTAGGGGTTGGTTCAATCGTTTCAAAGTGAGGGCAAATTTACATAATATTAAAGTGCAAGGTGAAGCAGCGAGTGTCGATGAAAGTGCTGCGAATGATTTTCCTGAAATATTGAAGAAAATTAATGAGGAGGGCGGTTATTGCCAGACCAAATATTTAATGTGGATGAGACTGGCTTATTTTGGAAAAAAATGCCTGAAAGGACTTACATTTCGAAAGAGGAAAAAAGCATTTGACTGACTGATGCTAAATAAGAACCGTATGTACCTGGTCCGACTTACCTACAAATTCGACTTAAAGGTAGACTTAGGAATGGATCTCGTGCGTAACCTGGGAACTACTTGTATTCCAATTATGACTGAATCAGCTGCAACATAACTTCCCAATTCTTGAACTCTGTGCCTTGACTAACAAAGGCAAACATGTCATCTGCCGATTTTACCACCTTTTCAAAGTGTACAGCCATTTCCAGGTATAAAGCAAGCAGGTCACCAGGTCTGAATGGATGTCTCCAAGATTGCCAGTGGAAGAGGTTTTGAGGGGGCAGAAGGGCTTACCATAGTCCTTGAAATTTACCAAGTGCATGCAATTAAATATTGTATGTGTTCAAAATAAGGGTTTAAGGATGTGCCAAGCTAACTGCAGGTTGGTTATTTTAATCCTAAATTGTAAGAAAATTTTTAGAAACTATAATTATGGGAAATATTGATAGGGATTTGGAGAAGTTTGAATTGATGAAGGAGAATTGACGTGGGGTTGTTATAAGCATTTCATGTTTGAATAACTTGATTGAATTCTCTTAATGAGGTGGATTGGTTTGGTTAACTATTGTCACATTTATCAAGATATAGTGAAAATCCTGTTTTGCATAATGTTTATACAGACCAAATCATTAATAGTGCATTGAGCAAGAATAAGGTTGGAGAATATTGGAGAACAATGAAGAATAAAGAGTAAAAGATACCAAAAAAAAGTGAAGAGCAGGTAAACAATAAAGTGCAAGATCATAACAAGGTAGATTGCGAGGCCAGGAGTGCATTGCATTCAGAGTGATTCAGGAATAGCTTCTTCCCCTCTGCTATCCAATTTCTAAATGGACATTGAGTCCATGAACACTACCTCACTTTTTTATTATTATTTCTGTTTTAGCACTACTATTTTTAATTTAACTATGTAATGCATGCACACACTATTTATTTATTTATTTATTTATTTATATTATCATACAGGTTTCCCCCACTATCCAAAGATAGAGCATTCCTATGAAACGGTTCGTAAGCCGGAATGTCGTAAAGTGAATAAGCAATTACCATTTATTAATATGGGAAAAATTTTTGAGCGCTGCCAGACCCAAAAAATAACCTACCAAATCATGCCAAATAACACATAAAACCTAAAATAACAGTAACATATAGTAAAAGCAGGAATGATATGATAAATACACAGCCTATATAAAGTAGAAATACTTTTCTGCAGCACTGTCTAGCGCAGCGAAAATCTCACGGCAGCACACTTGGTGGAAGCGCTCTCGGCAGAAACACTCTCTCCAGTAACCTTTAAGCTATGAAGCTGCCAAATCATACCAAATAACACATAAAAAATACACAGCCTATATAAAGTAGAAATAGTGCAGTGTATGTACAGTGTAGTTTCACTTACCGGAATCAGGAAGACTCCAATAAATTGCAGTTTCGTCGCAGTTAGTGTGGTCACACAGGGGGTCAGTGAGGACATGGTGGAGGATTACAAATACCTGGGGATACGAATTGACAATAAACTGGACTGGTCAAAGAACACTGAGGCTGTCTACAAGAAGGGTCAGAGCCGTCTCTATTTCCTGAGGGGACTGAGGTCCTTTAACATCTGCCGGCCAATGCTGAGGATGTTCTACGAGTCTGTGGTGGCCAGTGCTATCATGTTTGCTGTTGCGTGCTGGGGCAGCAGGCTGAGGGTGGCAGACACCAACAGAATCAACAAACTCATTCGTAAGGCCAGTGATGTTGTGGGGATGGAATTGGACTCTCTCACGGTGGTGTCTGAAATGATGATGCTGGCTAAGTTGCATGCCATCTTGGTCAATGTCTCCCATCCACTACATAATGTACTGGGTGGGCACAGGAGTACATTCGGCCAGAGGCTCATTCCACCGAGATACGGCACTGAGCGTCATAGGAAGTCATTCCTGCCTGTGGCCATTAAACTTTACAACTTCTCCCTTGGAGGGTCAGACACCCTGAGCCAATAGGCTGGTCCTGGACGTATTTCATAATTTACTGGCATAATTTACATATTACTATTTAACTATTTATGGTTCTATTACCCGTGGCTGACAAGAGAAATTAGGGATAGTATCAATTCCAAAGAAGAAGCATACAAATTAGCCAGAGAAAGTGGCTCACCTGAGGACTGGGAGAAATTCAGAGTTCAGCAGAGGAGGACAAAGGGCTTAATTAGGAAGGGGGAAGAAGATTATGAGAGAAAACTGGCAGGGAACATAAAAACAGACTGTAAAAGCTTTTATAGATATGTAAAAAGGAAAAGACTGGTAAAGACAAATGTAGGTCCCCTGCAGACAGAAACAGGTGAATTGATTATGGGGAGCAAGGACATGGCAGACCAATTGAATAATTACTTTGGTTCTGTCTTCACTAAGGAGGACATAAATAATCTTCCAGAAATAGTAGGGGACAGAGGGTCCAGTGAGATGGAGGAACTGAGCGAAATATATGTTAGTAGGGAAGTGGTGTTAGGTAAATTGAAGGGATTGAAGGCAGATAAATCCCCAGGGCCAGATGGTCTGCATCCTAGAGTGCTTAAGGAAGTAGCCCAAGAAATAGTGGATGCATTAGTGATAATTTTTCAAAACTCGTTAGATTCTGGACTAGTTCCTGAGGATTGGAGGGTGGCTAATGTAACCCCACTTTTTAAAAAAGGAGGGAGAGAGAAACCGGGGAATTATAGACCGGTTAGCCTAACGTCGGTGGTGGGGAAACTGCTGGAGTCAGTTATCAAGGATGTGATAACAGCACATTTGGAAAGCGGTGAAATGATCGGACAAAGTCAGCATGGATTTGTGAAAGGAAAATCATGTCTGACGAATCCCATAGAATTTTTTGAGGATGTAACTAGTAGAGTGGATAGGGGAGAACCAGTGGATGTGGTATATTTGGATTTTCAAAAGGCTTTTGACAAGGTCCCACACAGGAGATTAGTGTGCAAACTTAAAGCACACGGTATTGGGGGTAAGGTATTGGTGTGGGTGGAGAATTGGTTAGCAGACAGGAAGCAAAGAGTGGGAATAAACGGGACCTTTTCAGAATGGCAGGCGGTGACTAGTGGGGTACCGCAAGGCTCAGTGCTGGGACCCCAGTTGTTTACAATATATATTAATGACTTGGATGAGGGAATTAAATGCAGCATCTCCAAGTTTGCAGATGACACGAAGCTGGGTGGCGGTGTTGGCTGTGAGGAGGATGCTAAGAGGATGCAGGGTGACTTGGATAGGTTGGGTGAGTGGGCAAATTCATGGCAGATGCAATTTAATGTGGATAAATGTGAAGTTATCCACTTTGGTGGCAAAAATAGGAAAACAGATTATTATCTGAATGGTGGCCGATTCGGAAAAGGGGAGGTACAACGAGACCTGGGTGTCATTATACACCAGTCATTGAAAGAGGGCATGCAGGTACAGCAGGCGGTGAAAAAGGTGAATGGTATGCTGGCATTTATAGCGAGAGGATTCGAGTACAGGAGCAGGGAGGTAATACTGCAGTTGTACAAGGCCTTGGTGAGACCACACCTGGAGTATTGTGTGCAGTTTTGGTCCGCTAATCTGAGGAAAGACATCCTTGCCATAGAGGGAGTACAAAGAAGGTTCACCAGATTGATTCCTGGGATGGCAGGACTTTCATATGAAGAAAGACTGGATGAATTGGGCTTGTACTCGTTGGAATTTAGAAGATTGAGGGGGGATCTGATTGAAACGTATAAAATCCTAAAGGGATTGGACAGGCTAGATGCAGGAATATTGTTCCCGATGTTGGGGAAGTCCAGAACGAGGGGTCACATTTTGAGGATAGAGGGGAAGCCTTTTAGGACTGAGATTAGGAAAAACTTCTTCACACAGAGAGTGGTGAATCTGTGGAATTCTCTGCCACAGGAAACAGTTGAGGCCAGTTCATTGGCTACATTTAAGAGGGAGTTAGATATGGCCCTTGTGGCTACGGGGGTCAGGGGATATGGAGGGAAGGCTGGGGCAGTGTTCTGAGTTGGATGATCAGCCATGATCATAATAAATGGTGGTGCAGGCTCAAAGGGCCGAATGGCCTACTCCTGCACCTATTTTCTATGTTTCTATGTTTCTATTTATTATTTATGGAGCAACTGTAATGAAAACCAATTTCCCCTGGGATTAATAAAGTATGACTAAACACTTGCTTATATGAATAACCACCTTCTGTAATTGTAAACACAAAATAATCTGCAGATGCTGTAAAAGATCAAAGCAACACTTTCAGTACGCTGGATGAACTCAGCAGGTCGGACAGCATCAGTCAGAAACAATGAGTCGACGTTTCGGGCCGGAACCCTTTGTCAGGACTGAAGAATGAAAGATGGGGAAGGATTTGAAGAATGCTTGTAGCGTCAGTTGAAAGATCAGTAATTTGAAAGACAAAGGGGTGGGGGAGGGGAAGCATTGACGTCATAGCCCTTAAAACAATGGGTAGTAGAAGAAGGAGGCGGAACCATGAGGGAGCTGGGGGAGAGGGTAGAGTGAAATAGGGATAGAGGAAGGGAGGGGGAGGGAATTACCAAAAGTTGGAGAATTCTATGTTCATATCAAGGGACCGGAGACTACCTAGACAGTATATGAGGTGTTGCTCCTCCAACCTGAGTTTAGCCTCATCATGGCAGTAGAGGAGGCCATGTAGGACATATCTGAATGGGAATGGGAAGCAGAGTTGAAGTGGGTGGCTACTGGGAGATCCTGTCTGTTGTGGCGGACGGAGTGGAGGTGCTTGATGAAACGGTCCCCCAATCTGCGTCAGGTTTCACCAATGTAGAGGAGGCCGCACCGGGAGCACCAGATTCAATAGATTACCCCAACAGACTCACAAGGGAAGTGTTGTCTCACCTGGAAGGACTGTTTGGGGCCCTGAATGGTGGCAAGAGATGAGGTGTAGGGACAGGTGTAGCACTTACGCTTACAGGGATAAGTGCCGGGTGGGAGATCAGTGGGGATGGGCATGTGGATAAGGGAGTCACGGAGGGACCGATCCCTGCGGAAAGCGAAGAGGAGCAGAGAGGGAAAGATGTGCTTAGTGGTGGGGTCCTGTTGAAGGTGGCGGAAGTTACGGAGGATAATGTGCTGGATCCGGAGGCTGGTAAGGTGGTAGGTAAGGACAAGGGGAACTCTGTCCCTGTTGTGGTGGCGGGAAGATGGGGTGAGGGCGGAAGTGCGGGAAATGGAGAAGATGTGGGTGAGAGCATCATTGATGACGGTAGAAGGGAAACCACGATCCTTAAAGAAAGATGACATTTGAGATGTCCTGGAATGGAAAGCCTCATCCTCAGAGCAGATATAGCGGAGACGGAGGAACTGGGAATAGGAAATGGCATTTTTGCATGTGGCGGGGTGGGAAGAGGTATAGTCGAGGTAGTTATGAGAGTCAGTGGGCTTGTAGAAGATGTCAGTGGACAGTCTGTCTCCAGAGATGGAGACCGAGACATCGAGAAAGGGGAGAGAAGTGTCCGAGATAGACCAAGTGAATTTGAGGGCTGGGTGGAAGTTTGAAGTAAAGTCGATGAAATTGACGAGCTCAGCATGGGTGCAGGAAGCAGCACCAATGTAGTCGTCAATGTAGCGAAGGAAAAGTTGGGGAGCAGTACCAGAATAGGTCTGGAGTACAGACTGTTCTACATAACCAACAAAGAGGCAGGCATAGCTGGGTCCCATGCGAGTTCCCATAGCTATACCCTTAGTCTGAAGAAAGTGGGAAGAGCCAAAAGAGAAGTTATTAAGTGTGAGAACCAGTTCCGCCAACCGGAGGAGGGTAGCGGTGGTGGGGAACTGGTGAGGTCTATTATCCAGTTATCTATTACCTTCTGTAATTATTTTCTTCAGTTCTGCTGGGAAGTTTTCAGCAGCTTCAGTATCAGCCGAAGCACTCTCTCCAGTAAATGTTAAACTATGAAGCTGCCCTTGTCTCAGAAACCAATCAAACCACCCATGACTACCTTTAAATTCCACTTTCGCAACACTTTCATCACCATCATCCAGTGCTTTCTGTTTCAGCTTATTAAAAAGACTGACTGATTTCTCCTTAAGTATAAGAAAACTTAATGGAACACCACGCTTTGTACAGCCATCAATCCACTCAAGCAGTAGACTTTCCATTTTATCCATTATCAGATGCCGACTAAGAGAGACCGCTTTGCTACGAGCAGGACCAACAGTAACATCGGCAGCTTTCAAAATTCTTTCTCTCTGCGTATAAATAGTGCGAATGGTGGACGCAGGCAAGTTCAACGCGCGGACAATGTCCTTACTTCATTCACCACAATCGAAACGCTTATTTATGTCTAGCTTTACGCTAAGTGTAACACGCTTACGAGCTCTTTTAGGCTTTTCCGATACCTTAGAACTCATCTTGTTAATGAATGCACAAAATGAATCGAGATAAAGCACAGGCTTAAGCAACGCCGGCTAGAATGCAGTTCCGGGGGAGGAGCTTGGCTGTTCGGGCGCACACTGCCTTTTCTCGTAACGGTGAAAACACCTTCTGTTAGCGAAAACAGGTAACTAATGTAGGTATTTCGTAACAGCGAGGTGTCGTAAAGCGAACGTTTGGAAAACGGGGGCTACCTGTATATTGTATTGTACTGATGCCGCTAAGTTAACAAATTTCATGACATATGCTGGTGATGTTAAATCTGATTCTGATTCTGATTTTATCACACAAGAAGCCTGCTGAAGAGTCTGATAACGGTGGGATAGAAGCTGTCCTTGTGTCTGAATTTTGTACCTTCTGCCCAGTTGGAGAGGGGAGAAGAGAGAATGTCTGGGGTGGGTGGGGTTTTTGATTATGCTGGCTGCTTTAATGAGACAGCAAGAAATATAGACAGAGTCTGTGGGGGGGGGGCGTTCCTGTGATGTTGTTGAACAGTGTCCACAGCTCTGCAGTTTCTTGCCATCATTGTAGAGTCGTTGCCAGAGCAGGTGATGGAGATGGTTGATGAATAGAAAGCAGTCAGTCAAAGTGTAGTTCATTGTGCAGTGAGACACCTAATTGCAGCAACATCACAGGCATATAGCATCACTTAAGCAGCATTCATGACCACATTAAACATTAATTATTTACAGTTTTACAGGAAAGAATAGAATTAGAATTATTTAAAATCCATGTTTTATTTTGGTTTAAAAGGTCACCAGCAACTTAACTGAAACTAAAAGACAAAACATTTGAAGTTTGGCATATGGTTAAGAGTGTTGCTCCTACTGGGACCTTTGCTTTCTTTGATATTTTTATTGGAATAAGCAGGCTTCTGCAGGGTAAAAATTTCCAAATTTGCGGATGGAAATGTTGGAAATAATCAACAGGGTAGTAATAGATTACAAGAAGGTACATTTAGTTGAATGAATGGGCAGATGAATTATAACAGGGGATATACACTCAGTAGCCACTTAATTAGGTACAGAAGTGGAACTTGACGTTGTGGTCTGCTGTTGTAGCCCATCCACTTCAAGACTCAACATGTTGTGCATTCAGAGATCCTCTTTTGCACACCACTGTTGTAACCCATGGTTATTTGAGTTGCTATCACTTGCTTGTCTGCTTGAAATCCGTCTAACCATTCTCCTCTGACCACTCTCATTAACAAGGCATTTTCGCCCACAGAACTGCCGCTCATTGGAAGATTTTTGTTTATCACACCATTCTCTAGACACTGTCGTGTGTGAAAATCCCAGATCAGCAATTTGTGAGATACTCAAACCACCCCCTGTGCCACCAACAATCATTCCACAGTCAAGATCACTTAGACTACATTTTCCCTATTCTGATGTTTAGAGTGAGCACCAATTGAACTGCTGGACCATGTCTGCATACTTTTATTCATTGAATTGCTGGCACATGATTGGATGAATAGATATTTGCGTTAATGAGCAGTTGGACCTAATAAGGTGGTCACTGACTGTATGAAGCAGTATACGTTCTCAAAATATATAAGAGACAACGTAGGCATAATGACATATTTCTAAAGTGTGTGCAGAAACATGCCTTCTATGGTATTACAATTTTAAAGACTCATTACATCTTTGGGATCCATCAGGAATGAAATATATGTATGTAATTAACAAATTATGATAAAAAATGGTTAATATGAGGATTGCAGGGTAATGTCCTTCATATTAACACATTGAACACACATGTCTATATAATGGGGTAATGTATAAGAAGTGGGGAGTATTTAATGCTCCCACCACATGCAAGAAGATCATTCTGTTCTTGAAATATCCTTCTTCAATTTAATTAGTAATTTTTTCAAAACCACATGTCCATTTTTAAATTGGTGCCACAACAACCTCTTACTCAATGTCAGCAAGACCAAGGAGGTGATTATTGACATCAGGAGGAGGAAACCAGAGGTACATGAGCTGATCATAGGTGGAGAGGGTCAACAAGTTTGAATTCCTCAGTATTATCCTTTCAGAGGACCTATTCCAGGCCCAGCACATAAGTACAATTACAAAGAAAGCACGGCAGTAAGGAGTTTGCAAAAGTTTGACATGATATCTGACAGACTTCTATAGATATGTGGTGGAGAGTAAATTGACTCGTTGCGTCATGGTATGGAAACACCAGTGTCCTTAAATGGTTTTAAAAAATCTTTTAAAAAAATAGTGGATATGACCCAGTCTGTCATGCGTAAAACCCTCGCCACCATTGAGCACTGTCGCGGGAAAACAGCATTCATCATCAGGGATTTTCACCATCCAGGTTATGCTCTCTTTAGGAAGAAGGTACAGGAGCCTCAGAGTTCATACCTCCAGGAACAGTTATTACCTCTCAACCATCAGGCTTATGACCCAAAGGGAATAATTTCACTCAATTTCACTTGCTCCATCATTGAAATGTTCCAACAACCTATGGACTCACTTTCAAGCACTCTTTAGCTCATGTGAATTCTAATACGAATTTTTGGAATCTCAGGGTGATGTATGTGTACTTTGATATACATTTACCTCGAACTTTGAAATTCTGAAATTGCTCCTGAAGTCTTTTTCATTCAGGATCACATCCCAGGAGGCAAAACATTTTTAAGGACTCTTATGTGAAGTGTTAGTAGGAAAGGTTTGATCAGGGAACTCGAGGTAAAGGAGCCATTAGGAGGTAGTGACCATAATATGATAAGTTTTAATCTACAATTTGAGAGGGAGAAGGGAAGATTGGAAGTGTCAGTATTACAGTTGAACAAAGGGGACTATGGACCCATGAGGGAGGAGCTGGCCAAAGGTGACTGGAAAGATACCCTAGCAGGGATGACAGTGGAACAACAATGGCAGCTATTTCTGGGAATAACACAGAAAGTGCAGGATCAATTCATTCCAAAGAGGAAGAAAGATTCTAAGAGGAGTAAGGGGTGACCGTGGATGACAAGGGAAGTCAAGGACAGTATAAAAATAAAGGAGAGGAAGTATAACATAGCAAGGATGAGTGGGAAGCCAGAGGATTGGGAGACTTTTAAGGAGCAACAGAAGATAACTAAAAAGGCAATACGGGGGGGAAAAGATGAGGTACGAAGGTAAGCTAGCCAAGAATATAAAGGAGGATAGTAAAAGCTTCTTTAGGTATGTGAAGAGGAAAAAATTAGTTAAGACCAAAGTTGGGCCCTTGAAGACAGAAATGGGTGAAATTATTATGGCGAACAAGGAAATGGCAGATGAGCTGAACAGGTACTTTGGATCTGTCTTCACTAGGGAAGACACAAACAATCTCCCAGATGTAATAGTGGCCAGAGGATGTAACTATGAAAATGGATATGGGAGAGCCAGTGGATATAGTGTACCTGGACTTTCAGAAAGCCTTTGATAAGGTCCCATTATAGGAGGTTAGTGTGCAAAATTAGAGCAAATGGTATTGGGGGTAGGGTACTGACATGGATAGAAAATTGGTTGGCAGACAGGAAACAAAGAGTAAGGATTAATGGGTCCTTTTCAGAATGGCAGACAGTGAATAGTGGGGTACCGCAAGGCTCGGTGCTGGGATTGCAGCTATTTACAATATACATTAATGATTTAGATGAAGGGATTAAAAATAACATTAGCAAATTTGCAGATGATACAAAGCTGGGTGGCAGCGTGAAATGTGAGGAGGATGTTATGAGAATGCAGGGTGACTTGGACAGGTTGGGTGAGTGGGCAGATGCATGGCAGATGCAGTTTAATGTGGATAAATGTGAGGTTATCCACTTTGTTGGTAAGAACAGGAAGGCAGATTACTATCTGAATGGTGTCAAGTTAGGAAAAGGGGAAGTACAACAAGATCTAGGTGTCCTTGTTCATCAGTCACTGAAAGTAAGCATGCAGGTACAGCAGGCAGTGAAGAAAGCTAATGGCATGTTGGCCTTCATAACAAGGGAAGTTGAGTATAGGAGCAAAGAGGTCCTTCTGCAGTTGTACAGGTCCCTGGTGAGACCACACCTAGAGTATTGATCTCCAAATTTCAGGAAGGACATTCTTGCTATTGAGGGAGTGCAGCGTAGGTTCACGGGGTTAATTCCCAGGATGGCGGGACTGTCATATGTTGAAAGATTGGAGTGACTGGGCTTGTATACACTGGAATTTAGAAGGATGAGAGGGGATCCGATTGAAACATATAAGATTATTAAGGGATTGGACACGCTCGAGGCAGGAAACATGTTCCCGCTGTTGGGGGAGTCCAGAACCAGAGGCCACAGTTTAAGAATAAGTGGTAGACAATTTAGAATGGAGCTGAGGAAAAACTTTTCCACACAGAGGGTTGTGGTTCTGTGGAATGCTCTGCTTCAGAAGGCAGTGGAGGCCAATTCTCTGGATTCTTTCAAGAAAGAGATAGAGCTCTTAAAGATAGCGGAGTGAAGGGATATGGGGAGAAGGCAGGAAAAGGGTACTGATTGTCGATGATCAACCACGATCACAGTGAATGGCGGTGCTGGCTCGAAGGGCTGAATAGCCTACTCCTGCACCTATTGTCTATTGTCTATTGAAAGGCTGAAAATAAACAGACCCCCATCCACTGCAATACTAACCACTGGCACTAAATACTCCCAGGTCACGCATAGCAGAATAAGTTCCCTGAGCACCACCCAACTGCATGGCATAATCGAATTCCCACACCTCTCCGTGTAAGCGTACCAAATTATCAAACTGCACACACTATATGAATAACTCTAACTCACCTAACAGAAGACAGACTTTGAAAAAGCCAGTCTTTAATGACATTCACTGTTAATTACCTCTGTGTATTGGGCTTTAAACTCCGATAGATCTGCCTGAGGTATGGAACCAAACTGAGCACAATGGTGAATGGGCACCACAGTAGCGTAGTAGTTAACGTAATGGTATTACAGCTCGGGGCAGTCAGGAGTTTGGAGTTTAATTCTGCCGTTGTCTGTAAGGGGTTTCTGTACTTCCTCCCTGTATAATGTGTGGATTTTCCCTGGGTGCTCCGGTTGCCTCCCACAGTCCAAAGGCTTACTGGGTAGGCTAATTTGTCATTGTAAATTGTCCTGTGATTAGGTTAGGGTTAATCAGGGTTATAGAGTTGTAGGGGCGGCTTGGCTCCAAGGGCCTCCTCAGTGCTGGATCACTAATCAAATAAAAGAAATGATTCATTGAAATAGACCATAGATAACACATTTCACTCAGAGGGCAGGAAAGATATTTTGTCAATTGATTTATGTTTTTACATTGCTCAAGTTAGAAGTAAGTTTGTGAATTGAGAAATTATTTTTGTTTCTATCAGTGTTAAACAAATTTGGGATAAAGTTGTGCCATATTTATAATGTGCCTGTTGCTGCTCTCTAAGAAATGCAAGATTTCATTGTTGTCTCTAATTTGCCTTCTGTTGGTGGATGCAAATTAAGGTGCCAGCTTTGGTTCCTTTGTGCCATGAGTCATAGGTTCATGGAGTTGAGAGTGTAATTATGCTGAAGCTTCATAGAGCAAGACACACAAAATCCTGGAGGAACTCAGCAGGTCTGTCGATGTTGTTGGGCCAAGACCTTTCATCACGACTGGAAAGGAAGGGGGAAGAAACCTGAATTAGAAGGTGGGGATGGGAGGAGAAGAAGTACAAGCTAGAAGATTATAGCTGAAGGAATGTGGGGAAGGGGTGATGAAGCCAGAAGCTGGGAGGTGAGAGGTAGAAGAGGTAAAGTGCAGGAGAAGAAGCAATCTGATAGGAGAGGAGTGTAGACCATGGGAGAAGGGGAAGGAGGTGGGGCATCAGGGGGAGTTGATCGGCAGATGAGGAAAAGAAAAAAGAAAAGAAGGGAGTCAGAGTGGGAAATGGAAGAAGAGGGAAGGGGGAGTTAGAGAAATCGATGTTCGTGCCACTCAGGTTGGAAGCAGAATATGAGGTATTGCTTCTCCAGCCTGATTCAATACTATATTATGCTAACTTTCTCTCTATAACAATGTTGATGCGTTTCACAACTACAGTCTCTTTGAGATATTGAGCACTTTGAGACATTCGGGGCTTACTGAAAAGTTTTACAAGTCTATTTTCACCATAAATGTTGTAGCAACCATGCAAAAACATTGGGTTCAAAGCAAAAGAGACTGGAACTACTCAGCTAGTCAGCCAACATCTGTGGAAGTTAATATTTCAATATGAAATGAAACAAGCTTCAACATTCAGAGAAAGAGAGAAGATATGTGATAGAATGTAAAGCAGGAGAGGTTAAATGGCAAAAGTGAAAAAGGGAGAAAACAGGAAAAGGTTACTTAAAGCTGTGAATTGTTACAGTAAAGTAATCTTGTGAAATTCCAGAGAAAATGATTGTGAATGTTTGATAACTAAATGAAAAGGCAGGAACTGTTGATAATCTGAAAACAGGAAAAGGTTACTTAAAGCTGTGAATTGTTACAGTAAAGTAATCTTGTGAAATTCCAGAGAAAATGATTGTGAATGTTTGATAACTAAATGAAAAGGCAGGAACTGTTGATAATCTGAAATTGTTGAATTCAGTGTTGAGTCTAGAAGGCTGCTCTGCCTGATGGTAGTCTGGCTTTTCCTGCGCATGAGCGTTCCCAGTATTTGACATTGGCTTTGTGGGAGAAGCCAGATAGTGTCAGTAGATGGTTGCCTCTCTGACTGGAGGCCTGTGACTAGTGGTGTGCCACAGGGATCAGTGCTGGGTCCTTTGTTGTTTGTCATCTACATCAATTGATCTGGATGATAATATGGTTAACTGGATTAGCAATTTTGTGGATAATACCAGGAATGGGGATGCAGTGGACAGTGAGGAAGACGACAATGGCTTGCAGAGGGATTTGTATCAGCTGGAAAAATGGGCTGAAAATGGCAAATGGAATTTAATGCAGACAAGTACAAGGTTTTGCACTTTGGTAGGACCGACCAGGGTAGGTCTTACACAGTGACTGGTAGGGCACTGAACAGTGTGGTAGAACAAAAGGATCTGGGAATACAGGTACATAATTCATTGAAAGTGGTGTCACAGGTAGATAGAGTCATAAAGAAAGCTTTTGGCACACTTGCTTTCGTAAATCAATGTCCTGAGTACAGAAGATGGGATGTTATGTTGAAGTTGTATAAGGTGTCGGTAAGGCCTAATTTGGAGTATTATGTGCAGTTTTGATCACCTACCTACAGGATAGATGTAAACAAGGTTGAAAGAGTACAGAAAAAAATTACATGGATGTTGTGGGGTCTGGTGGCTCTGAGTTATCCGGAAAGACTGAATAGGTTAGGACTGTATTCTTTAGAACGTAGAAGTTTAAGAAGAGACTTGATCAAGGTGTACTAAATTATGAGGGGTATAGATAGGGTAAATGCAAGCAGGCTTTTTCCACTGAGGTTCGGTGGAAATACAACTAGAGGTCATAGGTTAAGGGTGAAAGGTGAGAAATTTAAGGGGAACATGAAGGGAAACTTCTTCACTCAGAGGGTTGTGAGAGTGTAGAATGAGCTGCTACCACAAGTAGTGCATGCGAGCTTGATTTTGATGTTTAACAGAAGTTAGGATAGGTACATGGATGGTAGGTGTATGGAGGGCTATGGTCCTAGTGCAGGTCGATGGGAGTAGGCAGTCTAAATGGTTTTGGCCTGGACTAGATGGGCTGAAGGGCCTGTTTCTGTGCTGTACTTCTCTGATTCTATTCTCTGTGGCATCCACTCTGATGAAGTGCTTTGAGAGGCTGGTGCTAAAAGATAGCAACTCCTGCCTGAGAAGCAACTTGGATCCACTCCAATTTGCCTACTAGAGCAACAGGTCCACAGCAGATGCCATTGGCTCTTCACTCAACCCTGGAACATCTGGACAGCAATCATGCATACATCAGGACATCTTTCAATGAACATAGCTCAGCATACAGTACTGTCATCCCCTCATTACTAATCAATAAGCTTCAAGACTTTGGCCTCAATACTTACTTGTGCAACTAGATCCTTGATTTCCTCTCTTGCAGACCCCAATCAGTTCAGGTTGGTAACAGCATTCCCATAATCTCCATCCGCACAGGTGCACCACAAGGCTGTGTACTTAGCCCCCTGCTCTGCTTGCTTTACACATGACTGTGAGGCTAAACACAACTGCAATACCTTATTTAAGTTTGCTGATGACATCAGTGTCGTTGGCCAGATCAAAGCTGGTGATGAATCAGCATATAGGATGGGGATTGAAAGTCTGTCTGAGTGGTGCCACAACAACAACCTTTCACTCAGTGTTAGCAAGAGCAAGGAGCTGATATTGACTTCAAGAGGAGGAAACCAGAGGTCTATGAGCCAGTCCTCCACAGCAATCAGAGGTGGAGAGAGTCAGTAACTTTAAGTTCTTTGGTGTTATCATTTAAGAGAACCAGTCCTGGGTCCAACACGCAAGTGCTATACAAAGAAAACATGGCAACACTTCTACTTTCTTAGAAGTTTACAAAGATTCAGCATGTCATCTCGGTCTTTGACAAATTTCTTTTGACATATGATGGTGAGTATATTGGCTGGTTGCATCCTGGTCTGGTATAGAAACACAAATGCCCTTGGCTGGACGAGCCTACAGTTCAGTCTATCACGGTAAAGCCCTCCGCAACATTGAGTACATTAACACAGAACGCTGTCGCTGGAAAGCAGCTTCCATCATCAAGGACCCCTGCCATCTAGGCCATGCTCTCTTCTTGTTGCTGCCATCAAGAAGAAGGTGCAGGAGCCTCTGGAATCATACTACCAGATTCAGGAACAGAATTACACCTCAACCATCAGGCTCCTGAACTAGAGAAGATAACTATACTCACCTTTTCACTGAACTGTTCCCACAATGTATGGACCCACTTTCAAGGACTCCATCTCTTGTTCTCGATATTTATTGCTTATTTATTTTTATTTTTGTATTTGCTGTTTGTTGTCTTTTGCACATTGGTTGGGGGCAGTTTTTCATTAAATTCTATTGTGTTTCTTGTGTTTGTTTACTATCAATGCCTAAAATCTTAGGGTTGTATATGGTGACATATATGTACTTTGATAATAAATTTACTTTGTATTTTCAACTTTAAATAGTGATCAAATAATTTTTTCCTTTATAACTGTGCGTCGAATGGGCTGCCGGTGACAGTGGTGGAGGCAGATATGATAGGGTCTTTCAAGAGACTCCTGGATTGGTACATGGAGCTTAGAAAAATAGAGGGCTGTGGGTAACCCTAGGTAATTTCTAAGGTAAGGACCTGTTCGGCGCAGCTTTGTAGGCCAAAGGGCCTGTACAGTGCTGTAGATTTTCTATGTTTCTAACTGTAATAAGTGAGATTAAGCTGTAGATATAGTGCATTTGGATTTCCAGAATGCACCATTTAAAATACACAAGATAAGAGATCACGATATTGGAGAAGGTGAATAGATTAATTAGGCTTGTGAAGGTTGGTTCAAGAACCAAATGGTTGAAGGGAAGAAGCTGTTCTTGAAACTAGTAGTGTGGGACTTAAAGCTCAGGTATCTCCTGCCCAATGGTAGCTATGAAAAGGTGGCCCAAATGGTGAGGTTCTGTAGTGATAGATGTTGCCTTCTTGAAGCAGCGCCTCTTGTAGATATTATCAAAGGAGGGATGGATGTGCCTGTGGCTGAGCCCACTATTCTGTACAGCTTCTCGTATTCCTATGCATATGAATTGCTGTACAAGACAGTGATGCATTGACATTTGTTGTTTTGCAGCAGCAGTGCAGTGCAATATATAAAATGCACTATAAATTATAATGAGAGAATATGTATTAAATATGTAGTGCAAAAAGAGAGAAAAAATAGGTTGTTCATTGCCAATTCTGATGGTAAAGAAGAAGTTGTTCATAAACTTTGAGCATGTCTCTCTTCAGGTTCCTGTACCTCCTCTCCAATGGTAGCACTGAGAAGAGGGCATGTTCTGGGTGATGGGGTCCTTAATGATGGATGTCATCAATTTGAGGCATCACCTTTTGAAGATGTCCTCAATGGTGGGGAGGCTTGTGCTCATGATGTATTGACTTTTCCTTCACCATCACTGGTTTCCAGATGTTCCTACATTATAGCATTACAGTGGCTCACCAGACCGAACTTATAAAGAAAGAATATGCTCATTAAAACTATTTTCCTTTTTAATTTTAAAAGTTTGCAAGAGAGAAGCATTTCAAAGCTGAGAGCTCTATGGTTTATAAGATCTTGAGTACTGGAGAGGTTGACTGCAGCAACACACTGGAAGATGAGTTGGATCCAGACCTTCCTGGACAAGCAATTGTTTATCGATCTGCTCGACAGTCTGTTTATGGCATTCTTCTAGCAGCCGAATCAGGTAGGAATATTTTAAATATTTCGATTGTTCAAATGACAGGTGACACAGTTTCAGGTACCAACAACATCTTGCATCATTCCATAGACCTGGAGGAGTTTCATGAGGATGTTGAACTCTCAGGGTAATAATCAAGTGGCACTGCTGCTGTTAGGGCAACTTGGCCATTTAATGGGATTAGTTTTGCCATTCAAATGTCAGGGGAAAATAAGGATAGTTTTATTTCCTTACAATCCCAACATGACAATTAACCTTGATGTGAAAAGGACTTGCTCATTCAAGCATAACGACAGGAATTCTGCAGATGCTGGAAATTCAAGCAACACACATCAAAGTTGCTGGTAAACGCAGCAGGCCAGGCAGCATCTATTGGAAGAGTTTCAGTCGACGTTTCAGGCCGAGACCCTTCATCAGGACTAACTCTTCCTTCAGTTAGTCCTGATGAAGGGTCTCGGCCTGAAACGTCGACCGAAACTCTTCCAATAGACGCTGCCTGGCCTGCTGCGTTTACCAGCAACTTTGATGTGTGTTGTTCATTTAAGCAGACCACTTACAAAATGATTCCTTTATATACAAATCCAAGAATAAACAGTTATGCATTGTAGAAAATCTGTACTATTATCTGTACTACTTGTCTGTTTTCCCAAATTTCATACATCTCATTAGTTTCTTCACTATTCAGCCATGCATATGTGGAACCATAACGCACAACACCAACAGAGTCCTGAGTTTATATATTATCTGTAACATAGAAGAACATCCCATGGTGTTTAGCAAGGACCATCACGCTCCTGATCCAGCATGGATAACTTCCCACCTTAGCTCTGAACTGACTCTACAACCTGTAGACATATTTTCAAGAACTCTAAAACTCATGTTATAAGTATTATTTATTTACTTTTTTATTAGTATTTGAACAATCTGTCTTAATTTGCACACCAGTTGCTTGTCAGTCTTCGTTCATGTACAGTATGGTTCTTCATAAATTCTATTGTAAGTCCTTATTTTCCTGTAAATAAAGCCAGCTAGGAAATGAATCTCAAAGTAAGAAATACACCCTCTGATAATAAATTTACTTTGACTTTGATCCTAATAAGAAATTAGCACAGAGAAGGAAATATCAGGTGACTAAAAACTTCTTTGGATAGTCGGGTTTTAAATAAACGGAAGTTAGTATTCATGAATTTATAGCCAAGGGCACTAAGTATTGGTGAAGCAAGAGACTACAAATGCTGTCATCTGCAGCAAAAAGTAACCTGCTGGGGGAACTCAGTGGGTTAAGCAGCAACTATGGAAAGTCAATGTTTGGAGTTGAGACCCCTCGTCAGGATTGAGAGTGTAGAGGAGAAATAGCCAGTGTAAGGAGGTGAGAGGGCAGCTTGAGGCAGGGCTGGGCAGGTGATCGGTGCAACCAGGTGAGGTGGGAGATGATGGGCAAGTGGAAGAGGTGGAAACTGAAGGCAATAAATGAGTGTTTTTTAAAAATCTGGAATGTGCAAAATGTCTGAACTGGAGGAGCACAGAGAGCTCAATTTTCTTTTAAAAGATTACAGAGATAGGAGGGTTGAGTCCAGTGAGACATTTTGTAACTAAGAGGGAAAGGTTCTGGCTCAACAATACTGTCATTTTAAGTCAGGTGGAATAATATTAATGGGTAAAAGAGGTGGTGCAAGTTAGTCTACAGACAATTTCAATAACTTAAGTTCATAGAAGTAGAAGGTGCAACTCACCAGAGAACGTAAAATATCAAAGCAGTAGTAGCATCATGGTCCCTTGAACCTGTTCTATCCATCCTGAGGATCATTGGTCATCCTGTCTATTTCCTATCTGATCCTTATAATTCCTTGATACTCAAAATTATATCCATCTGAGCTTTGACTGTACTCAATACTAAAGCAACCTCAACCTTGTGGGTTAGTAGAGATTTTAAAGGTTCTATAACCCTCTAAGTAAAGAAATTTCTCCTCAGCCCAGTCCTGAAGAGACACCCATAATCCTCAGACTTTACTTCTTAATTCAAAGTTCAAAATAAAATTATTCTTCAAGTACATACATATCACCATACACTAACTTATGGCCAAGTGGTTAAGGCATTAGACTAGCTACCTGAAGGTTGTGAGTTCGAGCCCCAGCCGTGAGAATGTGTTGTGTCCTTGAGCAAGGCACTTAATCACACATTGCTCTGCGACAACACTGGTGCCAAGCTGTATGGGTCCTAATGCCCTTCCCTTGGATAACATTAGTTTCGTGCAGAGAGGAAATTTGCAGCATGGGCAACTGCTGGTCTTGCATACAACCTTGCCCAGGCCTGTGCCCTGGAGAGTGAAGACTTTCCAGGCGCAGATCCATGGTCTCGCAAGTCTAACGGATGCCTTAAACACTAGCTTGAGATTCGTTATCTTGTGGACATTTACAGTAAGTACAACAAAACACAACAGAATCAATGAAAAACTACACACACAAAGACAATCAATATGCAGAAAAAAGCAAACTGCAATTACAATGAAAAAATTGAGAACATGGTACATGACCTTGAGAACATGATGAATGAGAATTCTGATCTTTGCACTAAATAGCAGTTGTCTCTTGCATTTATTCTTTCAACCCTTTCAGAATCTAGAAGATCAGCTTTCATTCTAAGCCCCAGTTAATATAGGCCAGGCTTCCTGAGACACACTTTGTAGAACAGATTTCTCATCCAGAGTGAGGTGCTGGTCAGGTGAGGAAAAGATAAAGGGTGAGAGGGGAACTAGATTGCAAAATGGAAAAAAAAGATGGGATGGGGGGAGAGAAATTACCAGAAGCTAGAGAAATCAATGATCATGCTATCAGGCTGGAGATCACGATTATGACACAGGACAGAAAACACTTAAAATAATGCAGGCCTATTTTGAACTACCACCAGAGTGGACTAACTGGATAGCACTTTCAAAGAGCTGGCATTGGGAAAATGAACTAAATTGAGTTTGTCTATGCTCTATAATTCTATGATGCACAGAATAGGTATTATTAAAATACACTGACTTGAGAATTAGATGCTGTGGATTCATTGTCAGGGAAAGTCAACACAGGCCTGTGAGAATTAGATGAGCTCTTATCATTCTGAAAAGCTCTATGATTTTAATGTTTTGTAAGTTAGCTAAAAGGAGATATCCGGTTCATCTGATAATCCTGTTTGAAATTCCTTATGTCTAGAAGCCCAGCCTAATTCTGTCACACCATGCCGTACTGTAAAGGAATGGTTTGTATATCCAGGTAACCTGCTCCAGCAGCCAGATCTTGTGCCAGCTCTACCACCAGAACTACCAGGTACTTCCAGTCTTTTTTGCCTTTCTGTATTTTGACGTATGTAGCAGGAAAAAAAGTGAAAGGGCTCAATCCATACCACCTTTCATGTCTCCAGTGTGATATTGTTGCATTGCACGAATAAATACAGTACCTTTGAATTGGAATGACTCTTGCAGGAAATCTGGCTCCCAGGCTGCACCCAGATAAGAATTTCTAAACACCACTAAGACAGATGATTGGTAAACTTTTTACTTTGGTATTGAATGAGGGATTTGTAAGATCTCCAGCACTCCTGGATGTTTGTATCTTGGGAACACAGGATACTAACATCAACTGTAGAAACTGGAGCAGTTCTCAGTGAAAGCAAATAATTTCAGTTTTAATAGGAACACACAAAATGCTGCAGTAAATCAGGAAGTCAGGCAGCATCTATGGAAGGGAATAAACGGTCAATGTTTTGGGCCGAGGCCCTTCACTAGATCTTGAAACGTTGTTATTCCAGTTTTAATAATTCCAATAATAAATCAATCCTTTGTTTACAGGAGGAATTCCAGATTTACAAACCTTGTGGCTAACAGAGGGATCAGTGGTTGAGGAATTGCGCTATCGCACATTTCTGGCGTGCTTTGGCATACAGGATTTTATTGAGGAATTTCAGCATCTGGAAGATCCCACAATTACTGCGGTTTGCTGCCTACTCACCTATATCACACTGCAAGTGAGGAGAAGCAATGCTTGTTTCAGTCATGGTAATAATGCCATCAAAACCACCAGGTTTTCATGGCATCATTATGACAATATGTTTGCCACCAATAATGAGGGAGTTTTTCTTGTTCATTCACTGAAAATATTCTTAGTCGCCACTTACTGGTTAATGCAAGTATCTAATCAGCCATCATGGGGCAGCAACTCAATGCATGAAAGCATGCAGCAAGCAGTTCAGTTGTTCAGACCAAACATCAGAATAAGGAAACAATGTGATCTAAATGACTTTGATCATGGAATGATTGCTAGTGCCAGACAGGGTGGTTTTTTGAGATTTTCACCCACAACAGTCTCTAGATTTATGGAGAATGGTGTGAAAAACAACGGATCTTGCAGTTCTGTGAGTGAAAATGCTTTGCTAATGAGAGAGGTCAGAGGTTGTGCAGATCGTAACTGGATAGTCTAGAGGAAATTACGTGCAGGGCACCCATAGAATGCCCACAGAATGATTTAAAAGTTCAGCATGATCTTATGGTAGGTTGGAAATGGTCTAGTGTGATTCCAGTGTTTTAAATGTATCACATTGCTTGTTTCAGGTCAGCACATTATCTCTGGAGGACCTGAATGCATATTTGGCCCAAATGCTATGTATTCAAGAGAAGTCAGCTGACCATCTCAGTCAGATACAGGTACGTGATATTGCATGTCCCAGATAATTTTCATTTTACCTTTCCTAGTTTTTAGCACACAAAATTTGTGTTACCATCTACTGAATAAATTGATCTCTGTAATTAATATTCCATTTATAGAAGTAAACTAGGTTTCAAACCAAAATTACAGTTTCACGGAGTGCTTGTTATAAACTTACCTGTACCAGAATTCAGTGGATTAGTTTAACGATTTGAAAACTCCAAGTACATGTTAAACTGTTTAAATTCAATTAGTGCAAGTTTTTTAAATATTTGGTATGAATGATATTGACAGCTGCCGTCCTTCCATTTGCAGGGAATTTCACTACAGACCCATTCCCACCACATGCAACTGAATCCCAAGTCAATCTAGAACTCAAGGTCATGGGTTAAGGGTGAAAGGTGAAATGTTTAAGGGGAACATGAAGGGGAGCTATTTTACTCAGAGGATGGTGAGAATGTGGAACGAGCTTCCTGCAGAAGTGGTGGATGCAGGATTGATTTTCATATTTAAGAGAAATTAGGATAGGCACGTGGATGGGAGGGAAATGGGGGGCTATGGTCTAGGTGAGAGTTTCAGAATACAATGACTTGTAAAAGTATTCAGCCCCAATCCTTTGTTCCTGTAAATGACTATTAGAACCAAGGATATTAATCAGTTTAACTGAGAATTTTTATTTATGAATCACATGCTTCACAGAATCATATTTTACACAGAGAACCCCAAAACACAATAAACTAAAAGTTCAAAATCTGAAATGTCAGCAGTTCAAAAGTAATCATCCCCCTTTGCTCAGTACTTCGTTGAACCACCTCTCACAGATATTACAGGCACTCATCTTTTTGGATGAGTTTCTATTAGCTTTGCATAACGTGATGGAACAAGATTTGCCCATTCCTCCTTGCAAGATTGCTCAAGCTGTGCTGAGTTTGTTGAGGAGCGGCAGTGGACAGCAATCTTGAGGTCTTGCCAGGACTGTGACTGGGCCACTCAAGGCCATTAATTTTCTTCATTTGAAGCCACTTACAGTTAGTCTGGCAGTGTGCTTTTCGTCATTGACTTGTTTAAAGACAAATTTCCTCACTAGTTTATGCTTTCTGGCAGAGGCTAGCAGGTTTTATCCAGGATTTCCAATCCCTGCTGCTGAAAAACACCCAGTTAACATGATACTACCTCCACATACTTTACAGTAGGGATGGTGTTACCTGGCTGATGCACAGTATTCGATTTACACTAAATGTACGGCTTAGTGATGAGGCCAAAAAGTTACACCTTAGTCTCATCTGACCCCAAGACCTTCTCCCCATCTTTACAGTATCTTCTAAGTGACACATTGCAAACTTTTCATGGGCAAGGATTTTTTTTTTAGCCAGGGGTCCTTTGTTGCCACTCTTCCATAAGTATCTTTTTTGTGTAAGATTGTGGGTCGCCTGTATTGTAAAGCATTTTACTAACCGCTACACTCTGTGCCACCCATACCGTTACCATACTATTCTTCTCTGACAACTGAGTTTAGAAGGGCAAGCTGACAGTTTGGCTGTGGTTTCACAATGGACTACACTGAGCTCTGAGAACTGTTCAGTGCCTTTGAGATGGTCTTGTACCCTTTCCCAGATTTGTGCTTCTGTATTATCATTTCCCTAACTTGTCTTGAATGCTCTTTTGTCTTCATTTTGGTTTGGTCTGTTGAAAATCTACCATACAAGCATACAGACTTGGTTAAGGGGTTAAGTTGTTGTTCAGACCAAACATCAGAATGGGGAAGAAATGTGATTTAAGTGACTTTGAATGTGAAATGATTGTTGGTGCCAGACAGGGTGGTTTGAGTGCCTCAGAAGCTGCTGATTCCCTGGGATTTTTGGCTTAGCAGTCTCTGGAGTTAACAGAGAATGGTGCAATAAACAAAAAAAAAAATCCAGTGAGCAAAAATGCCTTGTTAATGAGAGAAATCAGAGGAGAAAGGCCAGACTGGTTCAAGCTGACAGGAAGGTGACAGTAACTCAAATAACTACATGTTACAACAGTGATGTGCAGAAGAGCATCACCAAGCGCATAACTCAGAGGCATTAGCAGCAGTGGAAGGCAGGCAGAGCACTACCAAATGCAGTGAGTTCATTCTTATTTTTTAAATCATAAAAGATAGGGTCTAGCAGAGTGGCCATTGTCGGAGCAGGGGCTAGAGTCAGAGTGAGAACTTGGAGTCTTGACAAGAGGCTGAGGCCAAAGAAACAGGTAAGAAGGGTAGGATTTTCCTTTTGTTATTGCCAATTTTGGTCTTGATTGTCCATCGTACAGTGCAGCCAGGGTGGCAGATATGTCAGAGGACTGCTCCTCCTGTAGGATGTGGGAATTCATGGAACCTGATGGTTTTCCTGATGACTACACCTGCGGGAAGCACAGCCAACTCCAGCTCCTGAAAGACCGCATTAAGGAGCTGGAGTTGGATAAACTAAGGATCATGTGGGAGACTGGGCAATTGATAGGTACAACCTTTGAGCAGATGGTTACACCCGGAGTGCAGAATTTGGGGAGTAGATGGGTGAACAGCGAGAGAGGTAAAGGGAGAAAGAAGTCAGTGCAGGGCCCCCCATGGCCATTCCCCTCAGCAATAGGTACTGTTGCTTTTGGATACTGATGAGGGGGATGACCTGTCTGGGCAAGGCAGCACCAGCCAGACCAATAGCACTGTGGTCGACTCTGAGCCTCACAAGGTTAGGGTGAAGTCAGGCAGAGCAATAGTCATAGGGGACTCAGTAGTTAGGGGGACAGATAGGAGATTCTTCGGCAGCAAAAGAGACACCAGGATAGTGTGTTGCCTCTTGGGAGCTAGGGTCCAGGATATCTCTGAGCAGTTGCAGAATATTCTTGAAGGGGAGGGTGAGCAGCTGGTGGTCGCGGCACATGTTGGTACCAGTGACATAGGTAGGAGAGGGGTGGGGGACCTGTGCAGTAAGTTTAGAGAGTTAGGAAGGAGGCTGAAGAGCAGAACTTCCAAGGTGGTAATCTCCAGATTACTCCTGGTGCAAAGAACTACGGAAGGTCAGAGCCAGAAGGTAGCACAGACGAATGAGTGGCTGAGGAGATGGTGCAGGGGGCAGGGTTTTAAGTTCTTTGGAACCTTTTCTGGGGTGGGTTGCACTTGAACTGGAAGGGAACCAATATCTTGGGAAGGAAGTTCACTAATGCTGTTGGGGAGGGTTTAAACTAGATTTTCAGGGGGGTGGGAACCGAAGTGAAGAGGTAGAGGATGGGGAGGTTGGGGCACAAGTAGAGACAGCTTATAGGGAGCTTGGGAGGAAGGACAAGCAGATGATAGAGCAAAGAAGGACTCAGCCAGATGGTTTAAGATGTGTCTATTTTAATGCAAGGAGTATCATAAACAAGGCAGATGAACTTAGAGAGTGGATCAATACGTGGAACTACGATGCTGTCATTACAGAGACTTGGATGTCTTGGGCAGGAATGGCTGATGAGTGTGCTGGGCTTCAGATGTTTCAGAAAGGATCAGGGAGGGAGGCAAAAGAGGTGGGGGAGTGTCATTGCTAATCAGGGATAGTATCACGGCTGCAGAAAAGGAGGAAGTCATGGAGGGCTTGTCTACTGAGTCAGTGTGGGTGGAAGTCAGAAACAGAAAGGGGCCAATAACTCTACTGGGTGTTTTTTATAGAACCCCCAATAGTAACAGAAATATTGAGGAGCAGATAAGGAGACAGATTCTGAAACGGTGCAATAATAACAGGGTTGTCGTGATGGGTGTTGACTTTCCTGGTACTGACTGGCCATCTCCCTAGATCAAAGGGTTTAGATGTGGTGGTGTTTGTTATGTGTGTTCAGGAAGGTTTCCTGATACAATATGTAGATAAGCCAACTAGAGGAGAGGTTGTACTTGATCTGGTATTGGGAAATGAACCTGGTCAGGTGTCAGATCTCTTGGTAGGAGAGCATTTTAGAGGTAGCGATCACAACTCTACCTCCTTTACCATAGCGCTAGAGAGGGATAGATGCAGACAGTTTGGGAAAACATTTGATTATGGTAGGGGAAGATATAATGCTGTTAGGCAGAAACTTGGGAGCAGATGTTCTCAGGGAAATGCATGGCAGAAATGTGGCAAATGTTCAAGGAACACTGGCATGGCATTCTGCATGGGTATGTTCCATTGAGGCAGGGAAAGGATGATAGAGTAAAAGAACCATGGTACAAATGATGTAAAAATTCTAATTAAAAGGAAGAGAAAAGCTTACGAAAGGTTCATGAAACTAGGTACTGTAAGAGCTCTAGAAAATTACAAGGTTGGCAGGAAGGAGCTCGAGTATGAAATTAGGAGAACTAGATGGGGTCATGAGAAGGCCTTGGTGAGCAGGAATAAGGGAAACCCCAGGGCATTCTACAAGTATGTGAAGAGCAAGAGGATGAGCCATGTGAGAATAGGACCAGTCAGCTGCGATAGTGGAAATGTGTGCATGGAGTTGGAAGAGGTAGCGGAGGCACTTAATGAATACTTTGCTTCAGTGTTCACCAGGAAAAAGGACCTTGACAATTGAGGGGATGACTTACAGCAGACTGAAATGCTTGAGCATATAGACTTTAAGAAAGAGGATGTGCTGGAGCTTATAGAAAGCTTCAAATTGGATAAGTCTCTGGGACCGGATGAGGTGCACCCCAGGCTACTGTGGGAGGCAAGGGAGCAGATTACTGAGCCTCTGGTGATGTTCCTTGCATCATCAATAGGGATGGGAGAGGTTCTGGAGGATTGGATGGTTGCAAATGTTGTTCCCTTGTTCACAAAAGCGAGTAGATAACCCAGGAAATTGTAGACCAGTGAGTCTTACTTCAGTGGTGGGCAAGTTGTTGGAGAAGATCCTGAGAGGCAGGATTTATGAGCATTTGGAAAGACACAATCTGAATAGGGATAGTCAGCATGGCTTTGTCAAGGGCAGGTCTTGTCTTATGAGCCTGATTGAATTCTTTGGAGACGTAACAAACCACATTGATGAAGGTAGAGCAGTGGATGTAATGTATATGGATTTCAGTATGGCATTTGATAAAGGTTCCCCATGTAAGGCTCATTCAGAAAGTAAGGAGGCATGGGATCTGAGACCTTGCTTTGTGGATCCAGAAGTGGCTTCCCCACAGAAGGCAAAGAGTGGTTGTAGACGGTTCATATTCTGCATGGAGGTCGGTGACCAGTGGTGTGCCTCAGGGATCTGTTCTGGGACCTCTCCTCTTTGTGATTTTTATAAATGACCTGGATGAGGAAGTAAAAGGGTGGGCTAGTAAGTTTGCTGATGACACAAAAGTTGAGGGTGTTGTGAATAGTCTGGAGGGTTGTCAGAAGTTACAGCGGGATATTGATTGGATGCAGAACTGGGCTGAGAAGTGGCAGATGTTCAACCCAGATAAGTGTGAAGTGGTTCATTTTGGTAGGTCATATTTGAAGACAGAATATAATATTAATGGTAAGACTCTTGGAGGCGTGGAAAAACAGCAAGATCTTGGGGTCCTTGTCCATAGGACACTCAAAGTTGCTACACAGGTTGACAATGTTGTTAAGAAGGCGTATGGTGTGTTGGCCTTCATCAGCCATGGGATTGAGTTCAAGAGCCGTGATGTAATGTTACAGCTATGTAAGACCTTGGACCCCACTTTGAGTCCTGTGTTCAGTTCTGGGCACCTCACTACAGGAAGGATGTGGATAGTATAGAAAGAGTGCAGAGGAGATTTACAGGAACGTTGCCTGGATTGGAGAGCATGCCTTATGAGAGTAGGTTGAGTGAACTTGTCCTTTTCTCCATGGAGCAATGGAGGATGAGAGGTGATCTGATAGGGACGTATAAGATGATGAGAGGCATTGATCATGTGGATAGCCAGAGGCTTTTTCCCAGGGCTTAAAGGCATTAAATTAGATAAGTCACTAGGTCCGGATGAGATATACCCCAGGCTACTGTGGGAAGCAAGGGAGGAGATTGCTGAGCCTCTGGCGATGATCTTTGCATCATCAATGGGGATGGGAGAATTATCAGAGGATTGGAGGGTTGCAAGTGGCTAACACAAAGGTGCTTAGAAGTAGGTACAGAGGGGATGTCAGAGGTAGGTTTTTCACACACAGGGTGGTGGGTGCATGGAATGTACTGCTAGTGACTGTGATAGAGGCAGATACAATTGGATCTTTTGAGAGACTCTTAGGTAGGTTCATGGAGCTTAGCAAAATAGAGGGCTATGCAGTAGGGAAATTCTGGGCAGTTTCTAGTGTAGGTTATATGGTCAGCACAACAATGTGGGCTGAAAGGCCATGTGCTGTAGATTTCTCTGTTCTATGTTCTAATAAAATGGCTAGTGAGTTTACATGGGACTCAAATCTTCTCCATGGAACCTGATGAACACACTGCACTCCACTCTAATTCTAACCTCACCATCAAGCCCTCAGTTAAGGGGTGGCTGCTGTAGTAGTCTGGCGGACTGACCTCTATCTTACTGAAGCCAGGTGACACCTCTCAGACACCTCCTCGTACTTATCCCTTGAGCAGGACCTACTAAGGAGCACCAGGCCATTGTCTCCCACACTATCACCGACCTTATCGAATCTGAGGATCTCCCATCTGCTACCACCAACCTCATAGTTCCCTTCGCTGTGCCTCTCGTTTTGTACCTCCTACCCAAGATTCAGGTAGACCACAAAGCAAAATTCTGGAGGAACTCAGCAGGCCTGGCAACATCTATGGAAAAGAGTATAGTCGACATTTTGGGCTGAGACCCATCATTAGACCCTTTTCCACAGATGCTGCCTGGCCTGCTGAGTTTCTGCAGCATTTTGTGTGTGTTGCCTCGATTTCCAGCATCTGCAGATTTTCCTCTTGTTTGTCCAGGTAGACTCATTGTTTCTGCTTGTTCCTGCCCCACTGAACTTGTATCTTCATACCTTGACTCAGGTTAATCTCTCCCCGTTTCGGTCCCTTCTTATTTAGATCCGTGATACTTCATATGCTCTGAATCTTTTAAATGACTTCAAGTTTCCTGTACACCTCCATTCCCCTATGTCCATTCCCAATACACCTCTGTCCCCCATGTCCATTCCCTATACACCTCTGTCCCCCATGTCCATTCCCAATACACCTCTGTCTCCCATGTCCATTCCCAATACACCTCTGTCCCCCATGTCTATTCCCTATACACCTCTGTCCCCCATGTCCATTCCCAATACACCTCTGTCTCCCATGTCCATTCCCAATACACCTCTGTCCCCCATGTCCATTCCCTATACACCTCTGTCCCCCATGTCCATTCCCAATACACCTCTGTCCCCCATGTCCATTCCCTATACACCTCTGTCCCCCATGTCCATTCCCTATACACCTCCATTCCCCATCAGGAGGGTCCTAAAGCTCTCCGCTTCAGGACACCAGATCCAACTAGTTTCCCTCCACCACCACTCTCCTCCATCGGTGAAACTGGCCCTCAGTAGTTTCTCCTTCCCACTTCCTTCGAACCAAAGGTACAGCCATGGACACTCGCAAGGGTCCCAGCTATGCCTGCCTGTTGTCGGCTACATGGAATAGTCCGTGTCCTTAACCTACACTGGTATCGTTCCTCAACTCCTTCTACGCTATGTTGTTAACTGCATTTGTACTGCTTCCTGCACCCATGCCGAGCTTGTTAATCAACTTTGCCTCCAACTTCCACCGCCCTCAAATTTACCTGGTCCACTTCCGACACCTCCCTCCCCTTTCGCAGTCTCTCTGTCTCTCTTTCTGGAGACAGTTTATCTACTGATAACTTCTATAAATTAGACAATCTATATTTTATCTACTGATAACTTTTTTACTGATTTTCAGTTAACCTGGACTATACCTCTTCCCACCCTGTCGCTTGTAAAAATTGCATCCCCTTCTCTGCCATCTCTGCCGCATCTGCTCTCAGCATGAGGCTTTTCATTCCAGAACTGATGAAATGTCCTCCTCCTTCAAAGAAAGGGGCTTTCCTTCCTCCACCATCAACGTTGCTCTCACCCACATCTCTTCCATTTCACACATGTCTACCCTCACCCCACCCTCCTGCAGAGACACCAGGGATAGGGTTCCTCTTGACCTCACCTACCATCCCACTAGTCTCTGTGTCCAGCACATAATCCTCCATAACTTCTGCCATCTCCAACAGGATCCCACCACCAAGCACCTCTTTCCCTCCTCCCCCCCCCACCCCATAGCCTTCCACAGGGATCACTCCTATGCGACTCCCTTGTCCATTCGTCCCTCCCTAATGATCTCCCTTCTGGTTCCTATCCTGAAGTGGAACAAGTGTCACACCTGACCCTATACCTCCTCCTTCACTACCATTCAGGGCTCCAAGTAGTCCTTCCAGATGAGGCATCACTTTACCTGTGAGACTGTTGGGGCCATCTATTGTACCTGATGCTCCCTATGTGGCCTCCTGTATATCAGTGAGACCCGGTATAGATGGGGAGACCACTTCCCTGAGCACCTACCAGTCATTTCAATTCTACTTCCCATTCCCATTCTGATATTTCCCATGGCTTCCTCTACTGGCTGTGATGAGGCCACACTCAGGTTGGAGGAGCAACACCTTATATTCCGCCTGGGTAGCCTCCAACCTCATGGCATGAACATTGATTTCTTCAACTTCTGTAATGGCTCCTCTCCTTTCCTTCACCATTCCCCATTCCATTTCCCTCTCTCACCTTATCTCCTTATCAGTCCATTGACTCCCTGTGGTGCTCCTCACCTTTCCCTTTCTTCTATGGTGCTCTGTCCTCTCCTATCAGGTTCCTCCTTCTCCAGTCCTTTATCTCTTTCACCATTCAATTTCTCAGTTTTCTTTACCCCTCCCCCTCTCCCATTTTCACCTATCACCTACTACATTGTACTATTTCCTTCTCCTCCCCCCCCCCCCACTGCCTTCTTACTCTGACTTCTCATCTTTTTTCCAGTCCTGATGAAAGACCTTGGTCTGAAACATCAACTGTTTGCTCTTCCATCAATGCTGCCTGACCTGCTGAGTTCCTCCAGCATTCTGTGTGTGTTGCTTTGATTTCCAGCATCTGCAGGTTCTCTTGTGTTTGAGGATGTTTTTGTCTTTTCTTTAATCACCAATAGAAATACAATTTATAGCATTGTAAGATCACCTTAGCTGTAATTCTAAGGTGGACAATAGTTTGACCTGCATACATTACAAGAAAAAAAATTAAAGGTAAAATGGAAAGTACTTATAATTTATCTTGAGCAACACATCCAAACTGCTGGAAGAACTCGGAGGCCAGACAGCATCTATGGAAATGAATAAACAGTTAACATTTCAGGCCAAGACCCTTCATCAGGACTGGAAAGGAAAGGGGAAGACCCCAGAACAAGAAGGTGGGACGGAGGGCAAGGAGGACTAGCTAGAAGGTGACAGGTGGGAGGGAAAGGTAAAGGGCTGAAGAAGATTAAATCTGATAGGAAACAAGCATGAAACATGGAGAAAGGGAAGAAGGAGGGGCACTGGGGAGAGGTGATAGGCAGGTGAGGAGAAGAGATAAAAGGCCAGAATGGGGAATAAGAGAAGAGAGGAGGGGAGGGAAAAAGTTACCAGGTTGGAGGCTACCCAGACAGAGTATAGGGTGTTGCTCCTCCACCCTGAGAGTGGCGTCTTCATGGCAAAAGTGGAGGTTATGGACTAACACGTCGGAACTGTAATCAAGAATAGAAATTAAAATGGTTAGCCACTAGGAAATTTTGCTATTGGCGGATGGAGCGGAGGTGCTTGAAAAAGTGAACGCTCCCCAAAGGTCTCACCAGTGGAGAGGAGGCCACATTGGGAGCACTGAATGCAATAGATGACCCCCAACAGATTGGCAGATGACGTATTGCCTCACCTGGAAGGGCTGTTTAGGCTCGGAATGGAGGTGAGGGAGAAGGTAGATGGACAAGTATAGCATATCTGTCGCTTGCAGGAATATTTGTTGTTGCCACTGAGGTTACAGGCTGTTCCAGCAGACCTAACCTGAGGACAGACTTGGGCCAGAGCAGAGCGGGGCAACCAATGAAATTGTTCTTTAAAAGAAATGGCAGGGAGGGGCAGAGAGGTTTCCTCTTGCACCATTAGGCATTGGAGCAGAATTAGGCCATTCAGTTCATTGAGTCTACTCTGCTATTCCATCATGGCTGATTTATTATCCCTCTTGACCCTACTTTCCAGCCTTTTCCACATTAGCTTACTAATCAAGAGCCTGTCAACTTTTGTTATAAAAATGCTCAATGACTCAGCCATATGGGGCTCTTCTTGTCTTTCTTCCCGGACCTCCTGTCCCATGATCCTCTCTTATCCCTTTTGCCTATCACCTGTCCAGCTCTTGGCGCCATCCCTCCCCCTCCTGTCTTCTCCTATCATTTTGGATCTCCCCCTCCCCCTCCAACTTTCAAATCCCATACTCACTCTTCCTTCAGTTAGTCCTGACGAAGGGTCTTGGCCTGAAACGTCGACTGCACCTCTTCCTAGAGATGTTGCCTGGCCTGCTGCGTTCACCAGCAACTTTTATGTGTGGGGCATTAATATTTGGACTCCCCTTATTTGGGATTCACTGGGAATATATATGGTGTAACAAGTAGCACAAGAGTATAGTAGAATGTATGGATGCTTTGCAAATCAGTCATTTGGTTGCAAGCACTCATTCAGCACACTTTCTAAGTGCCTTTGTAGTTAGTCGTGTTTGAGTCAATGAGCCATGCTTCAGCTGTCATTGCTAATCATTAGGTAAAGTACTGTTAGTGGAATTCTGAAAACGCGGGAGCTGCCTCCTGTCGGATTATTAACCTGTTCCATCCTGGACAATCTAAGATACCTACAGTAACCCAAAATAATTGTGCTGGTTTCAAACCTGATACGTCGTAATCTTCACAAACTTACCCCACCACTGCACCAAGTACTTTTAATAAAGCTTGATAAGTCAGGTAGATTCTGTAGTATGTATATTTTTGTACGAAATAATGGAAAGCCCCACTGTTTCCCTCAGTGGAAAAGTCATTGTATGGTTACTTCACATGAATAAGAAATTTTGTTGCACTCTGTTGTAAATGGACAATAAACAGATGAAGAAGAATTTCTTTAGCCAATGGGTGGTGACTGTGGAATTCATTGCCATAGACACTGTGGAGGCCAAGTCATTGGGTATATTTAAAGCAAAGGTTGATAGGTTCTTGATTAGTCAGGGCATCAAAGGTTACAGGGAGAAGGCAGGAGAATGGGGTTGAGAAGGATAATAAATCAGGCATGATGGAATGGAGGAGCATACTTAATGAGCTGAATAGCCTAATTCTGCTCCTATGTCTTAAGGTATAAAAACATAGAACATAGAATAGTACAGCATAGTACAGGCCCTTCCGCCCACAATGTTGTGCAGACTCTTAAATCCTGCCTCCCATGTAACCCCCCCACCTTAAATTCCTCCATATACCGGTCTAGTAGTCTCTTAAATTTCACTAGTGTATCTGCCTCCACCACTGACTCAGGCAGTGCATTCCATGCACCAACCACTCTCTGAGTAAAAAACCTTCCTCTAATATCCCCCTTGAATCCCTTACCTTAAAGCCATGTTCTCTTGTATTGAGCAGTGGTGCCCTGGGGAAGAGGTGCTGGCTGTCCACTCTATCTATTCCTCTTGATATCTTGTATACTTCTATCATGTCTCCTCTCATCCTTCTTCTCTCCAAAGAGTAAAGCCCTAGCTCCCTTAATCTCTGATCATAATGCATACTCTCTAAACCAGGCAGCATCCTGGTAAATCTCCTCTGTACCCTTTCCAATGCTTCCAGATCCTTCCTATAGTGAGGCGACCAGAACTGGACACAGTACTCCAAGTGTGGCCTAACCAGACCACACTTCATAATCCGAATTTGCTGGAGGAACTCAAAGTTCAAAGTAAATTTATTATCAAAGTGCATATATGTCACTATATACAACCCTGAGATTCATTTTCTTGCTGGCATATTCAATAAATGCAAAATAAAATAATAACCATAATAGAATCTATGAAAAACCGCACCAACTTGGGTGTTCAACCCAAGTTGAAAAGACAACAAACTGTGCAAATACAAAAAAAGTAATAATAATAAATAAATAAACAATAAATGTCAAGAACATGAGATTAAGAGTCCTTGGGAGTGAGTCCATAGGTTGTGGGGACATTTCAATGATGGGGCAAGTGAATACTCATATTTCATAGATGCTGCCTGACTGAGCAAGTTGACGTTTCAGGCCGAGATCCCTTACTCCCTTCCATGGATGCTGCCAAACTTTTGCTGAGTTGTTCCAGCATTTTATGGAGGTTACTCAAGATTTGCAGCATCTGCAGAACCTCTTGTATTTATAATCTGACTCTGATTGAAGGATCTCAGGAGGATTTTTCTTTTTAGCAGGAAGGTGTGCCTGGAACTCACTGCTTAGAGGTAACAGAGGCAGAAAAACCTCACTCTATTTGGAAGCACTTAGATGAGCCTACAAGGCTTCTGAACAAGAGTGGAGAAGTGGAATTAGGCAGGATGACACACATACACACACGCACGCGTACGCGTACCCATGTGCTGAGGGAGCTCGGTCCAGCAACATCCATGGGAAGGAACAAAGAGTTGATGTTTCAAGCTGAGATTCTTATCAGAACTGTGTAGACACTTGATGCACCAAATGGCCTCCTATGTGGTGGATAAACTTGAATTGTTCTATGATGAGGAAATACAAAGTGGATGCAGCTGCTGGAAGAACATCAGTGTTCTGGCTCTATCCAATATTTTACAACATCAAAGAGTACAGCACAGTACAGGCCCTTCAGCCCACAGTGTTGTGCTGACCTTTTAACTTACTCCAAGATCAATCTAACCCTTCCCTCCTGCCTAGCCCTCTATTTTTCTATTACCCATGTGCCTATCTAAGAGTCTCCTAAAAGTCCCTTTTTGGGAGTATATGAGCCAGGCAGTCAGCAGAGAAGAAAAGGTTAACTGAAAGATGTGAACAAGCTGTTTTAAGGTATAACTACAAAAAGTGGTTAATTATTAGGAACTTGCAAGGCACACGCCAGGCTCTTCTGAAGCTTTCAGCAAGGAGTGCGTTTTCTGTTATAAGGCAGCTGAGCTTTGACTTCAGCTTTATTAGCATAGTTTGTTATGGGGCAATCGCTATAGCACACACAACTTAATATGACATGTGGAGTGCTTGCCCCCAGAGGATTCTTGCTGTTAGGGTGAGGACAGATGAACAGAGAACACTGTGCATCCATCACACATACCAAATACAGCAGCAAAATAGCAGAATGTAGTATTGAACCTGCCAGTGAAATATGTTATAAGGACCCAACACATAGCCTGCTTGCGTGAGGTTTCAGCCTTATCAAACTGCCATTCCCTATCTTTCAATGCTAAAGTGGTTGATCTGACTCATTTTAGAATTGGAAGTGTAGATTTTACTCCCCCAACCCCCACTCCAATTTAAGCAAAAGCAAAGCCTTTCATTAGTAACATTTGCCCCATGCAATCCTTCATTTGAACTGCGCACATTCCATCGTGCTAGAGTGGGTAATTTATAATGAGGACATCATGCTGTTTGGGGGAAAAGGTTCTCATTAAAATCTGACAGGGGCACGACAGATCTGGGTGCACCAGAGCTTGTTATTGTTAGTACCTGTAAAAAATAACCCCTCCCCCTCCCACGACCAATCATCTTAAAACAGCTAATCTGCAAAGCAGTCTGACACTATTACTAGTTCAGCACCCGCTGAATGTCTGAGGAGTCTTGTGCAGCGTGGTGAGGCTGACAGTCAATCCTGAGACGGTATCAGATTGCTCTTTGGAACTGACCGGTGTCTGTAGCGGCAGGTGCTGTCTGAGGGAGGGCCCAGCCTGCAGCAAACTGGGAGCGGTCCATGCACCTGCCTGTCATCTGCCACCGGTCCTGAGCACCTGTTGGGTCCTGTGGGGGGTGGGGGGTGGTGGTTGGCGGGCTATTGTTGCACGTGGTCTGGAATGCAGCAGCATAAAAATGTTTCACATCTGCCACCAGTTTGCATCTGTTCAGTCATCCTTATGTTGAAGGTTGACCATTGTTTCCAACTAGTACATTTGCTCATAGTGAGCTCGTGTGCTTTGTAGGGTGTAGGAAGAGGGGGCCAATAAGGACTGACACATTACAGCGGTATGTGTGTACATCAGGGAGAGATAAAGGGACTGACAGAGCTGTAGGTGTAGTAAGGAGTCGCAGAGGCACAAAATGCTGAAGGAATTCAGCAGGTCAGGCAGCATCTATAGAAAGGAAGGGGGAAGAAGCCAGAATAAGTAGGTGGAGTGAGGGAAGGAATTTAAGCTGGCAGGTGGTAGGTGGAGACAGGTTGGGGGAAGGTAGGTGTGTGGGAGAGGACAGGATGAAGTGATAGGTAGAAAGGTAAAGAGCTGAAGAAGAAGAATTACACAGGTGTGACTTCAGCACAGGCATATATGGGGGAGGTGGGTGGTAAGCAGTCATGTAATTATGTGCAGTCATGTAATTGTGTGTGAAGGAACTGAAGTGCTGAGGGAAATGATTAAGTTACAAGCAAACATACAGGTGTGAAGAGAGAGTCATCAGAGGAGGTTCATGGGAATGATCTTGGGAATAAAAGTATGATGAGTGTTTGACTCTGGGGCTGTACTTGCTGGCATTTAGAAAAATGAGGGGCGAGGATCTCATTGAAACCTATTGAAAGAGGTAGAGAATGGATGTGGAGAATATGTTTCCTTTAGTGAGGAAGTCTAGGACCAGAGTGCATGGCCTGAGAATAGAAGGATGTCCCTTTAGAACAGAGATAAGGTGGGTGGTAAATCTGTGGAATTCATTGCCACAGGTGGCTGTGGAAGCTGAGTCATTGGGTATATTTAAAGCAGAGGTTGATAGGTTCTTAATCAGGGCGTCAAAGGTTACGGGAAATAGACAGGAGAATGGGGTTGAGAGGGATAATAAAACAGCCTTGATGAAACGATGGAGCAGGCTCAATGGGTTGAGTGGCCGAATTCTGCTCCTATGTCTTACGTGTACAAATGTAGATGCAGACAGGGAGATTCTGGGAATGGAGACTGTGGAAGAGGGAGAAAGATACAGCTGTAGCAACTGAAAGAGTAGTAACTTATGGAGGGAGGAGAAATGAATGTGCTTTCAGAAGAATTAAATTTCAATGCTGTTTCTAAAATGAGTTCAAGATGCATCTAGTGGAAATCTGAGATAAAAATGGAAAATATTAGAAATTCTCAGGTCACTCAGCACTGGTGAAGAGAAACAGAGCTGGGTCAATAGTTTTCTTCATGTCAGAAATCCAACAGGATTTATTTTTTTATTTAGAGATGCAGTGTGGTTCGGGTCCTTCTGGCCCACACTGTCCAATTACTCCCGTGTGACCAATTAACCTACAACTTTAGAGTGTGGGGAAGCCCGGAGCACCCAGAGGAAACCCATGTGATCAGGTGGAACATAGAACAGTACGGCACAGGAACAGGCCATTCAGCCCACAGTGTTGTACCAAACCAGTTAAAAAGCAAATCAAAAACATCCAAAATATTAATTCCTTCTACCTACACAATGTCCATATCCCTCCATCTTCCTTACATTCATGTGCCTATCCAAATATCTTTTAAAAGCCACTAATGTATTTGCCTCTACCACCATATCAGGTAGTGCATTCCAGGCATCCACCACTCGGAGTAGAAAAAACTTACCCCTCACATCCCCCTTGAACCTATCCCATTTCACCTTCAATGCATGCCCTCTGGTATTAGGCATTTCAACGCTGGTAAACAAATACTCTCTGTCCACTCTATCTATGCCTCTCATAATTTTGTAAACCTCTGTCAGATCTCCCCTCAGCCTCCAACGCTCCAGAGAAAACAACCCAAGCTTATCTAACCTTTTGTGATAGCACATGCCCTCTAAACTAGGCAGAATCATGGTAAACCTCCTCTGCACCCTCTTGAAAGCCTCAATAGCCTTCCTATTGTGGGGCAACCAAAACTGTATGCAATACTCCAGATGTGGCCTCACTGGTTTATAGTTCCCAGGATTTTCCCTTATTCCTTTCTTAAATTGGTTGTTGGCTTCAGAAGGAGTAGCAGACCACATGACCCCATTTACATTGGTGGTGCGCAAGTGGAACAAGTCAAAAGCTTTAAGTTCCTTGGGGTCAATATCGCAAATGACCTGACTTGGTCCAACCAAGCAAAGTTCACTGCCAAGAAGGCCTACCAGCGCCTTTACTTCCTGAGGAAGCTAAAGAAATTTAGCCTGTTCTCTAAAACCCTCCCTAATTTTTATAGATGTACCGTAGAAAGCATTCTTCTGGGGTGCATCACACCCTGGTATGGAAGTTGCCCTGTCCAAGACCGGAAGAAGCTGCAGAAGATCGTGAACACAGCCCAGCACATCACACAAACCAACCTTAGACTCACTTTACACCGCACGCTGCTGGAGCAGTGCTGCCAGGATAATCAAGGACATGACCCACCCAGCCAATACACTTTTCGTCCCTCTTCCCTGCGGGAGAAGGCTCAGGAGCTTGAAGACTCGTAAGGCCAGATTTGGGAACAGCTTCTTTCCAACTGTGATAAGACTGCTGAACAGATCTTGACCCGGATCTGGGCCATACCCTCCAAGTATCTGGACCTGCCTCTCGTTTCTATTTGCACTACCTTACTTTCCCTTTTCTATTTTCTATTTATGATTTATAATTTAAATTTTTAATATTTACTATCGGTTTGTACTCCAGAGAGCACGAAGAGCAGAATCAAATATCGCTGTGATGATTGTATGCTCTAGTATCAATTGTTTGGTGACAATAAAGTATAAAGTATAAATAGAGGTGTAACATTAGCCACTCACCAGCCCTCTGGGACCTGGCCTGTGGCTAGAGAAGACACAAAGATACTAGTCAAGAGCCCAGAAATCTCGTCTCTTGCCTCCTTCAATAACTTGGGGTAAATCCTATCAGGCGCAGGGAATTTATCCACTTAATTCTCATTAGGAGGTACAATGCTTCTTCCTTCTGGTCCTTCGTATCCTTTTCCATGGTAAATACTGAAACAAAGTAATCATTAAGTACCTCACTCACAATCTCAACATTCAAACTAATGTTGCCGCCTATATCCTTGAGTGGTCCCACCCTATCCCTATTTGCTCTTGATGTATGTATGCCTTGGGACTCACCTTAATCCTACTTGCCAGTGACTTTTCATGGCCCCTCCTGGCTTTCCTATTTTCTGTCTTCTTTATAATCTTCATGTGCTTCATTTGATCCTGACTTCTGAAACTTTACATATTTTTCCTTTTTCTTCTTGACTAAATGGAAGGGCAGGTATTCAGATGTCTGGATCATTGGGACCTCTTTTGGAGCAGGTGTGACCTGTACAAAAAGGACGAGTTGCACTTGAATCCAAGGAGGACCAATATCCTGGCAGGGAGGTTTGCTAAGGCTAGTGGGGAGAGTTTAAACAAGAAATGCTGGGGGGTGGGAACCAAACTGAAGAGACAGAGGAAGGGGCGGTTGGCTCACAAATCAAGAAAGCTTGTAGACAGTGTGAGAGGGAGGATAGGCAGGTGATAGAGAAGGGATACACTCAGACTGATGGTTTAAGATGTGTCTATTTTAATGCAAGAAGCATCATGAACAAAGTGGATGAACTTAGAGCATGGATCAGTACTTGGAGCTATGATGTTGTGGCCATAACAGAGACTTGGATGGCTCAGGGATAGGAATGGCTACTTAGAGTGCCAGAATTTAGATGTTTCAGAAAGAAGGCAAAAGAGGTGGAGGGGTGTCACTGCTGATTGGAGATAGTGTCACAGCTGCACAAAAGGAGGAAGTCATGGAGGGATTGTCTACTGAGTCTCTGTGGGTGGAAGTTAGGAACAGGAAGGGGTCAATAACTCTACTGGGTGTTTTTTATAGACCACCACAGGGACATCGAGGAGCAGATAGGGAGACAGATTCTGGAAAGATGCAATAATAAAATGGTAGGAGATTTTAATTTCCTCAGTATTGATTGGCATCTCCCTTGAGCAAGAAGTTTTGATGGGGTGGAATTTGTTAAGTGTGTTCAGGAAGGTTTCCTAACACAATATGTAGATAAGCCTACAAGAGGAGAGGCTGTACTTGATCTGGTATTGGAAAATGAACCTGGTCAGGTGTCAGGTCTCTCAGTGGGAGACCATTTTGGAGATAAAGATCACAATTCTATCTCCTTTACCAGAGCATTGGAGAGGAATAGGAACAGACAAGTTAGGAAAGTGTTTAATTGGAGTAAGGGGAAATACGAAGCTATCAGGCAGGAACTTGGAAGCAGATGTTCTCAGGGAAATGTATGGCAGAAATGTGGCAAATGTTCAAGGGATATTTGTGTGGTGTTCTGCATAGGTACGTTCCAATGAAACAGGGAAAGGATGGTAGGGTACAGGAACGTACAAAAGCTGTTGAAAATCTAGTCAAGAAGAAAAGAAAACTTACGAATGGTTCAAAAAACTAGGTAATGATAAAGATCTAGATATAAGGCTAGCAGGAAGGAATTTAAGAATGAAATTAGAAGAGCCAGAAGGGGCCATGAGAAGGCCTTGGTGAGCAGGATTAAGGAAAACCCCAAGGCATTCTACAAGTATGTGAAGAGCAAGAGGATAAGACGTGAGAGAATAGGACCATTCAAGTGTGACAGTGGAAAACCGTGTATTGAACTGGAGGAGATAATGGAGGTACTTAATGAATACTTTGCTTGAGCATATACACATTAAGAAAGAGGATGTGCTGGAGCATTTGGAAGGCATCTAGTTGAATAAGTCACTGGGACCGAATGAGATATACCTCAGGCTACTGTGGGAGGCGAGGGAGGAGATTGCTGAGTCTTTAGCAATAATCTTTGCATCATCAACGGGGACGGGAGAGGTTCAGAAGGATTGGAGGATTGCAGATGTTGTTTCCTTATTCAAGAAATGAAGTAGTGAAAGCCCAAGAAATAATAGACCAGTGAGTCTTACTTCAATGGTTGGTAAGTTGATGGAGAAGATCCTGAGAGGCAGGATTTATGAACATTTGGAGAGGCATAATATGATTAGGAATAGTCAGCATGGCTTTGTGAAAGGCAGGTCGTGCCTTACGAGCCTGATTGAATTTTTTGAGGATGTGACTAAATACAGTGATGAAGGTAGAGCAGTAAATGTAGTGGATTTCAGCAAGGCATTTGATAAAGTACCCCATGAAAAGTTTATTGAGAAAGTAAGCAGGCATGGGATCCAAGGGGACCTTGCTTTGTGAATCCAGAATTGGCTTGCCCACAGAGTGCAAAGAGTGATCGTAGACAGGTCATTTTCTGAATGGTGGTTGGTGACCAGTGGTGTGCCTCGGATCTGTTCTGGGACCCCTTCTCTTCGTAATTTTATAAATGACCTGGATGAAAAACTGGATAGATATGCTAGTAAATTTGCTGATGCCACAAAGGTTGAGGGTGTTGTGGATAGTGTGGAGGGCTGTCAGAAGTTACAGCAGGACATTGATAGGATGCAAAACTGGACTGAGAAGTGGCATATGGCGTTCAACCCAGATAAGTGTGAGGTAGTTCATTTTGGTAGGTCAAGTATGATGGCAGAATATAGTATTAATGGTAAGACTCTTGGCAGCGTGGAGGATCAGAGGGATCTTGGGGTCCGTGTCCATGGGACACTCAAAGCTGCTGCGCAGGTTGACTGTGTGGTTAAAAAGGCATGCGTTGCATTGGACTTCATCAACCATGGGATTGAGTTCAAGAGCCGAGAGGTAATGTTACACCTGTAAAGAACCCTGGTCAGACCCCACTTAGAGTACTGTGCTCAGTTCTGGTCACTTCACTACAGGAAGGATGTGGAAACTATAGAAAGGGTGCAGAGGAGATTTACAAGGATGTTGCCTGGATTGGAGAGTATGCCTTATGAGAATAGGTTGGGTGAATTTGACCTTTTCTCCTTGGAGTAACTGAGGGTGAGAGGTGACCTGACAGAGGTGTACAAGATGATGAAAGGCATTGATCGTGGACAATCAGAGGCTTTTTCCCAGAGCTGAAATGGCTAGCATGAGAGGGTGCAGTTTTAAGGTGCTTAGAAGTAGGTACAGAGGAGATGTCAGGGGTAAGTTTTTTGCACAGAGAGTTGTGAGTGTGTGGAATGGGCTGCCGGCCGCTATGGTGGAGGCGGAAATGATAGGGTCGTTTAAGAGACTCCTGGATAGGTACATGGAGCTTAGAAAAGTAGATGGCTATGGGTAATCCTAGGTAATTTCTAAAATAACTACATGTTTGGCACATCATTGTGGGCCATAGGGCGTGTATTGTGCTGTAGGTTTTCTATGCGTCTATGCTAAATTCATCGCCTCTCTGGACATCCTAGGTTCTCTTATTTTTCCATCCCTATCCTTCCTTCTAAAAGGAACATGCCTTTCCTCTACTCTGTGCAATAGATCTTTAAATACCCTCCACATGTCTGATGTGTCCTTGCCAGAGAAAAGGTGTTCCCAATTGACGCTTGTCAGTTCCCCTATAATTTGCCCTATGCCAATTTGAAACTCTCCCACAAGAACTCTTACCTTTTGCTATACTGAAGGATAAGGAGTTGTGGTCACAGTTCCCTAACTTCATGCACTGAAAGGTCAGTCACCTACCAGGCTCATTACCCAACACCAGGTCTAGTACGGTCCCTCCTCTCATTGGACCATCCACATATCCAGGTATTACTCTTCAGCCTCTTTCCTAACTATATGGGACCTGCATGGGACCTCTTCTCCTTTTCTGCCTATGTCATTGGTGCCAATATGCACAACCTTTGTCCATTCACCCTCCCCCTTGAGAATATCCTGCAGTCACTCCGATACATCATGAATCCTAGCACCCAGCAAGCTGCACACCATCCTGATGTCTCTTTAGCAGCCACAGAATCTCTTTATTAGATTAGATTAGATTATGAGAACACTCAGTCCTCTTTTTATTGTCATTTAGAAATGCATACCTGCATTAAGAAATTATACAATGTTTCTCCAGAGTGATATCACAGAAAACAGTACAAACCAAAGACTAACACTGACAGAACCACCTAATTATAACATACAGTTACAGCAATGCAAAGCAATACCATAATTTGATGAAGAACAGACCATGGGCACAGCAAAAAAAAAAGTCTCAATGTCCCGAGTCGATCAACTCCCGAATCCCCGATAGCAGGCGGCAAAAGGGAAAAGCTCCTTGCCATAAACCTCCAGACACCGTCAACTTGCCGGTGCATTGGAAGCAGCCGACCACAGCCGACACTGAGTCCATCCATCCGAAAACTTAGAGCTTCCAACCAGCCTCTCCAATACAGCCTCCCGAACGCCATCCTCTGCCGAGTGCCTTCGACCTTGCCCCGGCCGCTGAAGCATGCAAAGCTGAGGATTTCGGGGCCTTCTGCTCAGTGGCAGCGGCAGCGAAGCAGGCATTTCAGAAGTTTTCCAGATGTTCCTCCATGCTCTCAGTATTGTCCCCTAACTATCAAGTCCCCTATAACTACCCACTACCTGACTTTCCCCTTCCCTGTTGAGCCTCAGAGTCGGCTACAGTGCCACCAGCCAGGCTGCTGCTGCTGTGATCTGATGGGTCATACCCCCACCCAGTAGTATCCAAAGGGATATACTTATTGCGAAGGGGAATGGCCACAGGGGAACCTGCACTGACTTCTTAATACCCTTACCTCACCTGGTGGTCACCCGTCTGAAGCCTATACTCTGGGTGTGACCACCTCTTCAAAAGTCTCGTCTGTAATATCTTCAACCTTCCGAATGATCCTCAGTGCATCCAAGTCCAGCTTCAACTGCTTGACCCCGTCAGCCAGGCACTGAAATTGGGTGTACTTCCACAGATGCACTCATCAGGGAAACTGATAGGTATCCTGAATTTCCATATTTACTTTGGATCTGTCTTCACTAGGGAAGACACAAGCAATCTCCCAGATGTAATAGTGGCCAGAGGACCTAGGGTAACGGAGGAACTGAAGGAAATTCATATTAGGCAGAAAATGGTGTTGGATAGACTGATGGGACTGAAAGCTGATAAATCCCCAGGGCCTGATGGTCTACAGCCCAGTGTACTTAAGGAAATTGTGGACGCATTGGTAATCATTTTCCAGTGTTCTATAGATTCAGGATCAGCTCCTGTGGATTGAGGGTAGCTAATGTTATCCCACTTTTTAAGAAAGGAGGGAGAGAGAAAACAGGGAATTATAGACCAGTTAGCCTGACATCAGGGGTGGGGAAGATGCTGGAGTCAATTATAGAAGATGAAATAGTGGCACATTTGGATAGCAATAACAGGATCGGTCCAAGTCAGCATGGATTTACGAAGGGGAAATCATGCTTGATTAATCTTCTGGAATTTTTTGAGGATGTAACTATGAAGATGGACAAGGGAGAGCCAGTGGATGTAGTGTACCTGGACTTTCAGAAAGCCTTTGATAAGGTCCCACATAGGAGATTAGTGGGCAAAATGGGAGCACATGGTATTGGGGATAGGGTACTGACATGGATAGAAAATTGGTTGTCAGACAGGAAACAAAGAGTAGGGATTAATGGGTCCTTTTCAGAATGGCAGGCAGTGACTAGTGGGGTACCGCAAGGCTTGGTGCTGGGACCGCAGCTATTTACAATATACATTAATGATTTAGATGAAAGGATTAGAAGCAACATTAGCAAATTTGCAGATGACACAAAGCTGGGTGGCAGTGTGAAATGTGAGGAGGATGTTATGAGAATGCAGCGTGACTTGGACAGGTTGGGTGAGTGGGCAGGTGCATGGCAGATGCAGTTTAATGTGGATAAATGTGAGGTTATCCACTTTGGTGGCAAGGACAGGAAGGCAGTTTACTATCTGAATGGTGTCAAGTTAGGAAAAGGGGAAGTACAACGAGATCTAGGTGTCCTTGTTCATCAGCCACTGAAAGTAAGCATGCAGGTACAGCAGGCAGTGAAGAAAGCTAATGGCATATTGGCCTTCATAACAAAGGGAGTTGAGTACAGGAGCAAAGAGGTTCTTCTGCAGTTGTACAGGGTCCTGGTGAGACCACACATGGAGTATTGTGTGCAGTTTTGGTCTCCAAGTTTGAGGAAGGATTTTCTTGCTATTGAGGGAGTGTAGCGTAGGTTCACGAGGTTAATTCCCAGGATGGCGGGACTGTCATATGTTGAAAGATTGGAGCGACTGGGCTTGTATACACTAGAATTTAGAAGGATGAGAGTGGATCTGATTGAAACGTACAAGATTATTAAGGGATTGGACACGCTAGAGGCAGGAAACATGTTCCCGATGTTGGGGGAGTCCAGAACCAGAGGCCACAGTTTAAGAATAAGGGGTAGGCCATTTAGAACAGAGTTAAGGAAAAACTTTTTTTACCCAGAGAGTTGTGGATCTGTGGAAATGCTCTGCCTCAGAAGGCAGTAGAGGCCAATTCACTGGATGCTTTCAAGAAAGAGTTAGATAGAGCTCTTAAAGATATTCTCAAGGAATATGGGGAGAAGGCAGGAACGGAGTACTGATTGTGGATGATCAGCCATGATCACAGTGAATGGCGGTGCTGGCTCTAAGGGCCGATTGACCTACTCCTGCACCTATTGTCTATTGTCCGTATCTGGCAGGAGAAGCATTCCACCCTGTCTACTCTGGCCTATAAAAAGGCTTACCTCTTAACTGTGCCTCCATCAATTCATGCCAAAGCCTGTTAAGCCAAAGCTATCACTGGCATACTTCAACAGTAACCGCTCCGCTTGAGCCTACCTTCTTTTTATTTGCAGCTGAGTTTAGGCCTCTGGCACCGACACTTACTGCACCCAAAAAGACTGACCTTGCCTGAATCTGCTCCTTTTATATGCTGTCTCCCAACTTCCTTAGAGCTCTGACACTCACACTCCTTGCAAGGAGAATGTACAAACTTTTACAGGCAACAGCAGAAATTGAACCCAGGTCTGTGGTGCTGTAAAGGATTATGTTATCTGTTATGCTATTATGCTGCTCATTTAAACGACAAAGAAGAGGAGGAGTGGAGAGAACAATGGGAATGTCTTTGATAGGGTGAAGAGCAAGAGAGACTAACACAATTATGATGTGTTGAAGGCTTATTAATTGCTGCTAATTTGCCTGGAGTTGCTGTAAATAGGCGATGAGTTATGGCAGAAGTGAGAGGATGAAAAGAATACAGGAACTGTGAGCAACAGCACACTGGCGCATTTTTGAAATCTGAAATAAAAGAGAATGGTGGCGATTCCCAGCAAGCGAGGCAGCATCTGTGGAGAGGGAAATGCTGACCCTTTAGCGGAATCAGGGTGGAATTAATGTGCATGTGAGAGGCAATAGGGTATGGAGGTAATTGGAATGGAATTGATGGGAAGCTCTGAGAACTTCCCCTTTCAGATGGTGGTGTAAGTGTGGCACGAGCTGCCAGTAGAAGTACTGAATTGCAACTTTGAAGAGGAGTTTGGTTAAGTACATGAATGGGAGGGGTTATGGAGGGCTATAGCCTACATGCCACAGGACTAGGCAGAATAACAGTTTGGCACCAACTAGATGAGCCAAAGGGCTTGTTTCTGTGCTGTAGTGCATTATGACTCTGGAACTGATATAGCTATCTATAATGGTCCAAATGGCCTGGTTCTAAATTAGAGGAAACTATGGAGAACTGAGTAAATAGACAAAGATAGGCATCAGAAGGTGCAGAGGGTTAAAGTGAGAGACAACTGTAAGCTCAAGATCATTCTTGCAGGCTGAACATTTTGCCATGCAGTCAACCAATCTGCCTTTAATTTGTCTGGAAACACATCATAAGCACTGAATTGTATAACACTAAGGTGAAAGAAATGCAAGGGAGGATGCTCCACACTGGCTTAGTACTTAAAATTTTTTTTGCCTGATCACTATATAAGTAGTTATACAGTAACCACTGGGACACAAGTAACTGTAGATGCTGGAAATGGAGCAACACACAAAATGCTTGAGGAAATCAGTGGGTTCAGCAGCATAGGTTGGAAGAGAGTTGTTGTCAATGTACCATCCTTCATCAATTTTCTGTCCCCTCAACCTCCCCAAATAAAAGGTAAATTGATGTTGAAAATCCTGACAAAACAAATAAAATCAATCAGAGGTGCATAATCATTTGTGAGATGCTGAGATGCACACCACTTTCTGGCGTTTTTGTCACAAAATGATAATGTGCTGCAGCACTTTTGGACTGCAGATAGGTGAGATATCTGTGGTGCTACCTCTTATCACGTCACTGTTGTCTAGGCAGAGGTGAATGTGTCCTGATGAAGTGTCTCCACCTGAAATATCAACTGTTTATTCCTCTCCATAGATGCTGCCTGGCCTGCTGAGTTCCTCCAGCATTTGGATTTCCACCATCTGCAAAATCTCTGGTGTTTATGATCATGTAGAATCTCCCGGCCCAGCTCTTTGAAAAAGCTGCATAATTTGTCTGAGTCTTTCCATATCCTTCCTACAACTGTTTCCCCATTGTGTTTATTGAATTACCTCTTTATTTATGGAATGGCTGTGACCTGAGTCAATTTTTGTAAGAAGTATCCACTTTGATTTTTTTTAAAATTTAAAACTGCTTTCTCAACACCCTTCCTGGTCAGGAGAAATTATACTTCTGTCACTCATAGCTATTGAAAATCTTTCATAACTGTTGACTCTCCCCTACATTAAAAGAGTTGGTTATCTGTATTGGAAAAGCCAGAAACTGCAGGTGCTACCTATATTGTTTACTCTAAATATTAGTAGCAGTGGGCCCTACCCACGCCATCCTGATGGCTGAGGAATGCAGAACCATTACAAAATCACTTTGTTTGATTAGAGCTTGTTTGCTTTCACCAGACCAATTGGATGATTGAAAGTAAGTAGTCTGAAGGGTGGTTGATAAGTTCATGGCCTAAGGTAGGAGCAGTCAATTTTAGAAAACCTAGCACATTTATTTTTCCTATATTTACACACTTAGTCCAGCAGTCGTGGAGCATATGGATCCCTTCTTTGTAGAAGTTGGCATCTTGAACCTCCAGAAAGTCATCCACAGCAGGGATGATTTGTAAATTTGTGGCCTAAGGTAGAAGGAGATGAGTTATTAACTTCAGACTTTCTGCATTTTCACTGGAAGAGTTGAACTGCATGTGCATGTAACAAGAGCTGTATAACTCATCTCTTTCTACCTTCGGCCACGAACTTATCAATCACCCCTGCTGTGGGCCACTTCTACAAAGAAGGGATCCGTATGCTCCACGACCGCTGGACTAAGTGTGCACATGTAGGAGGGGAAAATAAATGTGCTAGGTTTTCTAAAATTGACTCCTTCTACCTTAGGCCACGAACTTATCAATCACCCCTTGTATAAACATGAATGAAGCATTTATCAAGTGGGATGAAGCTGGCTTTCTCCACCTTTTATGCCCATGTGGATGGCTTGCTGTTCTAGTACAAACAAGAGAAAATCTGCAGGCGTTAGATATCCAAACAACACACACAAAATGCTGGAGGAACTCAGCAGGACAGGCAGCATCTATGGAAAAAAATACAGCTGCCATTTTGGGCCAAGACCCTTCAGCAGGACTGGTTTGCTATTAACTGAGCTGGAAAGATCCAGATATGTCTCTGATTAGGTAGACCACAAGACATAGGAGCAAAATAAGGACATTCAACCCTTCATTCCATCATGGTTAATTTATTATCCCTCTCAACCCCATTCACCTGCTTTCTCCGTTACCTTTGATACCCTTAATAATCAAAAATCTATCAACCTTCACTTTAAATATACCCAATAACTTGGGTAGTCCCTCAGGGTTGAGGCTTTCTGTTGGTTCTGTGGGTTCTGAGGTGGCTGTTGAGGCCAATGTGGGATTTGCAGAAATGATCTTAGATGGAGCAGGAGATGCCTGACACCTAATTAATTTAGGAGCGGGTGTCCTCTTTGTGTATTTACACTGGGCTTCTGTGTTTCTGGAAAACAACGTGGGGGTTCTCAATGCCCTCAGAGTTGTGGATAGGGTAGAAGGTTGGCATAGACTACAATGTGACATTGATAGGATGCAGAGCTGGGATGAGAAGTGGCAGATGGAGTTCAATCTGGAAAAGTATGGACGGTTGGACTTGAAGGCAGAGAACAGGTTTAATGGCAGGATCCTTAGCTGTGTGGTGCAACAGAGAGATCTTGGGGTTCATTGACAAGTCACCACTACACTACCAAGGCACCCATGTTAGCGTATAAAACTTTGGTTGGACCACACTTGGATTACTGTGTTCAGTCTGGTCACCTCATTGTAGGAAGGGTGTGGAAGCTTTAGAGAAAGTGCAGAGGAGATTTACCAGGATGCTGCCTGGATTAGACAGTACGTCCTGTGAGGATGGGTTGAGCAAGCTAGGGCTTTTGTCTGGATCAAAGGAATATGAGAGGTAATGATAATTTGCTGTGCAGATTGACATGGTGGTTAAGAAGACGTATGGTGTGTTGGCCTTTCTTAGTCAGTGAATTGAGTTTAAGAGTTATAAGATAATGTTTATTTTATTTTAATTAGTGATGCAGGGTGGAGTAGGCCCTCCTGGTCCTCAAGCCACGCCGCCTCAGCAACTCCTGACAAACACGATTAACCCTAACCTAATCATGGGACAAATTTACAATGATCAATTAACCTGCCTGCTATGTCTTTGGACAGTGGGAGGAAACTGGAGGACCTGGAGAAAACCCATAAGACATAGAAGCAGAATTAGGCCATTCAGCCCATCGAGTCTGCTCCACCATCGCTGATCCCAGATCCCACTTAACTCCATATCCTGAAACTTCGTCTTTAATAATAGACTCCAACACTCTCCCAACCACTGAGGTTAGGCTAACTGGCCTATAATTTCCTTTCTTTTGCCTTCCTCCCTTCTTAAAGAGTGAAGTGACATTTGCAATCTTCCAGTCCTCCGGGACTATGCCAGAATCAAGTGATTCTTGAAAGATCATAACCAATACATCTGCTATCTCCTCAGCAACCTCTTAAAGAACTCTGGGATGTGGTCCATCTGGTTCAGGTGACTTATCCACCTTAAGACCTTTTGAGTTTATCTCGCACTTTTTCCTTTGTAGTAGCAATGGCACTCACTCCTACTCCCTGACACTCACTGACCTCTGACACGCTGCTAGTGTCTTCCACAGTGAAGATAGATGCAAAGTACTCGCTAAGTTCATCTGCCATTTCTTTGTCATTACATGTTTTAACTGTTTTCAGCCCAAGTTGTCAGGAATGGGATGGGTAAACCCAGTACGATAAAAATAAAAATGTAGAAGAAAGATATTTTGGTCTGAAAAGCCTCTGGGTGTTGGGGTACACGTTCCACCATACAAATGTAGAATGATGCCATCCTTGGTCCCATTCTAGTGGATTTGGTAGCATGCCTCAAAAAAGTGGCGTCCGTCATTAAGGACCCCTATCACCCAGGACATGCCCTCTTCTCATTGCTACCATCAGAAAGAAGGTACAGAAGCCTTGAAGCCACAGAGTCAATGTTTCAGGAACAAATTCTTCCTCTCTACCATCCAGTTTCTGAATGAACATTGAACCCATGAGCACTACCTTACTACTTTTTAAAATTTCTATTTTTGCACTATTAATTTAATTTAACTATTATGTATATATATTTTTACTGTAATTCAGTTTTTTTCTATTAATATGTATATCGTATTGTACTGCTGCCCACAAAGTTAACAGATTTTACAGCATATGGCAGTGATGTTAAATCTGATTCTGATTCTGATATCAGTTTATCTGAGTGGTGATCACACAGAAGTACCATGATGGTTCAGGTGTTGGGAAAAGTACCACCAGAAAGTTGTTTTAAGTTACATTATGAAAGAAGGTTAGGGATATATGTAATGAAAAGTCAGTTTAACACAACTATCCAAAAATTGTCCTCAAATAAAAAGCAGTCAATGAATTTACAAAAGCCTTGTAGGCAGGAAAATGGAGGTGAAAAGTTTAGAATAATTTTCAGATAAACATTTTGATACTGCTGAGAATCACCGAGAAGGAATGATTGAAGATAGACTGAATGGCTTCCCATGATTGAAATTTGTTTTGTGCTTCATTCATTCTTGGAGCATAGAGGATAGAACAGTACAGCACTGGACAGACCATTTGGCCATGATATTGTGCAATTTTAATGCCATTTTATACTAGGTGCCTTCAAGTTTAGTATTATCCATATCCATTCACTCTCAACAGCAAATTTCACAATATACAGTTATGTCAATGATATAAACCTAACCTAATTCTGTTTGTGATTCAACAGTAAGCTATCTTTTTACTTCAAAACTTGAGTGTTTTTTTTACTGGGGTAAAATATCCAACTATTCAAATCCCACAACATGTGTATTTTTCCAGCATTCTGTGGCCTTTAATTGTGCTAAAGGCTCACATTAGATGCTGGCTACATCCTGGCCGTAAATATGCAGCATTTTTCTTTGAGAGATGTGGTGTGTTTAAAAAATACACCAGTCATGTAGCTGACAGCTTTCTGTGTTGAGTTACATGGCAAAATGTGCAGTTCCATGTGAGTGTTGCTACCGCTGTTATTTTGCTTTCATTCCCTTTCAGGTACGATAGCCAAACAAAGCTTTGAAATGTGTAGCAGCAGAGTGAAATAAAAGCCTTGGGGCATTCAGTATCAATTGAGCAGTGCACTGTACAGCTCCTTCCACAATCCAGAATCAGTGGATCAGTTAAGCCCATCTCATATTTTCTGTTTTTCGAGTAACAAGTATCAAACATCTCTTTCAAGGCAAGAAATACCTGAAGGTCAGATGAATTTTGCGCTTTGCTCTTGCGCTTCATGATGCTCTTTGATCCACCTCCTCGCACTCATGCTCAGCTTGGGCACTCTGGCTACTTAACCACCATTTACTAGGAACATTGCTGAGCGCATTTTGTTTTTAAGAAGAAGGCAATCCCAATTGAAAATAGAAGCTCTGAGCCCTCAAAGAAAATCTGATGGCTGGTCTTTCTAAGTCTGTGTGTAAAGGAATCTCGTGAGCAGCGTGTCAGAGGCTGGCTCCTGGGATTAGAAGGTAAACTGAGAATGAATGGGAACCTGATAGGTCTATTCCACCACACTATGTGAAGTGAAATGACCAAACTGGTAAGCATACACTTAGTTAGGCCACTTTATTAGGTACAGCAGCAGGATTACTGCTGTAGCCCATCCACTTCAAGGTTCGACTTGTGCGTCAGAGATGCTGTTCTGCACACCACTCTTGTAACGCATGGTTACTTGCGATAGAGTCATGTTCCTGTCAGCTTGAACCAGTCTGGCCATTCTCCTCTGACCTCGCTCATTAACAAACAAGAGAAAATCTGCAGATGCTGGAAATCCGAACAACATACACAAAATGCTGGAGGAACTCAACAGGCCAGGCAACATCTATAGAAAAAAAGTACAGTCAACATTTACAAGGTGTTTTTGCCCATAGAACTGCCACTCTCTGGATATTTTTCTTTGTTTCCTACACCATTCTCTGTAAACTCTAGAAACTGTTGTACGTGAAAATCCCAGAAAATCGGCAGTTTCTAAGATACTCAAACCATCCTGATCACTTAGATCACATTTGTTCCCCTTTCTGATGTTTGGTCTGAACAGCACTGAACTTCTTGACCATGTCTGCATGCTTTTATGCATTGAGTTGCCGCCACATGATTGGCTGATGAGGTATTTGCATTAATGAGTAGGTGCACCTAATAAAGTGGCCATAAAGTAAAGTAAGTATTGACTAAGTATAGAAGAACACTTTTTAATTCTTTTATATAGGAATGAAAGTGGCATTGACTGCCAGATTCATATAAGTTGGACCAATAATGGACTTGTGGCACTTTTCTGAAGTTTTCTTGGATAATGACTGGTTATCCAGATAAAGACTTGTTTGGTTAGCACAGAAAGAGTGTTTGCCTCTGGCCCTGTACTTGCTGGAGTTTAGGAAAATGAGACAGGAATCTCATTCAAATCTATTTAAAGGCCTAGCTAGAGTGGATGCGGAGAGGATGTTTTCCGTAGTGGGGGAGTCTAGGACCAGAGAGCACAGCCTCAGAATAGAAAGGTGTCCCTTTAGAACAGGGACAAGGAGGAATCTCTTTATCCAGAGGGTGGTGAATCTGTGGAATTCATTGCCATAGACAGCTCTGGAGCCCAAGTTATTGGGTATATTTAAAGCACTGGTTGATAGGTTCTTGATTTGTAAGGGTGCAAAGGTTACAAGGAAAAGGCAGAAGAATGGGGTTGAGGGGGATCGTAAATCAGCCTTGATGGAATGGCAGTGTAGACTTGATGGGCCGAATAGCTTAATTCTTCAACTATGTCTGATGGTTTTAAGACTATAGCAATGAACCCCACATGCTTAGGAAATGACAGTCGAACTGAGCTAATGGGAAATCATTCCTAGCTGGAAGTTTTTTCTTTTGGCGACCTATAATGCAAAGTGCAGAGGAGGGGATGTCCAGTTGGAACTCGATCAGGCTGTGCCACGATACCCATTGTGATGAATCACAGACCACCAGAGAGTTTCTTGTCCAAGTTGGCAAGTGTAGAGTGAAGACTGTAAGACCATAAAACACAGGAGCAGGATTAGGCTACTTGGCCTATTGACTCTACTCCACCATTCAATCATGGCTGATTTAGAACATAGAACATAGAAAACCGACAGCACAGTACAGGCCCTTCCGTCCGTAAAGCTGTGCCAAACGTCTCCTTACCTTAGAACTACCTAGGCTTACCCATAACCCTCAATTTTTCTGAGCTCCATGTATCTGTCCTGGAGCCTCTTAAAAGACCCTATTGTCATTGTCTCCGCCTCCACCACTGCCGCTGGCAGCCCATTCCACGCACTCACCACTCCGTGTAAAAAAACTTACCCCTGACATCTCCTCTGTACCTACTTCCAAGCACCTTAAAACTATGACCTCTCGTGCTAGTTATTTCAGCCCTGGGAAAAAGCCTCTGACTATCCACACGATCAATGCCTCTCATTATCTTGTACACCTCTATCAGGTCACTTCTCATCCTCTGTCGCTCCAAGGAGAAAAGGCCGAGTTTGTTCAACCTATTCTCATAAGGCATGCTCCCCAATCTAGGCAACATCCTTGTAAATCTCCTCTGCACCCTTTCTATGGTTTCCACATCCTTCCTGTAGTGAGGCGAGCAGAATTGAGCACAGTATTCTAAGTGGGGTCTGACCAGGGTCCTATATAGCTTCAACATTACCTCTCGGCTCTGAAATTCAATCCCACAATTGATGAAAGCCAATGCACCATATACCTTCTTAACCACAGAGTCAACCTGCGTAGCAGCTTTGAGTGTCCTATGGACTCGGACCCCAAGATCCCTCTGATCCTCCACACTGCCAGGAGTCTTATTATCCTTCTCAATCCAATTCTCTTGCCTTCTCCCTGTATCCTTTGATGTCCTTGCTAATTAAGAATGCATCAACCTTCACTTTAAGTATACCCAGTGACTTGGTCTTTACAGTCATCTGTGGCAATGAATTCCACAGATTCATCACTCTGGCTAAAAAAAAAATTCCTCCTCATTTCTGTACAAAAGGGTCATCCTTCTATTCTGGCATTGTGCCCGCTGATCCTCGACTCCCATACCATAGGAAACATCCTATCCATGTCCACTCAGTCTTCGCCTTTCAATATTCGATAGGTTTCAATGAGATCAACCATTCACAATGAGAAATAAGTAGTTATCTGTGGGAGGGAGAAGATTGATTAAAAATTATTATTAAAATGCAAGCTGATGGAGCTGCAGTGTCTGGTAGTTATCATCATTTCAAATGTTCCTGTGGACCTGATGCTAATTATATGGGACAGACTTTGCACTGATTTTTCCCATGACTATTTGCATCCCATACTGTATAAGCCAATGGGAAACCTCATTGAAATACAGTACACGTTTTGAAGCTGCCACTGGGTTTTGTAGCAAATTTGCTAGGACGCTGGTATTGTTTTAACTGCTGTCAGTTGAAGTTCACAAAGACCTACTGTCTGTTATCTATAACCCAGCAGACATTATCCCTTCATTTTAATGTAACGTTAGATGCCTTGCTTTTGGACTATTGTCTTAAGCCTTCTGCAGATCAGACACATTCTCTGCCCTAGTGCGGGGAACACTCGCTTTAATGGGTCTACGGCTTTTCTTCTTTCGTTGTCTTCTTTCCCTCAGCTGCAATTTCTTCTTCTTCTGCAAGGAAAAAGCAGGCTTGAGTTGTGAACTTCACCAGAGCCACATGTGAATCCTAGGCACAGGCTCCTCCTAAGAGAACGCCTGCTTTCACATTCCCTTTCTGGCCGACACATGCACTCACTGTCTGCCGTTGATTTATGCATCATAGTAACAATGACTTAATCCTCGTTATTTTTTGCTCCACTGTGAGAACTACTGCTTGGATTCTTTCATGTTGCAACATGTAGATTTGTCTACAGGTCCTCAGTCAATTGTGGGTGTGATTTTCTTCAAGTTGTAGAAACGGGCATTTTTATGCCTGCCATGGCATCTACAAGGCAAAGAGCAATCAGTGATTGGGACAAAGAAGAATCTCACATTTATATAGTTAGTACTTTTCATGACCTCTGGACATTTGGAAAGTAGCAGTCAAAGTCGAGCTGATCATATGCACAAGTACAGGTATGCACATGTGCAATGAAAAACTTCCTTGGAATCAGGATCAGGTTTATTGTCACTGATGTATGTTATGCAATTTGTTGCTTTGTGGCAGAAATACAACGCAGAACCTAAAAAACTACTATAAATTACAAAGTTAAATATTTCTGAAGAGAAATAACGAAGTAGTATTCATGGACCATTCAGAAATGATGGCCGGGGAGGAAGCTTTTAAAGTATTGAATATGGGTCTTTAGGTTCCTATATCTCCTCCCTGGTGGTAGTAATGAGAAGAGGGCACGTCCCAGACGGTGAGGATCTGTAGTGATGAATGCCACCTTCTTGAGGGAATGGATGCCACCATTCTGAAGATGTGCTCAATGGCGAGGAGGGTTGTGCCTTTGATTCAACTGGCTGAATCGACAACTCTCGGCAGCCTTTTCCAGTCCAGTGCGTTAGAAACTCCAAACCAGACTGTGATGCAACCAGCCAAAATGCCCTCCACTCTACATCTGTGGAAATTTTCAGGAGTTTTGTGACATTCCAAATGTCCACCAACTTCTAACAAAGGAGAACTGCTGGAGTAGATCCTTGCAGCAGTATTATAGGCACATAGCATTAGAGATACTACATTCACAAGAAAAACATAAATTATTCAAACATACAATAAAGAACAGAAACAAGATGTCCATTGTAGTGTAAAAAGTTCATTCTGTAGCTATATGAGGTCGTGGTTAGGGTTGTGCAGAGTAGTTTAAGAACCAAATGGCTGTTCCTCAACCTGGTGCTGTGGGATTTCAGGTTCCTGCCTTTCGGTATCTGTGAGATGATGTTTGGGAGCTTTGATGATAGGTGTTGCTTTCTTGAGGCAGTGCCTTACATAGACGCTTTCAATGGTGGGGAGGATAAGCCTGTGATGAGTCCACTGTTTATGTTCCTGCATGTTCAAGTTGTCATGATGCAGCCAACTAGGAGACTTTCAACAGTACATCTCTCGTCCCATTAGTAACAATGCCAATGAACCATTTTAATGGTGTTTGTTGAAGTGTGATTGGTCAGAGAAAACTGATCCACCTTTTTTGAAATAATGTCATTAGATATTCTTTATACACATTTCTGTGAGATCAGGCAGTTTAATGTCTCATCTGAAGTATTGGAGCTCTTAACCTAACGGAGGGTGCTACCACTGAGCTATTACTGCAGAGATCAGGCTGGGTTTCTTCCCAGACAGGCACTATCCCTCGGACAATATACTGTTCCTGCATTGTATGTAGTCTGTGCCAACAAAAACCATGATCTTAAGGGAGAGTAGCAGGGAATGAGACTGGAGGAGTAGGTTGGAATTGTGGGGTAGGGAAGTGAGGAAGATGGGTGGGCATTATCGAGTGGCATTTGTCACATTACTTCACCAAAGAAGCAATCCAAAGATTGAGCTCACCACCAGGCTGTTGACAATCTGAATTCAGTTTAAATCTTAAAAAGTGATGAATTGGTAACAAGTGGCAATAGATCTGGTTGATTTTGGTTTAAAAAAGGCGGTAAGTAGTGGCATTTCACCAATCACACATGCCAGGAATTAACTAATAATAAGTTACAGAGAGAGTGGTGGGTGTGCGGAATGCACTGCCAGCAATGGTGCTAGAGGCTCTTTTAAGAGATTCTTAGATGGGTACATGAAGCCCACGTATCACAGGGAGAACGTACAAGCTCCTTCCAGCAAGCGGCAGCAATTGTACCTGGATCGCTGGCATTGTAATTGTGTTTCACTAATCATTACACTACTGTGCTGCCCATAATTTAGCTGTGGAGGCAAAACAGATCGCCTTGTGGTTTTGCTGCCTGCAGAGATATCAAATTGCTGTGTGTCACTTTGCTGTCCGTGCAACTTTGACCATTATGGTAGTATGGATACCAGAGGGACCTCCCATTAACAGAGCTTGTTTCACACGGTGTGTGCAGCAAGCGACTAATTTACTGTCATTTGTCTGGTCATTAATCTTTGATTCTCTTTCTCAGGTGCCCTGTGTTGATTCACGAGCTGTGCACCTGGCTTCCCTTTTTATACGGGGCCTGGCTATGCTCATTTCAATTAACAGTGCTTGTGGCTTCCCATTTAAAATGGTCGATCTGATGCCATGGGAGGTGTTTGATGGGAAGCTTTTCCATACAAAGTACCTGCAGTCTCACAGTGGAAGTACAATGGAGGACCTCCTGGAAAAGAACGTATGTATACAGATGGAGTGTTCATGCTTGAGGTAGCTCTCAACTAATGATGTTGGTTTACAGTAGGTTATTTTCAAAAGCAAATACCATCTGGTAACATAAATACAAAGACCAGTTATCACAAGATGAAATTAATGATTAATCTTTTCAGTCCAAAGTCAGCTTGTACCTTCTTATGCCAATACATGCACTTCACTTAAATGCCCTTTTTTAAAACGAAGTTTAGGAATCATAGAAAATTTGCAACACAGAATTATGTTATTTAGTTTATCAAGTCAACAAAATGGTGTTTCTGTGTTTTAAATGCAAGAGGTTCCTGAGATGCTGGAAACCCAGAAAAACAAACACACACACACACATAGAAACGTAGAAAATAGGTGCAGGAGTAGGCCATTCGGCCCTTCGAGCCTGCACCGCATTTATTATGATCATGGCTGATCATCCAACTCAGAACCCTGCACCAGCCTTCCTTCCATACCCCCTGATCCCCGTAGCCACAAGGGCCATATCTAACTCCCTCTTAAATATAGCCAATGAACTGGCCTCAACTGCTTCCTGTGGCAGAGAATTCCACAGATTCACCACTCTCTGTGTGAAGAAGTTTTTCCTAATCTCGGTCCTAAAAGGCTTCCCCTTTATCCTCAAACTGTGACCCCTCGTTCTGGACTTCCCCAACATTGGGAACAATCTTCCTGCGTCTAGCCTGTCCAATCCCTTTAGGATTTTATACGTTTCAATCAGATCCCCCCCCCCCCTCAATCTTCTAAATTCCAACGAGTACAAGCCCAGTTCATCCAGTCTTTCTTCATATGAAAGTCCTGCCATCCCAGGAATCAATCTGGTGAACCTTCTTTGTACTCCCTCTATGGCAAGGATGTCTTTCCTCAGATTAGGGGACCAAAACTGCGCGCACGCACACACACTCTCAGAGTCAGAGTCTCTCTCACTCTCTCACTCTCTCTCTCACTCTCACCTACCTACCTACAGGAGTCAGGCAGCATCCGTGGAGAGGAATAAGTAGACTTGGCCATTCCCTGACTCATTCCTTCATCCCTGCATCTTTCAGTCCCAGAGGAGCAAACCTGGACAACTTGGGAGAAGACTGGAGTTTCCCCCCCACCACCCACCCAAACATTTGTCTGGCCTGCAGAATACAATCTAATCCAATATTTGGTATCAGGTCTCCGCCCAAAATCCCAACTGTTTATTTCTCTCCATAGAAACCTCCTGATCTGTCATTTTCCTCCAGCATTTTGTATGTCTGTAATCAAATATGCATTGTCTTCATGAAGGTCACAGTTCAAACCTTTATGGTTGCCCTGTTTTATCCTTGCAATTCCCTCTGCTGAGACTGTTTCACCCAGACACTCGTTATTATCTGTCAGTATTACCTGTGTTTGTCAACAGCCTGATTAATCACAGTGAACCTTGTGTCTTGTTCTGATCTGACATTAACACTCGCATACCCCTTGTTTAATTTGACAATTGTACGTTTCTTTAATTCCCACCTGACTTGCATTTGGACTCCATTGTCCACTTTTCTGCAACAAACCAACTTGCTAAATCACTTCTTTTTTTAATGCACTTCATATTAAATCTTACACTCTTCTTACAACGCAATCATTCCTTTATCCCAACACCTTTCAGTCCCAGAGGAGCAAATTTGTATATTTTGGGAGGAGGCTGGTCCCTCCCCATTCACTTGTGGATTTGCAAACTTCAATTTAATCCAATACTTGATCCAGGATCAGAATCAGGTTTATTATCACTGGCATATGTCGTGAAATTTCTTAACTTAGTGGAAGCAATACAATCCAATACATAATAGAGAAAAAAACTGAATTACAGTAAGTGTGTGTATTAAATAGTTAAATTGAAAATAGTGCATTAACAAAGAAAAAAGATCATTCTGAAATGCAGCGGTAACACCAACAATTCTTATCCAATGCAAACAGCTGCCTTAAATCTCTTGTGGACTGACCCCAGCACAGACTCTGATTGTGTTAGTTGTTAACACAGACAGCATATTTCACTGTATGTTTCAATGTACATGTGATAATTTAATCTAATCCAATCTTTCCCCCTTTTTTCTACTATTACTTCCAACAACAAGACAAGGTTCCCACCCTTCCAATTGCCATGGAGAGTCAAGTGTAGTTTAAGGATCACACTACCCTAGTCCAGATTCTGCAGAGCCTGGTTTCTATCCTACCTCTCCACATGCTCTCATTTTGTGCCATAGATCCACATTGACTTTCTCCCTGCAAATAGATGAATACTCAGCCTTTCTCACTGGTTGGGCAGTATGGTAGCGTAGCGGTTAGCACAGTACTTCAGGGCGCCAACCGTAAGATCGGGTTCCAGTTCCCACTACTATCAGTGAGGAGATTGAGTGTTCGCCCCATGACTGACTGAATGGGTTTCTGTTTCTTACCCCATCCCAAGGACCTGCAAAGTAGGGTTAGCGAATTGTGAACCAGAAGCATGGCAACATTTGCAGGCTGTCCAACAATCCTTCCTGATTTGATTTGATTTGATGCAAACAATGCATTTCACTGTATTTATGCATTTTGTTTAGAGATACAGCACAGTACAGGCCTTTTTGGCGCAATAATCACTTGCCACCCAAATACATTCATAACCAATTAAGCTACTATTCTGTATGTCTTTGCACTGTGGGAGGAAACCAGAGCACCTGGAGGAAATACACACTGTCACGGGGAGAATGTACAAGCTCCTTACACACAACGGCAGGAGTTGAACTGGTGCTGTAAAGCGCTACACCACTTTGCCGTCCAATGTACCATACTGTGCAAAGGTCCTAGACACATATCTATAGGTTAAAATAGGAAGATGGTCGGGAAACAGAAATGAGAGCACTTAGCTCAGTAGTATTAAGTTTTATATGATAACTGGAAAGATATAATATACAGAACTATGCAAAATCTGAGGCACTCTAGCAATGCACGTAATACTCTTGCATCGTGCTATATGTTTTTCATGTTACGGTTTACATATAACAAATAAAGATAATCTAGTTAGCAAGTACTCTTAATGGAAAATCAAATGTCCTGTGAGAAAGATAGAGCATGGATTTTAGAGTCACCCACTTTGGAAAAGATGTCGAAGCTAATGGGTGGTAGTTTGCAATATGGAGAGCATGGTGATGAGAGCATGACATCCGATTTATATTGCTCATTGAGTTTCCATGTCTGAGTGAAGTAAAATGGAATTGTATCTGGTAAGTGAACACTCCTTATCACCTTAGATTTAGCTGCCTACACCACCCTCCTCCATTTCCTTTGGCTATCTGTGAGGAGACATTGCCTGGGAGGTTGTAGGTTAAGGCCATAAGACATAGGAAAAGAATTAGACCATTTGAGTCTGCTCCATCATTCCATCATAGCTGATCTAGTTCCCTCTCAGCTCCAATCTCCTGCCTTCTCCTTGTATCCATTCATGCCCTGACTAATCAAGAATCTATCAATCTTTGCCTTAAATATACCCAGTGTCTTGCCAACAGCCACCTGTGACAACAAATTCTACAGATTCACCACTCTTTGGCTAAAGAAATTCCTCCTCATCTCCATTCTAAAAGGACACCTGTCTATTCTGAGGCTGTGTCCACTGCTCTTAAACTACCCCACCAGAGGAAATGTCTTTTCTGCACTCACTCTGTTGTGGCCTTTCAACATTCAATAGGTTTCAATGAGATCTCCCCTCATTCATCTGAGTTCCAGTAAGTACAGGCTTAGATCCATCAAAAACTCCCCATATGATAAGCCTTTCAATCCCAGAATCATTTCTGTGTACCTCCTTTGAACTCTCTCCAATATCAGCACATCCTTTCTTAGGTAAGCAGCCAAAAGCTGCTCATACTACTCCAAGTGAGGCCTCACAAGTGTCTTATAAAGCCTCAACATTATATTCTAGACCTCTCAGAATAAATGCTCATATTGCATTTGCCTTCTTCACCACCAACTGAACCTGCAAATTAACAACATAGAACATAGAATAGTACAGCATATTACAGGCCCTTCGGCCCACAATGTTGTGCCTGGAGGCTGTGGAAGTGAGCGAGGTCCTCAATGAATACTTCTCTTTGGTATTCACCAATGAGAGGGAACTTGGTGATGGTGAGGACAATATGAGTGAGGTTGATGTTCTGGGGCATGTTGATATTATAGGAGAGGAGGTGTTGGAGTTGTTAAAATACATTAGGACAGATAAGTCCCCGGGGCCTGACGGAATATTCCCCATAGGCTGCTCCACGAGGTGAGAGAAGAGATTGCTGAACCTCTGGCTAGGATCTTTATGTCCTCGTTGTCCACGGGAATGGTACCGGAGGATTGGAGGGAGGAGAATGTTGTCCCCTTGTTCAAAAAAGTTAGTAGGGATAGTCCAGGTAATTATAGACCAGTGAGCCTTACGTCTGTGGTGGGAAAGCTGTTGGAAAAGATTCTTAGAGATAGGATCTATGGGCATTTAGAGAATCATGGTCTGATTAGGGACAGTCAGCATGGCTTTGTGAAGGGCAGATCGTGTCTAACAAGCCTGATAGAGTTCTTTGAAGAGGTGACCAGGCAGATAAATGAGGGTAGTGCCGTGGATGTGATCTATATGGACTTTAGTAAGGCATTTGATAAGGTTCCACATGGTAGGCTTATTCAGAAAGGCAGTCAGAAGGCATGGGATCCAGGGAAGTTTGGCCAGGTGGATTCAGAATTGGCTTGCCTGCAGAAGGCAGAGGGTGGTGGTGGAGGGAGTACATTCAGATTGGAGGATTGTGACTAGTGGTGTCCCACAAGGATCTGTTCTGGGATCTCTACTTTTCGTGATTTTTATTAACGACCTGGATGTGGGGGTAGAAGGGTGGGTTGGCAAGTTTGCAGACGACACAAAGGTTGGTGGTGTTGTAGATAGTGTAGAGCATTGTCGAAGATCGTAGAGACACATTGCTAGGATGCAGAAGTGGGCTGAGAAGTGGCAGATGGAGTTAAACCCAGAGAAGTGTGAGGTGGTACACTTTGGAAGGACAAACTCCAAGGCAGAGTACAAAGTAAATGGCAGGATACTTGGTAGTGTGGAGGAGCAGAGGGATACATGTCCACAGATCCCTGAAAGTTACCTCACAGGTGGATAGGGTAGTTAAGAAAGCTTATGGGGCATTAGCTTTCATAAGTCGAGGGATAGTGTTTAAGAGTCGCGATGTAATTTTGCAGCTCTATAAAACTCCGGTTAGGACACATTTGGAGTACTGTGTCCAGTTCTGGTCACCTCACTATAGGAAGGATGTGGAAGCATTGGAAAGGAGATTTACCAGGATGCTGCTTGGTTTAGAGAGTATGCATTATGATCAGAGATTAAGGGAGCTAGGGCTTTACTCTTTGGAGAGAAGGAGGATGAGAGGAGACATGATAGAGGTGTACAGGATAATAAGAGGAATAGATAGAGTGGATAGCCAGCACCTCTTCCCCAGGACACCACTGCTCAATACAAGAGGACATGGCTTTAAGGTAAGGGGTGGGAAGTTCAAGGGGGATATTAGAGGAAGGTGTTTTTTTTTTATAAAAAACTCAGTGGTTGTTTCATAGAATGCACTGCCTGAGTCAGTGGTGGAGGCAGATACACTAGTGAAGTTTCAGAGACTACTAGACAGGTGTATGGAGGAATTTAAGGTGGGGGCTTATATAGGAGGCAGGTTTTGAGGGTTGGCACAACATTGTGGGCCGAATGGCCTGTACTGTGCTGTACTATTCTATGTTCTATGACCCTCAAACCCTGCCTCCCATATAACCCCCCACCTTAAACTCCTCCATATACCTGTCTAGTAGTCTCTTAAACTACACGAGTGTATCTGCCTCCACCACTGACTCAGGCAGTGCATTCCACACACCAACCACTCTCTGAGTAAAAAACCTTACTCTAATATCCCCCTTGAACTTCCCACCCCTTACCTTAAAGCCATGTCCTCTTGTATTGAGCAGTGGTGCCCTGAGGAAGAGGTGTTGGCTATCCACTCTATCTATTCCTCTTATTATCCTGTACACCTCTATCATGTCTCCCTTCATCCTCCTTCTCTCCAAAGAGTAAAGCCCTAGCTCCATTAATACATCATAATGCATACTTTCTAAACCAGGTAGCATCCTGGTAAATCTCCTCTGTACCCTTTCCAATGCTTCCACATCCTTCCTATAGTGAGGTGACCAGAATTGGACACAGTACTCCAAGTGTGGCCTTACCGTAGTTTTATAGAGCTGGAAAATTACATCGCGACTCTTAAACTCTATCCCTCGACTTATGAAAGCTAACACCCCATAAGCTTTCTTAATTACCCTATCCACCTGTGAGGTAACTTTCAGGGATCTGTGGACATGTACCCCGAGATCCCTCTGCTCCTCCACACTACCAAGTATCCTGCCACTTACTTTGTACTCTGCCTTGGAGTTTGTCCTTCCAAAGTGTACCACCTCACACTTCTCCAGGTTGAACTCCATCTGCCACTTCTCAGCCCACTTTTGCATCCTATCAATGTCTCTCTGCAATCTTCGACAATCCTCTACACTATCTACAACACCACCAAACTTTGTGTCGTCTGCAAACTTGCCAACCCACCCCTCTACCCGCACATCCAGGTCGTTAATAAAAATCACGAAAAGTAGAGGTCCCAGAACAGATCCTTGTGGGACACCACTAGTGACAATCCTCCAATCTGAATGTACTCCCTCCACCACGACCCTCCACCTTCTGCAGACAAGCCAACTCTGAATCCACCAGCCAAACTTCCCTGGATTCCATGCCTTCTGACTGCCTTTCTGAATAAGCCTACCGTGTGGATCCTTGTCAAATGCCTTACTAAAATCCCTTTAGATCACATCCACTGCACTACCCTCATCTATCTGCCTGGTCACCTCCTCAAAGAACTCTATCAGGCTTGTTAGACATGATCTGCCCTTCACAAAGCCATGCTAACTGGCCCTGCTCAGACCATGATTCTCTAAATACCCATAGATCCTATCTCTAAGAATCTTTTCCAATAGCTTTCCCACCACAGACACAAGGCTCACTTGTCTATAATTACCAGGACTATCCCTAATACCTTTTTTGAACAAGAGGATAATATTCGCCTCCCTCCAATCCTCCGGTACTATGCCCTTGGGCAACGAGGACATAAAGATCCTAGCCAGAGGCTCAGCAATCTCTTCCCTCGCCTCATGGAGCAGCCTGGGGAATATTCCATCAGGCCCCGGGGACTTATCCATCCTAATGTATTTTAACAACTGCAACATCTCCTCTCCCTTAATATCAACATGCTCCAGAACATCAACCTCACTCATATTGTCCTCACCATCATCAAGTTCCCTCTCATTGGTGAATACCGAAGAGAAATATTCACTGAGGACCTTGCTCACTTCCACAGCCTCCAGGCACATCTTCCCACCTTTATCTCTAATCGGTCCTACCTTCACTCCTGTCATCCTTTTGTTCTTCACATAATTGAAGAATGCCTTGGGGTTTTCCTTTACCCTACTCGCCCAAGGCCTTCTCATGCCCCCTTCTTGCTCTTCTCAGCCCCTTCTTAAGCTCCTTTCTTGCTTCCCTATATTCCTCAATAGCCCTATCTGATCCTTGCTTCCTAAATCTCATGTATGCTGCCTTCTTCCACCTGACTAGATTTTCCACCTCACTTGTCACCCATGGTTCCTTCACCCTACCATTCTTTATCTTCCTCACCGGGACAAATTTATCCCTAACATCTTGCAAGAGATCTCTAAACATTGACCACATGTCCATAGTACATTTCCCTGCAAAAACATCATCCCAATTCACACCTGCAAGTTCTACCCTTATAGCCTCATAATTTGCCCCTCCCCAATTAAAAATTTTCCTGTCCTCTCTGATTCTGTCCTTTTCCATGATAATGCTAAAGGCCAGGGAGCGGTGGTCACTGTCCCCCCGATGCTCACCCACTGAGAGATCTGTGACCTGACCCGGTTCATTACCTAGTACTAGATCTAGTATGGCATTCCCCCTAGTCAGCCTGTCCACATACTGTGACAGGAATCCGTCCTGGACACACTTAAACTCTGCCCCATCTAAATCCTTGGAACAAATCAGGTGCCAATATTAGGGAAGCTAAAGTCAGCCATGATAACAACTCTGCTATTTTTGCACCTTTCCAAAATCTGCCTCCCAATCTGCTCCTCTGTATCTCTGCTGCTACCAGGGGGCCTGTGGAATACCCCCAGTAGAGTAACTGCTCCCTTCCTGTTCCTGACTTCCACCCATACTGACTCAAAAGAGGATCCTGCTACATTACCTACCCTTTCTGTAGCTATAATAGTATCCCTGACCAGTAATGTCACCCCTCCTGCCCTCCCCCCCCCCACCCCACCCCAACCCTTTTAAAGCTCTGAAATCTGGGAATATTGAGAATCCATTCCTGCCCTGGTGCCAGCCAAGTCTCTGTAATGGCCACTACATCACAATTTCATGTATGTATCCAAGCTCTCAGTTCATGCCCTTTGTTCCTGATGCTTCTTGCATTGAGGTACACACACTTCAGCCCTTCTACCTTACTACCTTTACACCGTTTATTCTGCTTCTCTTTCCTCAAAGCCTCTCTATATGTTAGATCTGGCTTTACTCCATGTACTTCTTTCACTGCTCTATCGCTCCGGGTACTATCCTCCTTGCAAATTAGTTTAAACCCTCCCGAACCATGCTAGCAAACCTACCTGCAAGGATATTGCTCCCCCTTGGGTTCAGGTGCAACCCATCCTATCTGTACAGGTCTCACCTTCCCCAGAAGAGATCCCAATGATCCAAAAATCTAAAACCCTGCTCCCTGCGCCAACTCCTCAGCCATGCATTCAACTGCCATCTCCTCCAATTCTTACCATCACTGTCACGTAGCACTGGCAGCAATCCTGAGAACACCACCCTTGAGGTCCTGTTCTTCAGCCTTCTGCTTAGTTCCCAAAACTCACACTTCAGCACCTCCTCCCTCTTCCTGCATATGTCATTGGTACCAACATGCATCACGACTTCTGGCTGCTTTCCCTCTCGTACCAGGATGTCGTACACCTGGTCAGAGACATCCCAGACCCTGGCACCCAGGAGGCAACAAACCATGCGGGTGTCCTTCTCACATCCACAAAATCTCCTGTCTGCTCCCCTGACTGTAGAGTCTCCAATGATGACAGCTCTCCTCTTTTCCATCCCACCAGAGGCCCTGCCACCGTGGCTCACACCTAGTCGGTCGTCCCCTCCAACAGTATCCAGGACGGTAAACTTATTATTCAGGGGAATGGCTACAGGGGTGCTCTGCACTACCTGTCTGCTCACCTTCACTTTCCCCCCCTCTGACTGTCACCCAACGACCTGCTTCCGACAGCCTAGGTGTGACTACCTCCCTGTACCTCTCATTTATGACTGCCTCATTCTCCCTTATGAGTCGATGGTCATCCAGCTGCTGCTCCAGATTCCTTACACGGTCTTCCAGATCGCCCAGCTGTATGCACTTCTGGCAGATGTGACTCTGCGGGAGAGGGGTGCTCCCCCAAGACTGCACATCTCACATGAGAGGCACATCACCATCTCAGGAGGCATCGTAAAGACTAACTGCAAGCAAGCTTGTCCTCTGCCTCTTCTCATCAAAGCCTCAAAGCTCCCTCCTTCACCAGCCCACTCACACACTGGCTGCTTTCCCTCCTATTTATCTGTTTGAACTTTTCAAAATGTTTGGTCACCTGACCTCGACTGCCCAATCAGCTGCTTTCTGCTGAGTCTGAGCTATTCAAATCTTGATTGACTTGATTGCACAGACCAACTGCCAGAATCTCTTGAGTCAAAGCCTGAAAGTTCCACCCCTTCACTGGCCCACTCACTCACTGCCCGCTCAACTTGAGCTACGCTTCTATTTATCTGTTTGAGCTTCTCAAAATGCTTTTTCACCTGACCTCGACTGCCCAATCAGCTGCTTTCTGCTGAGTCTGAGCTATTCAAATCTTGATTGTCTAATCAACAGCTTTCTGCTGATCTATTCAAATCTTGATTGACTTGATTGCACAGACCAACTGCCAAAACTGCCAGAATCTCTCCAATTGCCAGAATCTGCAATTAACCTGCACAAGAATTCCCAAGTCCCTTTGCATCTCAGATTTTTGAATTTCCTCTCCATTTAGAAAATAGATACCAGCTGGTGGCGTAGTGGCATGAGCGCTGGACTTCAGAGCGAAGGCTCCTGAGTTCAAATCCAGCCGGCTCCCTTGTACACTTTCCATCTGTGCTGGTTTGAGCATTGAGCTAACAATTCGGCCTTGTAAAAATAAGAAAGCCTGCTAAAAATACCATCATGACGAAGTCCCGATGGCTCCATTCAGAGTTAAGGGCTTTCCGCTTCTTTCTTCTTAGAAAATAGACTATGCTTTCATTTCTTCTACCAAAATGCATACCATACACTTCTAGACACTGTATTCCATCTGCCACTTCTTTGCCCATTCTCCTAATCTGAAAAGTCCTTCTGTAGCCTAGTTTCCTCAAAATTACCAGTCCCTCCACTTTTTGTCGTATCATCCACAAACTTGGCCACAGAGCTATCAATTCCATCATCCAGTGTCATATGCCGTAAAAAGAAGTGGTCACAACACAATCCCCTGTGGAACACTGGCAACCAACCAGAAAAGGTTCCCTTTATTCCCACTTTTTGCCTCCTGCCCATCAGCTAATGCTCTATCCGTGCTAGTATCTTTTCTGTAATACCACGGGCACTTAACTTGTTAAGCAGTTTCATGCGTGGTACCCTGTCAAAGGCCTTCTGAAAATCCAAGTACACAACATAACAAGAATTGTTATTTCTTCAAAGAATTCCAACAAATTTGTCGGGCAAGATTTTCTCTTAAGGAAGCCGTGCTGACTTTGGCCTATTTTGTCATGTGACTCCAAGTACCTCAAAACCACACTCCAACATTTTCCCAATCATGGAGGTCAGACTAACTGGCCTATAATTTCCTTTCTTCTGCCTCTCTCCCATCTTGCAGAGTGGATGACATTTGCAATTTTCCAATTCTCTGGAACAATGCCAGAATGTAGTGATTCTTGAAAGATCATTACTAATGCCTCCACAATCTCTTCAGTCACCTTTTCAGAACAGTGGTGTGTAGACCATCTGTACCAGATGAGCTATCTGCCTTTGGACCTTTTAATTTCCCTAGAACCTTCTCTCTAGCAATGGCAACTTCACACACTTCTGTCCCCAACACATTCAAACTTTGGGCATACTGCTATTGTCTTCCACAGTGAAGACTGATGCAAAATACTCAACCAGTTCATCCGCTACTTCCTTGTCCCCCATTACTACCCCTCCAGCATCATTTTCCAGTGGTCCAATATCAGCTCCCACCTCTCTTTCACTCTTTATATATCTGAAGAAACTTTTGGTATCCTCTTTAATATTATTGACTAGTTTACCTTCATTTTCCATCTTTTCCTTCTTTATGACTTTTTTTTTTAGTTGCCTTCTGTTGGTTTTTAAAAGCTTCCCAATCCTCTAACTTCCTCCTAATTTTGCTCTGTTATATCAGTCTGTTTCAATGGGTACATTTAATGTCAGAGAAATGTAAACAATATACATCCTGAAATTCTTTTTCTTTGCAAACATTCATGAAAACAGAGGAATACCCCAAAGAATTAATGACAGTTAAATGTTAGAACCCCAAAGCCGCCCCAGCTCCCCCCTCCCACACACAAACAGCAGCAAGGCTATAATGCCCTCTCACCCCCACCAGCAAAAAGCATCAGTGGCCTTCACCGAGCACTCAAGCATGCAGCAAAATGTATCCATAAAGACACAGGCTTGAAGTGCCCCAAAGACTACTCATTCCTGGTAATTTGACATACCACAGGCGCGCACGCTCTCTCTCTCTCTCTCTCTCCCTCCCCCCCTCCCTCCCTCCCTCCCCCCCTCTCTCTCTCTCCCCCCCCATAAGGGAAAAAGAGGTGTGTCCCCATTTCTCAGCGAGAGGGAAGGTGTAGCAAACACTCGCTGATTTACAATGTTAAAAGTCTGTTGTGTAGCTTTTTCCGAGCTCTGCACCCAGAGAGTTGGCCCCAGAAAGGCGCAGCTCTTCAGACACATCACCCACAGCAGCTAGCCCGCTGTTCCCGATGCTCCTCCCCTGCCCCTGCATTCTTACTCTGACTTCTCCCCTTCCTTTCCAGACCTGAAGAAGGGCCTTGGCCCAAAGCGTCAACTGTTTACTCTTTCCATGGATGCTGCCTGGTTTGCTGAGCTCCTCCAGCATTTTGTGTGTATTGCTTTGGCTTTAATATTGGCTTTGATTTCCCTTGTCAGTCATGGTTGCATCATCCTACCTTTAGAGTACTTTTTTAGAATGTATCTATGCTGCGTCTTCAGAATTGCTCGCGGAAGCTCCAGCCATCGCTGTTCTGCAGCCATCCCTACTGGTTTCCCCTTCTAATCAATTTTGGCCAACTCCTTGCTCATTCCTATTTTTTAATCCACTGTTGTGCGTTCTTCATGCCAGGTGTTGGAGTCCTGGGAGACTCAGAGTCTGCCAGGGAACTGCATCTGTGTGAAGTACATCCAGCTGCAGCTCCTTGAAGACTATGTTAGGGATCTGGAGCAGCAGCTGGATGACCTTTAGATTGTACGAGAGAATAAGGAGGTCATCCATCTGAGTTACAGGGAAGTAGTCACCCTGAAACTGCAGGAGGGGAATAGCTTGGAGACTGTCGGGAAAAATGGAAATATGATTAGGCAGTTAATGCAGACCACCCCTGTGGCCTTTCCCCTCAAAAACAAGTATACCATTTTGGATACTTTTGTGGGGGATGACCTCCCAGGGGAATGCCACGGAGACCAGGTTACTGGCACTAAGCATGGGTTTGTGGTGCAGAGGTAAAGAGGAAGTAGAGGGGAGCAATAGGGGAACAGAGAGGAGATTCTGTGGGCGTGACGTATGTTGCCTCCCAGGTGCCAGGGCCAGGGACATCTTGGATTGTAACCACAGAATTTTAGAAAGGGAGGGAGAGCAGCTAGATGCTTTTGTATGTATTGGTACCAGTGACAGAGAAAGGAAAAGCAGTGAGGTCCAGAAGAGAGAATTTAGAGAGCTAGACAGAAAGCTGAGAAGCAGGACCCCCAGGTTAGTAATTGCTGGATTGCTACCTCTGCTAGTGAGGGTAGAAACAGGATGATTTGGCAGATAAATGTGTGGCTGAGAAGCTGGTGCAGGGGGCAGGACTTCAGGTTCTTGGATCACTGGGATCTTTTCTAGGGAAGGTATGACCTGTACAAAAGTAACAGGTTGCAGCTGAACCTCAGGTGGACCAATATTCTCGTGGGCAGGTTTGTTAGAGCTGTTGGGGAGGGTTTAAACTAATTTAGCAGGGGGTGGGAACTAGAACGAAGGGACTCAGGATAGGACAGATGGTAAAAAAGCAAAGATAGTGTACAGTCAGACTGTCAGGAAGAGCAGGCAGATGATAGGACAAAATTGCAGCCAGCAGAATGAATACCAGTGCATTAGGGATGCAGAATCAGAAAGGGTAGCAATTACAGTATTCAAAGTGTTATATCTCAATGCACAGCTTATAAGGTGGATGATTTTGTTGAACTATTACTGATTGTCAGGTATGATGTTGTGGCCATCACTGAATCATGGCTGAAGGATGGTTGTAGTTGGGAACTGAATATCCAAGGTTACACATTGTATCGGAGGGATAGGAGGGTAGGCGGAGGGGGTGGCATGGCTCTGCTGTAAAGTATGTCATCAAATCAGTAGAAAGATGTGACACAGATGTTGAACTCTTGTGAGTTGAGTTAAGAAACTGCAAGGGTAAAAGGACCCTGATGGCAGTTATATACAGGCCTCCCAACAGTAGCTGGGATGGGGACCGCAGCTTGCAACAGGAAATAGAAAAGGCATGTCAAAAGGGCAATGTTATGATAGTCGTGTGAGATTTTAACATGGATGTTGATTGGGAAAATCAGGTTGTTAATGGATCTCAAGAGTGTGAGTTTGTTGAATGCCTTCGAGGTGGCTTTTTAGAGCAGCTTGTTGCTGAGCCTACTAAGGGATTGGTTGTACTGGATTGGGTGTTACGTAATGAACCGGAGGCGATTAGGGAGCTTAAGGTAAAAGAGCCTTTAGGAGCCAGTGATCACGATATCATTGAGTTCAACTTGAAATTTGGTAAGGAGAAAGTAAAGTCTGACGTAATAGTATTTCAGTGGAGTAAAGGAAATTACGGTGAGAGAGGAGCTGGCCAAAGTAAATTGGAATGAGATGCTGGCAAGGATGACAGCAGAGCAGCAATGGCATGAGCTTCTGGGAAAAATGAGGAAGGTGCAGGACAGATGTATTCCGAAAATGAAGAAATACTCAAATGGCAAAATAGTACAACCATGGCTGACAAAGGAAGTCAAAGCTAATGTAAAAACAAAAGAGAGGGCATACAGCAAAGCAAAAATTAGTGGGAAGATAGAGGATTGGGAAGGTTTTTAAAAACCTACAGAGAGCAACTAAAAGAGTCATTAGAAGGGAAAAGATAAAATATGAAAGCAAGCTAGCAAAGAATATCAAAGTGGATAGTAAAAGCTTTTCTAATTATGTAAAAAAAAGAGAGATGAGAGTGGGCATAGGACTGCTAGAAAATGAGGGCCAGGGAAATAATAACGGGGGAAAAGGAGATAGTAGATGAACTAAATGAGTATTTTGCATCAGTCTTCGCTGTGGAAGACACTAGCAGTGTGCCAAATGTTGAAGGGTGTGAGGGAAGAGAAGTGAGTGCAGTTACTATTACAAGGGAGAAGATGCTCAAAAAGCTGAAAGACCCAAGGATACATAAGTCACCCAGACCAGATGAACTGCACCCCAGGGTTCTGAAAGAGGTAGCAATAGAGATTATGGAGGGATTAGCAGTGACCTTTCAAAAAGCTTTGGACTCTAGCATGGTGCCAGAGGACTGGAAAATTGCAAATGTCACTCCACACTTTAAGAAAGAGGGAAGGCAGCAGAAAGGAAATTATAGTCCAGTTAGCCTGACCTCAATGGTTGGAAAAATGTTGGAGTTAATTGTTAAGGATGAGTTGATGGAGTACTTGGTGATACAGGACAAGATAGGACAAAGTCAGCATGGTTTCTTCAAGGGAAAATCTTACTTGATAAACCTATTGGAATTCTTTGAGGAGGTTACAAATAGAATAGGTAAAGGGAATGCAGCAGATGTTGTATATTTGGACTTTCAGAAGGCCTTTGACAAGATGCCACATTTGAGGCTGCTTAGCAAGTTAAGAGCCCATGATATTACAGGGAAGTTATTGCATTGGCTGGTTAGATCATTGGTTGATTGGTAGAAGGCAGCAAATGGGAATAAAAGGATCCTTGTTTGATTGGCTGTAGATGACTAGTGGTATTCCGCAGGGCTCGGTGTGGGATCGCTTCTTTTTATGCTGTACATCAATGATTTAGATGATGGAATAGATGACTTTGTTGCCAGTTTTGCAGATGATACGAAGATTGGAGGAGGGGCAGGTAGAGTTGAGAAAACAGGTAGGCTGCAGAAGGACTTAGACAGATTAGGAGAATGGTCAAGAAAGTAGTACATGAAATAAAATGTTGGAAAATGCATGGTCATGCACTTTGGAAGTAGAAATAAATGTGCAGACTATTTTGTAAACTGGGAGTAAATCCAAAAATCTGAGATGCAAATGGACTTGGGAGTCCTTGTGCAGAACACCCTAAAGGTTCACTTGCAGGTTGAGTCGGTGGTGAGGAAGGCGAATGCAATGTTGGCATCCATTTCAAGAGGTCTAGAATACAAGAGCAGGGATGTGATGCTGAGGCTTTATAAGGCACTGGTGAGACAGCATCTTGATTATTGTGAACAGTTTTGGGCTCCTCATCTAAGAAAAGATGTGCTGGCATTGGAGAGGGTCCAGAGAAAGTTCACAGGGATGATTCTGGGAATGAAAGGGTTATTTTACAAGGAACGTTTGAAGGCTCTGTGTCTGTACTCGCTGGAATTTAGAAGGATGAGGGGCGATCTCATTGAAACCTTTTGAATGTTAAAAGGCATAGACAGAGTAGATGTGGAAAGGTTGTTTCCCCTGGTGGGGGAGGCTTGGCCAAAAGGGCGCAGCCTCAGGATAGAGGGGCAGCCATTTAAAACAGGGATGCGGAGAAATTTCTTTGGTCAGAGGTTGGTGAATTTGTGGGATTTGTTACCATGGGCAACTGTGGAGGCCAGCTCGTTAGGTGTATTTAAGGCAGAGATTAATAGGTTCTTGATTGGAAACAGCATCAAAGGTTACGGTGAGAAGGCCAGGGAATGGGGTTGAGGAGGGGGAAAAGGATCAGCGGTGATTGAATGATGGAGCAGATTCAATGGGTCAAATGGCCTAATTCTGCTCCTATGTCGTATGGTTTTATACTGATTCACCTGACTTTGACTTTACCTTCTCCTTCTCAAGTTTCAAGGAAAATTCTATCCTATTAAATCCACTCACCCCTAAGGGTTCCTTTACCTTAAGCTCTCTAATTAGTTCCAGTTCACTGCACAACACCCATTCAAAATAGTGGATCCCCTAGTGGGCTCAATGACAAATTGCTTTAAAAAACGATCTTGTTGGCATTCTGCACACTTCCCCTCTTGGAATCCAGCAGCAACCTGATTTTCCCAATCTACCTGCATATTGAAATCCGCCCTGACTATTGTAATATTGCCCTTTTGACATGCCTTTATTATCTCCTGTTGTAAATTGTAGCCCACATCATTGCCAAGGTTTGGAGGTCTGTATATAACTCCCATCAGGGTCTTTTTACTCATGTAGTTTCTTAGCTCTACCCACAACAATTCTACCTCTTCTGATCCTACATCACCTCTTTCTAAGGATTTGATTTCATTTTTTACCAGCAGAGCCATGCCGCCCTTTCTGCCTACCTGCCTGTCTTAGAGTCATAGAAAAGTACGTTACAGAAAGAGACCCTTTGGCCCATATAGTCCATGCTGGAATCATTTAATCTGCCTACCATCCATGTACCTATTCAAACTTTGCTTAAATGTTGAAATCGAGCTCGCATGCACCACTTGTCTGGCAGCTCATTCCACACTCTCACAACCCCCTAAGTGAAGAAGTTTCCCCTCATGTTCCCCTGAAACTTTTGGCCTTTCACTGTTAACCCATGACCTCTGGTTGAAGTCTCCACCCCCCAACCTCAGTAGAAAAAACCTGCTTACGTTTATTTTATGTATACCCCTTCATAATTTTGTATACTTCTTTCAAATCTCCCATCAATCTTCTGTGTTCCAAGGAATAAAGTCCTAACCTATTCAATCTTTCCTAATACTCTTTATGACTCATATGCCCTCTTCTCATTGCTACCATTAGGAAGGAGATACTGAAGCCAGAAGGCACACACTCAACAATTCAAGAGAAGCATCTTCCCCTCTGCCATCTGATTTCTGAATGGACATTGAGCACATGAACACTACCTCACTACTCTTTTATTTTATATTTTTGCACTCTTTTTAATTTAACTCTTTTATACTTAGTGTAATTCACAGTTTTTTTCCTCCATTAGTATTTACTGCATTATAGTACTGCTGCAAAATTAACACATTTCACGATATATTCCAGTGATATTAAACCTGATTCTGTTAACTCAATTTCTCTAGACCCCCTTGGAAGCAATTGTCAATTGTCAGATTCTACTTATACACTAATGACACCTCACTCCTCCAAAGTCTCATACTGGAGGAGGAGAGATAGATATTCCTCACTCAAATATTGGCAAGACCAAACTCAGTTCCCACTATGAGCTCTACACCCTGGTTTCCAACAGGTTATCTCTTCCTGATTGCCTGAGGCTGATCCAGTTCATTTATAGTTTAATTGAATTTGACCCTGCAGTCAACATCAGACCATATAACCATTACCATAATTACCTACTGTCACCTCCAAAGCATTCCCCATATCACTGTTTACCACAGCTTTCAAATATGCCTTTTTTAACCTCTGGACTTGACAATATCAGTTCAGACCTGCCAACTTCCCCTGTTAGTTACCAATATGTCAATGCACCAATTTTAAAACTGATTTCTTTTTTCAATCCATTGTTGGCTTTGCATTCCTTTCTCTTTGTAGTCTCCTCCGGCCTTGCACCCTTCCAAGACTTTGGTGGCAGATTTACTTTGAAAATGCTCTTATGATATCTCTTGGGCATGTTTAAGTACAGTGTAAATACAGGTTTTGGTAATGCTATTAGGTGCTGAAAATTGGAATTCGTTTGTGGCAGCGTTCTGTTTTATTCACTTACTGATAATACTTTCTCTTGGTTCTAGGATGTGATGGTTCACAAGTTTCAGAAGCTAAAGGCCCTCATTAACACTGTATGTGCAGGGAAGAATAGGATTATACAGAGCCAGCCTTGGCCTCTTGTCCCAGGTCAGTGTATATTAATATTTCCTTGTTGTCTGCCCTTGCCAGATTAGATAAATTATGGAGAAAGAACTAAAATCTTGCTTATTAATCATCATTCTGTAAATCATGAGAATTTTATTTTTTAATTTGGCAAATTAAAAGTTAGTGGTAGGAAGGAAGAAATGAACAAATTGGTGAGATTGGGAGATATTTTGTTTTATTTTAATAAAACAAAGCCAAGAAGATATATTGTAGAGCTATGCTGTGTAATATCTCTCAAAAGCTCGAAAATCTTTCACCTGCAATGCAAATTATCAATATTGTTAGGCGAGGAAATAGGTGCAGGTGTCCCCTGCTTTTCGAACGTTCGCTTTACGAAACCTCGCTGTTACGAAAGACCTACATTAGTTACCTGTTTTCGCTAACAGAAGGTGTTTTCACTGTTACGAAAAAAGGCAGCGCACGCCCTGAGCAGCCAAGCTCCTCCCCCGGAACTGCATTCTAGCCGGCGTTGCTTAAACACGTGCCTGCGAGCAGCCGTAAGCAAGATGAGTTCTACGGTATCGGAAAAACCTGAAAGAGCTCGTAAGGGTGTTACACTTAGCGTAAAACTACACATAATTAAGCATTTCGATCATGGTGAACAAAGTAAGGACAAAGTGAGTTTTGGCTTGTGGAATTTGACGAAGATGATGTTGAAGAGGTTTTGGCATCCCATGACCAAGAACTGATACATGAAGAGCATCCCCTGGAGAAGGAAGGATTCAAAGGGGGGAAAGTGGCCACAATGGTTGACAAAGGAAGTCAGAGATAGCATGGCATTAAAAAAGAAGTATAACAGAGCTAAGGTGAGTGGGAAGACGGATGATTGGGAAATTTTTAAGGAGTATTACATACCCCGTAACTGGGTTGCCAAACCAGCAGAAATGGATCACTCAGTTGGAGTCCGGATTACTGGAACTAAGAAAGTTTTATTAAATAAGCAACACAGTACTCTAATCAAAAGGATAATACATGCAACAGTTGAGCAATGATAAACACACATGTACACAGAATTAGGATAACAGGATCAAACAAGCTCTATCGTCGTCTAGGGGTAAATGACCAGTTTCAAAGTGACGCAAAGTTCAGTTCAATTGAGTTCAGTTCAGTTCACAGTAATCACTGCCGTGGCGATGGACAGTGAAGGAGAGAGAGAGCAAAAACGAATGAATATTCAAACGGCTTCCACACAGACCTTCAATATTCTTCGCAGTCAGCTTTCGGGTGAGCCCTTTGTGATGTCTTCTGAGGTCACCGACTGTGACCCCTCCGTTTCCAGATACGATCGTTTCTCTGCGGTGAACCTGGCACCCAGGCAAGGGCGGACACACACCAGGTTCCCGCCGATCGTACCTTTCCACCCTGTGCGTCTATGGCTTGGTCCCACGTTCAGCCCTCCAAAACTCCCACCAACTTGTGGGAGGCGCACCGCTTCCAGGGTCTCGTTACCTTGTGGTGTCGTGTGTGTCTTGCCTTAGCGAACCTGTCCCTTTTTATCCCCCTGCTGGGGTATCGCCTGTCCATCACTTCAAACAGTTCAGGATTCAAAGAGGAGCCGGTCTTGACAGCTCTCCCGTCTCTTCATTAACATCTCCAAATGCTGCTCCGTTGTTTTCCTTATCTCTCTTTCTCCTGAAGACAGGTGGCAGGCCAACTGCTGATCCCACTGGTGCCAGCACAGGACAGTTAACATCTTAGTCTATGTGTACTTTCGTCACAAGAGCAACAGAACTTAACTAAAAAGGCAATACAGGGAGAAAAAATGAGGTATGAACACAAGCTAGCTAGGAATATAAAGGAGGATAGCAAAAGTTTTTTTAGGTATGTGAAGAGAAGGAAGATAGTTAAGAGCAATGTTGGGCCCTTGAAGAATGAATTGGGAGAAATTGTTATGGGAAACAGAGAAATGACAGACGAATTTAATAAGTACTTTGGATCTGTTTTCACTAGGGAAGACACAAGCAATCTCCCAGATGTATGGATGGGCCAAGGACATAGGATAACAGAGGAACTGAAACAGATTGACATTAGGAAGGAAACGGTGATGAGTAGACTGATGGGACTGAAGGCTAACAAATCCCCAGGTCCAGATGGTCTGCATCCTAGGGTACTAAAGGAGGTGGCTCTGGAAATTGTGGATGCATTGGTGATCATTTTCCAATGTTCCTTAGATTCAGGATCAGTTCCTGAGGATTGGCGAATGGCTAATGTTATCCCACTTTTTAAGAAAGGAGGGAGGGAGAAAACAGAGAACTATTGCCCTGTTAGCCTAACATCAGTAGTGGGGAAGACGCTAGAGTCCATTATGAAAGATGAAATAGCGGCATATCTTGATAGCAGTGATAGTATTGGGCCGAGCCAGCATGGATTTACCAAGGGCAAATCATGCTTGACTAATCTATTGGAGTTTTTCGAGGATGTAACCAGGAAGATAGGCACGGGAGATCCAGTGGATGTGGTGTACCTTGACTTTCAGAAGGCATTTGATAAGGTACCACATAGGAGATTGGTGGGTAAAATCAGAGCTCATGGCATTGCGGGGAGGATATTGACATGGATAGAAAACTGGTTGGCGGATAGAAAGCAAAGGGTGGCAGTGAATGGGCGTTTCTCGGAATGGCAGGTGGTGACTAGTGGGGTGCCACAGGGCTTGGTATTGGGGCCACAGCTGTTTACGATTTACTTCAATGATTTAGAGGAAGGCATTGTGAATAACATCAGCAAGTTTGCTGATAATACTAAGCTGGGTGGCAGTGTGACATGTGACGAGGATGTTAAGAGAATTCAAGGTGACTTGGATAGGCTGGATGAGTGGGCAGAAACTTGGCAGATGGCGTTTAATGTGAATAAGTGTGAGGTTATTCACTTTGGGAGCAAGAACAGGAAGGCAGATTATTATCTAAACGGTGTGGAGTTAGGTAAGGGTGAAATACAAAGAGATCTAGGAGTACTTGTTCATCAGTCTCTGAAGGTGAATGAGCAAGTGCAGCAGGCAGTGAAGAAGGCTAATGGAATGTTGGCCTTTATTACAAAGGGAATTGAGTACAAGAGCAAGGAAATCCTTTTGCATTTGTACAGGGCCCTGGAGTATTGTGTGCAGTTTTGGTCTCCAGGGTTAAGGAAGGACATCCTGGCTGTGGAGGAGGTGCAGCGTAGGTTAACTAGGTGAATTCTTGGGATGTCCGGACTGTCTTACGCAGGGAGGTTAGAGAGACTGGGTTTGTACATGCTGGAATTAAGGAGATTGAGGGGGGATCTGATTGAGACATATAAGATTATTAAGGGATTGGACAAGATAGAGGCAGGAAATATGTTCCAGATGCTGGGAGAGTCCAGTACCAAAGGGCATGGTTTAAGAATAAGAGGTAGGTCATTTAGGACAGACTTGAGGAGGAACTTCTTCTCCCAGAGAGTTGTGGAGGTGTGGAACGCACTGTCTCAGAAGGCAGTGGAGGCCAATTCTCTGGATGCTTTCAAGAAGGAGCTAGATAGGTATCTTATGGATAGGGGAATCAAGGGTTATGGGGACAAGGCAGGAACCGGGTATTGATAGTAGATGATCAGCCATGATCTCAGAATGGCGGTGCAGGCTTGAAGGGCCGAATGGTCTACTTCTGCACCTATTGTCTATTATCTATTGATGTAATTGGAAGAGGAAAGGATAATAATTGAAACCGAATGCAGTAGCAAATGGACTGAAAGTGAAGTCGTCCAGGAACAGAACATAAAGCAACTGCGTGAGATTTTCGCTGCAATTGACAACAATGATTGCAGAAAAATATGACTTTAATTTTGAAAAGGTACGTCGGTTTAGGGCATATTTGCAGGATGGTTTGAGTGCTTACAAGGAACTGTATGATAGAAAAATGCGCGAGGCTAAGCAGTCAAGCATACTGTTGTTTTTCAAGCCTTCCACATCAGCCACAGCAGACGAAGAACCTCGACCCTCGAAATCAAGGCAGGCAGACATAGAAGAAGATGACCTACCTGCCCTGATGGAAACAGACGACGATGAGGTGACACCCCAGTGTTCCACCACCCCAACCCCCGGGCCACGGACCGATACATTGCCGCGGAAAATGCAGCGGTAGCCGGGATGCACCCAACACATCTTTAAGAAAAAAGCCGAAATAAATAAGCTAATTAATTAGGTGCCACTCAGCACGTAATTGTCAGCCCAGATCAGAGGCCACTGCCGATTGCGTCGTCTCTGATCTGGGCCGACATTTACATGCTCACAAATTTTTCCCATATAAGTAAATGGTAATTGTTTCTTCACTTTACGACATTCCGGGTTACGAACCGTTTCATAGGAACACTCTACCTTCGGATGGCGGGGGAAACCTGTACCCATTTTGTACACAGAGATATTCCAGGAACATTGATAAGATGGCATTTAAAGGACCGTGTATGCTATCATGACATTGTTTCGTAGAGCAATGAAAACCAGATACCAGGAGAACCTCTGATTGTTCTTTCATATTTTTGGCACCTATTGAAATAGATATATCTCACTTAGCACCCCTGCTGTGCCTCGATAATGTACTGAAGTCCAGATGATTTAGTTTGCAGAATGAGAATTGTTGGGTTTGGAGAGGATCAGTGAAATGTTTCTGCAGTCAAAGCAGAATACTTTTAGTAGAAAGTTTATAAGGAAGTGAATTGGATTTTCAGTTAAGCATCTTTAGTGTGACTTTCACACTGGTATTATATTCAATTGGTCTTAGTATATTATTGTCATTTGTATCAAGACACAATGAAAAGCTGCTCTTGCATACTGTTCATACACTTCAAATCATTACACAGTGCATTGAGCTAGAACAAGGTAAAGCAGTAACAATGAGAGTACAGAGAAAGCACAGTGAAGTGAAACGATAAAGTGCAGGATTGAAAGGTCAAGAGTCCACCTTATCGTGTAGGAGGTCTGTTTAAGAGTCTGATAACAGTGGAATAGAAGCAGTTGAGCCTGGTGGTATGCGCTTTCAGATTTTTGTACCCTCTGCCCAATGGGAGAAGGAAGAAGAGAGAATGTCTGGTGTGAATGCTTTACTGAGGCAATGAAATGTAAAGACACTTTGACTTCAAATATTGAGGCTAGCTTTGAACACTAAACTGTAACAAGAGCTTCGGAGCTTCAAGAGTAAATGGAGAACACTATAGTTGTATGCTCAGTTTCTCAGAAACTGAAGTTAAAGAGGAGAAAGTACTTGCCGTATGTGCAGCAGTGAAACACATACTCATTCATAATGGGATCAAGATAAACAGATTCAATTCCAGGTTTGAACTGAATTGCTGATCGCAGCCAAAAAAAATGGCTTGTGAGCTTACTCAATAAACTGGGCAGAATAACAGTTTGGCACAAACTATATGGCCAAAACGTCTGCCTCTGTGCTGTAGTAGTCTGTCAGTCATTCTCAACATAGGCCATATGGCCCACAGGGGGCCGTGCAGGATTTCATAAGGGTATCAAATAAAGAGAAGTTTCGAAATGGACCACGGTAAGTTTACTGTTTAATGAAATGTTACTAAAGTACATAAACAAAACAAGATGAATGTATGTAATTTAATTGGAACCCTGAATGGAATGAATGATAAAATATGCTAGATTATGCAAATGAGGTAGCAAAACAACTTGGCCTGTGTGTAAAGGGGGAGGGGGAGCTGCGGCACATCTAATCTCTGCTCCTCTTTGACCACACATATAACACCCATCACAGAGCTAAACACAAGTCAGAAGTGGGCCATGAGCAGGAAAAGGTTGAAAACCACTGCTCTATGATGCTAAATAGTATTTATCTCAACACCCAGCGCCCACATTTGAGTAAAATAACAGCAGTTGCTTGACACCATAAAACGATAAGACATAGGAGCAGAATTAGGCTATTCAGCCCATTTGGTCTGCTCAGTCATTCCACCGTGGCTGATTCATTATCCCTCTCAACCCCATTCTCCTACCTCTACCCGTAACCTTTGATGCCCTTACTAATCAAGAAACTATCAAACTCTGCTTTAAGTGTACCCAGTGATGTGGCCTCCACAGCTGTCTGTGGCAATGAATTCTACAGATTTACCACCCTCTAGCTACAGAAATTCTTCCTCATCTCTGTTCTAAAAGGGCCTCTCCCAAATCTGAGGCTGTACCCTCTGATCCTAGATTCCCCACATCTACTTTATCTAGGCCTTTAAATATTCAATAGATTTTAAAAAGATCCCCCGAACCCCCCCCCCCATTTCTTCTAAACCCCAGTGAGTACTGGCCCAGAGTCATCAAAATGCTCCTCATCCATTAAACCTTTCAGTCAATGGATCTTTCATATGTTTCATAGGAAGAAGAATGCCTGACTTCCATGGTAGGGGTAGCCATCACACTTTCCAGGGTGCACACTCCACCCGTCGCCCATGGTATCAGGGACGATATCCACAGCCTCGTTGGACCAACTCAGCCCAAAGAGGTAAGCTACAGCTTGTTTATATCAATATGTTTCACTTCATGGACACAAGATTCTGCATTAAGAAAATCCAGAGCAGCACACAAAATGATGGAGGAACTCAGCAAGTCAGGCAGCATCTTTGGATGACATTTCGGGCTGAGACCTTTCATCAGGTATGAAAAGGAAGGGGGATGCAGCCGAAATAAGAAGATGGGGAGGAGAGGAAGGAGTGCAAGTGGGCAGATGATAGATGAGACCAAGTGAGGGGGTAAGTGGGTGGGGCTGGTGGTGATTATGTGAGGAAATGGAAGGTAGTAGGTGAAAGAAGCCCCTCTCTCCTCCACCACCCACCTACCTTCCCTCTCACCTGGAAACCCAAAAGATTATCAATGTGTATTGACGGATTATTTCCTTTCCCCTTGGGGATTGTGCATGCTCACACCTAAGCAAAATGTGACCAACTTAGTTAGAAATTAGCAAAAGAAAGACAGGAAACTCAAGTACCTGCTGTTCAAATTATTGAATATACCAGCGTGAAGAAGTTGTAAGCTTCCCATTCCTTGTCACACTGGAATTGCCTCATTGGTTAAATTATGGATATGTAGATTCGTTTGTGGCAAAGAAAGGAAAACTCGCAACACCTGGTGATATACAGTGGATTTCAGTTAATTGGGCCATTGGTTAATCAGAGCAGCTGCTTATTTGGGACAACTCTTAAAGAACAAAATCTAATCGAAAAAATAGTTGGGATTCTCTTCATTTATTTGGCACACTATGCTGCTTAATTGGAGCAGGGGACTAATGCTGAACAGTTTCTGGCATCAGTCACGTGCACTTGCGTGGCTGGTAAACAACACTGTCCTTCGAGTGAACAGTTTTTAAATAGAATCAGTAGCGTGTGTTAAAGAAAAACAGCAATTTTTGTCACTGATGGTTGGTAAGAAATAAACAGTAAGACAATTTACAATTGTTTTGCTCGCTGCAGTTTCAAGCATTCAGGCTTGGAGATGCCAGAAATGACCAAGAGTGAAAATGAAACAATTTCACTATATCAAAAAGTTAGATACTACAGAGAATTTGAGGATACCAACAATGCTACAATGAAAATGAAGATGTGGAGGATGCAGTTGTCGATAGCATGGTATGAAGGCAGTCCATTATCTGCACTAGGTGTGTGCCCTGATTTTGTTCATTTACTGTAGAAAGAATGCAACGCAAATGAATTCCTCTGTCAATAAGTATTAGGAACTAATACACAATTTTATAATACTGCAGTAGTATTGATAACATTCTAATTTGTTTTGAATTTCATTTAAATTTATAATTTGTTACTCAGTTTATCTTTTTTATACTTTTTTAACTACTTCAATGAGTTCACGGAAGTGGTCGCGAGTTTCATCCGAAAGTGTATTGAGGATGTTGTCACCCAGAAATCGGTTAAGGTCTTTCCAAACCAGAAACCCTGGATCAACAGTTCCGCGCGAGCAGCACTTACCACGTGAGGCAGAGCTTACACTGCTGGTAATCAACAAGAGCTCAAGAATTGCAGCTAGGAACTACGCAAAGTCATCAAGGCAGCAAAACAACAATACAGAAACAAGATTCAGACTCAACTTTCCACCATCAACATCCACAGCTTATGAGAAGGTCTGCACACCAAAGCAGATTTCAAAGCCAAACGCAGCAGAGTTTCCAACATCGATGCCTCTCTCCCAGATGAGCTAATTTTTTTTTTTTTACTTTCAATTCAACGTCACCTATACGGAGCCCCGGAGGAGACCTGCAGCTGATGTAACTGGCAGCTTGGTCATCTCTGAAGCCGAAGTTTGCCAGTGTTTCCAACAGGTGGACAGCCAAAAAGGCTGCGGGACCGGACAGCATCCAAGGGCAAGTACTCAGGATGTGCACGGCACAACTGGCAGGTGTGTGTACAGACATTTTTAATCTCTCCCTCTCCCAGTGTAGAGTGCCTTCCTCCTTCAAAACATCCACCATTGTCCCTGTACCTAAAAAGACCAAGATAACATGTCTGAATGACAGGCGTCCTGTCGCATTCACCTGAATAATAAGCAAATGCTTGGAAAGGCGGTCACGGACTACGTCTGCAGCATGCTGCCACCCACACTAGACCCCCTACAATTCGCCTACCGACACAACCGATCAACAGACGATGCAATTGCCACAGCTCTGCACACCGTCCTTACATATCTGAGGGATGCTTCTGTGAGAATGCTGTTCTTAGACTACAGTTCAGCATCCAACACCATGATTCCCTCCAGGCTCGACAAGAAGCTCAGAGACCTTGGCCTTCACCCTGTCTTGTGTAGCTGGATCCTGGACTTCCTGTCAGATTGCCAGCAGTTGGTAAGAGTGGGCTCCCTCACTTCTGCCCCTCTGACTCTCAACACAGGTGCCCCTCAGGGCTCTGTACTTAGCCCCCTCCTTTACTCTCTGTATACCTATAACTGTGTCGCCACCTGCTGCTCTGCTAATTAAATTTACTGGTGACACTACACTGATTGGCCTAATCTCAAATAATAATGAGGCAGCCTACAGAGAAGAAGTCATCACCCTGACACAGTGGTCTCAAGAAAACAACCTCTCCCTCAACGTCACAAAAACAAAGGAGCCGATTGTGCACTATAGGAGGATAGAAGACAGGCTAACCCCTATAGACATCAATGGATCTGGGGTTGAGAGGGTGAACAGCTTTAAGTTCCTCAGCATAAACATCACCGAGGACCTCACGTAGTCTGTATATACTGGCTGTGTGGTGAAAAAGGAACAACAACACCTCTTTCACCTCAGACCGTGGAAGAAGTTTGGTATGACCCATCAAATTCTAAGAACTTCCTATAGGGGCACAATTGAGAGCATCCTAACTGTCTGCATCACTGCCTGGTATGGGAACTGTACCTCCCTCAATCACAGGACTCTGCAAAGAGTGGTGTGGACAGCCCAGCGCATCTGTAGATGTGAACTTCCCACTATTCAGGACATTTACAAAGACAGGTGTGTACAAAAGTACATGAAGGATCACTGGGGACCCGAGTCACAGATGTTTCAGCTGCTACCATCCGGGAAGCGGTACCGCAGCATGAAAGACAGGACCAATAGGCTCCAGGACAGCTTCTTCCACCAGGCCATCAGACTGCTTAATTCATGCTGATGCAACTGCTTTTCTATGTTATATTGGCTGTCCTGTTGTGCATAATAATTATTACAAATTACTATATTGCACATTTCACATTTAGATGGAGATGTAACGTAAAGATTTTTACTCCTCGTGTATATGTAGGATGTAAGTAATATTGTCTTTTTTTTTCAATCTTTTTATTAATTTTAGAAATGCAATCATTCTTCGTGATGAAGAGGTTAAATTATTTAAATCTATCATTGGTAGTCCAAAAATAGCAGTAATTGGATGCAGTTGTAAGTCTATATTTAAAACCGTTGAAATAATATCAAAAATATCCTTCCAATATTTCTGCAACAGGGGACATGACCAAAACATGTGGGTTAGAGAAGCTATCTCGAAATGACATCTGTCACATATTGGATTAATATAAGAGTAATAGCGAGATAGTTTATCTTTGGACATATGAGCCCTGTGTACTACTTTGAACTGTATTAACCTATGCTTAGCACACACACAGGATGAATTCACCAACTGAAGAATTTTTTCCCATTTTTCAGTCGGTATATTAATCTCAAGTTCTCTTTCCCAGTCAGCTTTAATTTTATTAGAAGCATCAGGACGTAAATTCAAAATTATATCATATATGATTGCTACAACACTTTTCTGAGAGAGATTTAAATCTAAAATTTTTTCCAAAATATCCGTTGGATATGGATGTGGGAAATTAGAGGAAACAGTAATTAAAAAGTTCCTAATCTGTAAATATCTAAAAAAGTGAGATCTGGGTAAGTTATATTTATTAGAAAGTTGATCAAAAGACATAAAACAATTATCCATAAATAAATCGCGAAAAGATATTATACCTTTGATTTTCCAATCAGAGTAAGCTTGATCCATCGTGGAAGGTTGAAAAAGAAAGTTTGACAAGATGGGGCTTGCTAGGATAAATTGATTGAACCCAAAAACTCTTCGGAATTGAAACCATATACGTAAGGTATGCCTAACTATTGGGTTATTCATTTGTTTATATAATTTAAAAGAAGTAAAAGGAAGTGAAGTTCCTAAAACCGAACCCAAGGAAAGCCCTTGTAATGAATTAGATTCAAGATTTACCCAATGAGGATTTAAAGATACGTCCAGATCTCGTAACCAAAATTTTAAATATCGAATATTAATTGCCCAATAATAAAATCTAAAATTCGGGAGGGCAAGCCCCCTCTCCTTTGTAGACTTCTGTAAATACCTTTTACCTAACCTAGGATTTTTATTCTGCCAAATATATGAGGAAATTTTTGAATCTATATTATCAAAAAAAGATTTTGGGATGAAAATTGGAACTGATTGGAATGTATACAAAAATTTAGGCAAAATGATCATCTTAATAGCATTAATCTGACCAATCAAAGACAAAGAGATTGGCGACCATTTGGTAAATAACAGTTTAATCTGATCAATTAAAGGTAAAAAATTAGCTTTAAATAAATCTTTATATTTTTTTGTAATTGTTATCCCTAAATATATAAATGAATCATTAACCAGTTTAAATGGTAAAAATCGATAAATAGGTACATGCTTATTTAAAGGGAATAATTCACTCTTATTAAGATTCAATTTGTAACCAGAGAAGTTACTAAATTGAGCTAACAAATCTAAAATAGCAGGAATTGACTTCTCCGGGTTAGAGATGTATAACAGCAAATCATCTGCATATAACGATAACTTATGTATTTCGTTTCCACGGGTAATACCAACAATATTTGGCGAGTTACGAATAGCAATTGCTAAAGGTTCAAGAGCAATATTGAATAGCAAAGGACTAAGAGGGCAACCTTGCCTAGTGCCACGAAAAAGACGAAAAAAGGGAGATCTATAATTATTTGTACAAACCGAGGCTACCGGGGAGTGATATAACAATTTAATCCAAGATATAAACGTCAAATTAAAATTAAATTTCTCAAGAACATTAAATAAATAAGGCCATTCGACTCTGTCAAAAGCTTTCTCAGCATCTAATGAGATAATACATTCCGGGGTGGTAAATGAGGGGGTGTAAACAATATTCATTAACCTCCTAATATTAAAGGATGAATAGCGATTCTTAATGAATCCGGTTTGATCCATGGAAATAATTTGAGGTAACACCTTCTCCAATCTAGTTGCTAGAATTTTTGAAAAAATTTTAGAGTCTACATTCAAAAGAGATATCGGTCTGTATGATGCACAATCAGTAGGATCTTTATTCTTTTTAAGAATTAAGGAAATAGAGGCTTCGTAAAACGATTGTGGTAATTTACCTAAACTGATTGCTTCCTTGAATATTCTAGACAAGTTAGAGGAAAGAATGGAGGAAAAAATTTTTTTAAATTCCACTGTAAACCCATCCGGACTGGGTGCTTTACCGGAATTTAATGATGAGATTGCAGTTATTATTTCTTCCTCTGAAATGGAAGTTTCCAATGATAGGGACTCTTCGGGTGATAATTTCGGAAAACTCAATTTACTTAAAAAGTCATGCATAAAATTAGAATCATGAGGAAAATCAGAGTGATATAAAGAGGTATAGAATTCTTGAAAGGTTTTATTTATCCCAGCATGATCCACTGTGAAAGTATCATCCTGTTTACGAATCTTAGTAATTTGACGTTTAACTGAATCAAATTTCAAGTGGTTAGCCAGTAATTTACCCGATTTATCACTATGAATATAAAAATCACTCCTAGTTCTCATTAATTGATTTTCGATGGAGGATGTTAATAATAAGCTATATTCCAATTGGAGTTCAACTCTATGTTTATACAGCTCCTTATTGGGAGAAATAGAATATTTTTTATCGACTTCTTTAATTTTATCAACCAATAAAAGTATTTCATTGTTAACACGTTTTTTCAAACCAGCCGAATAGGAAATGATCTGACCACGGATATAAGCTTTAAAGGCATCCCAAACAGTTCCATTGGAAACTTCGTCTGTAGTATTAGATGAAAAAAAGAAATCGATCTGCTCCTTTATAAATTTGACAAAATCTTGATCTTGAAGCAAAATAGGGTTAAATCGCCATTGTCGGCTAGTACAGGAGGTGTCCATTAACTTGATGGAAAGTTTCAGTGGAGCATGATCTGAAACAACAAAACTGTCATAATTACAATCAAGTACCAATGGAATCAAACAGGAGTCAATCAAAAAATAATCAATTCGGAAAAAAGAACGATGAACATGTGAAAAAAAGGAGAATTCCTTGTCATTTGGATGTAGAAATCTCCAAATTTCTAAAATCCCAGAATCCAACATAAAAGAATTAATAGTAGTAGCCGACTTATTCGGTAAGGCCGGACTAGCTATGGATCTGTCCAACATGGGATTCAGACATAAATTAAAATCACCACCCATTATCAACATATACTCGTTTAAGTTAGGGAAGGAAGTGAATAGTTGTTTAAAAAATTCAGGGTAATCCACATTCGGAGCATAAACATTCACCATAACGACCTTTTTATTAAAAAATACCCCAGTAATTAACAAAAATCTGCCATTAGGATCCGAAATAATGTCTTGATGAATAAATGTAATTGAAGGATCAATAAAAATTGAAACGCCTTTAATTTTGGCTTGAGCGTTTGAGTGGTATTGTTGACGTTTCCAAAACGTAAAGGAGCGTTGATTATCCTCTATCCTTACATGAGCCTCTTGTGCAAAAATAATATGAGCATTCAGTCTTTGGAACACTTTGAAAACCTTTTTCCGTTTTATAGGATGGTTTAAACCATTTGTGTTCCAAGAAACAAAATTAATAGTATGAGCCATAATTAAGAGTTAACCCTTTGGTGAGAAAGGGGTTAACCACAATGTGAGCTCATAAAACCGGAAGAGGAATACATGATTAGAGAGGAACCGGAAATCTCGACACTGCGGACATCTTGGTAGTTTTGAAACAGCCCAATAGAAAAAATTAAAAAAGAAAAAGACTGACCCGCCCCCCATCCCCAAGAACCCCGAACTAAGCCAGAAATGGCTGAAGGAAGCTCTAACTAAAACTAATTCTAACCCCATTTCTGCAGGGGGCAACTCCAAAAATATATGTTAGATAAAAGACCTCCCAAAAATTAATGCATGTAAAAAATAACCAATATAATAATTAATCTACATAACAAAAATTAGTAAAATATACTAATATTTTACTATATATTAATATAGTAAAATATTAGTAAAATATATATATAAAATATATAATTAGTAAAAAAACAGTCAGTACATATAATTAGTTATAAACGAATAAATAAAAAAATCGCTTCTAAAATGAAAGGAGGATTATGGGAAGAAGAAGCATAGAAACATGGCATCCCGAAAAAGAAACAAAGGAGGTTAAGCAAAAAGAAAGACAAGTCGCCAGTTTGATTATGCAAAAACCAAAAGTAGGAAACATATAACTAAAAATGATCGTCAAATCATATCATAAATAATAACGAAAAAGGAAAAGTTAAAACAAAAGGTTAATTTAAAAAAACTGATGTTAATTTACAAAAGATAAATAATCTATATGTTATAGAATAACAACTATAGTAGTAAATAAAGAACAAAAAATCTTAGACTTAAAATAAACCTTCATCGCGCAATAATAAGAGGTTCATTTTATAAAGGAAATACCAGAAGAAAAAAAATTGGTGCTGGAAGCACCCGACACAGATTAAGAGAGGGTATCTGTATCAGAAGGGAACTTATCATCCAAAAATCTTCGGGCAGCAGTCGTAGAATGGAAAACACTACGATTTCCATCGGGAAGAGAGATTCTGAGACGTGCAGGATACAATAGTGCCAGTTTGAGATTTTTTTATAGCATTCCGACATTAGAGGTTTAAAAGTCAGTCGTTCCTTCATCAGTTCAGGACTGTAATCTTGAACTATCCTGAAGGGATGCTGGCGATACTTGATCATCCCTTGTTGACGAGCAGTCTGGAGAAGTTGTTCGTTAACATTGACATAATGGAAACGAAGAATAACTGGTCTAGGTTTAGAAGCAATCGCTGCCAACTTTATCCACGGTATACGATGGGCGCGGTAGAGTAATGGAGGATCATTGGGAAAAACTGAACCGAACGAATCCTTTAAAAGTTGAGCAAAGAATATTGCAGGATCTCCAGCTTCAACATCCTCGGGTAAACCGATTAAACGGAAGTTTTGTCTTCTCGATCGATTCTCGAGATCAGTAACTTTGGATTTAAGTTGTTGGAGTTGTTTAGTAGTCGAAGCTAGATTCTTCTCTAAGATCTCGACTTTTGTGTCCGTCTTCTGAGATTTAGTATCCAGTTCAGAAATTTTGGCATCGTGTTTCTGAACATCAGAATCCAGGGATTTCAAAGAGTCCGTGATTGATTTTAAATCTTCATTGAGGCTTTGGCGATGTTGTTCAAATTGAGCCGATAAACTATCAGATAACTTTATCCGCTGCTGCTCAAACATTTGCTCCATAACTTCGTAAGTTAATTCCATTTGTTTAGAATCACCTTTCTTCTTTGCTCCATTCCCATCAGCTTCTTTCCCATTTTTGGTTCTAGATCTCGTACTCATTTCTCTAAACTTGAGATTTGCAGTTGACGAAAGGAAATCAATTAATCAGTAAATCAAGAAAATAAAATAAACCTTCTGGTGTACTTAAAGTTGATTAGATCAAGGAGATCATAGGTTGAAAAGAATAACGGGGATGGAGCGAAGCCAAAGAAACGACCTCACTCCATGAGCGCTCCCTGCAGACCCGTAATATTGCCAATTCATTGAAACTTCAGCTAATTGGGGCAGTCACTTAATTGGGCCAAAATGTACTGGTCCTGATGTGTCCCAATTAACCAGAATCCACTGTATTTTTATCTTCCTAGTTCTGAAAAATGAACCAGGTCGATTGGTCAGTCATCAGTGATACCCAGGAAACATGGCAGGGGCAGGGATAGGGAAATCAATTTGTCTTACATCTTTCTCACACCTTTTATAAAATCAAGTTTAAGTTTATTATCATTCAACCATACACATGTATATAGCTAAATAAAACATTATTCAAAAAGGATCTTTTGCTTCCCGGCATATGCGATGAATAAACTCTTCTCGGGCTTCCAGCTGGGTACAGGTATCGATTTGAACCAATGTTTTGACACTGCCATCTTTCAGTGGCTTCCTTCACCAGGCGCAGCACAGTAGTTTTGTGCTATCAAAGTCAATCTTACAGCCATTGCAAGTTTCTCTGGGTAACCAAGACAGATACACCTCCTATGCTCCTCAGTGTGAGTTTCCACTGCCCGATATACAACTCATGGCCTCCAGGCACTCCACAGTTCCACAACCACCTTAACAGCATACGTCCAAACATTCAATTTATGATGGAGATGGAGATGAATGTTGCCTCTCATTCCTGGACATTCTAATATGACGGAAACCAGACAGTAGCCTCGGACAAGGCATCTGTCAGAAACCCACTCATGCAGACTTCTACCTCAGCAATAACAACCACCATTACGCCTCCCAATGTAGAGCGGTTCTCCCTACTTAGGTTACAGTGCAAAAACTATTTCGGACGTGGAGAGTCTCCACAAGAAAATAAGATGATTACGCACCATGTTCCTACAGAATGGCTACAAGGTAAAGGAAATCAATCGGGCCCTTAAAAGGGCTGACAGAAGAACCAGGAAACCTAACAACGAGGAGGAACCCGTCACTACTGCATGTCTTCCCTATATTGTCAGGGTTTCTGGAAGAATCGCCAGGATCCTGAAGAAATACCAGATAGATACCATCCACAAACCCATAAAGAAGTTCAAATCACAACTTATATGGGTCAAAGATGACCTGGGGCTCAATGGCTGGTGTTTACAAGATTACCTGTGAATACGGATTAGTGTATTTCAGCCAGACGGAACACATGGTGGAAACCCATATCATGGAGCATGGGAGGTGTATCCATTTGGGTTACCTGGAGAAACCGATGGAAGCAGAACACTGCATTCGCAATGGCCATAGGATTGACTTTGACGGCACAAAACTAGAGGAGAAGAATTTTAACAAAGATGAAGTTCTCGCTCTAAGTAAGATCTGGAATTCGATTGTAAACAAGGTGGGACAGCAGAAACCTGATTGGATGAGGACTAACCAATTAGGAGGGATGGACGATGGAATATAAATACCACCAGACTAGACATGCCCAGGCATCATCCCTGAAGAAGACAGTAGAGTTTGTCATTGAAATGTTGGTTAAAATCAATACCTGCACCCAGCTGGAAGCCCGAGAAGAGTTTAAAAATTGTTTCTCTCAGGCCAAGATGCAAAACACTGTACGTGCAATCACAAACATCACATGTAGTTAAAATCCAGCACAAACAGTCACAAAATAATACCCAAAGTGCTTGAGGTCCTTTTGATGCGTGGTCATTGTAAAGTAGGAAACATGGTAGCCAAAATGCACAGAACTTCAACAACAGCTTTATGGCAATGATTTCAGTGGGTACAAATATCATAGGTGGGGATGTAATGATGTGCATTTGGGGTTATGAGCACGGATAATGCCATAGAGCTGGTGGATGTGGTATTCGACTGGTAATATATTAAACCAACTAGGCTGAGTTTTGTTTGAATATTTCAGTTAGTTGCTACATGTCTGTCACGCTGCTGCAAATCACATTTGTCATTGCACCTATGTATACATGTGCATATGACAAACTAGCAGTCAGAAATTACAGAAAAAATACAGAAATTTGGCAGCTTTTAAACTCCTTGCTGATTATCCTGGAATATGATTTATGTGTGGTCTAAACAGAATTTCATATCTTCTTTAATTTGTTTCATGTATTTATAACACCGTGGAGATGATGTTATAACATCTGTGCAGCAGGAGGTGTCTCCTTTTCTAAGCTGTAAAGCAAAAGGCAAAACAATGCAGTGATGGAAGTTTGCAGTAAAAACAATAAGATATAGGAAATATTCAAGCTTTCAATTTTGTGAGTGGGGAATGAAATCTTCTGATGAAAAGTTGCACGAGTGAAACTAAATTCTAGTTCTACTGTTTCCACTGATCATTTCCTGCATTTTCTGATGTTAAGTCTATAAAATTAATTTCATTAGGTTTGATTTCTAATGATCTTGGCTGTGGCTATTATAGTTTTTTCTCAGATACTGCTAGTTTTTAAGCCTCTATGTTAATCAATACCCATGCTTTTTGTGACATACATTTTTATTTCAGGCTTTTGTTTTAGTCAATACCCATGCTTTATTGTGATTTATAAATACATTTTTGCTTCAGGGTTTTGTGTTATGCTTAATTTTTCAATAAACCTTATAAACCTGGAGTTGGAGTTGCGGGAGGAGAAGATGGTGGTGCAACACAGCGTGCGTAGCCTCTCTGGTGAAATGATATCGTATTTGTTAAATAGGAGCCGTGCACAATTCTGATTAGATGGAGACAGCTGTGAGAAGCATGGAGGAACATCTGCAGAAACTTCTGAAATGCCCGGTTCACTGCCGCTGCTACTGTGCGATCGAGAATCTCCGGAGGGAAGGCCCCAAATCCTCAGCTTTGCCTGCTGCTGGCGGCTGGGGCTGGAGTCGAAGCGCTCGGCAGAGATGGTGCTCAGTGTTTGGTGTTGGAGGGTTGGTCGGAGCCTCGAAGTTTTCAGACGACTCAGAGTCGGACTGTAGTCGGGCATGGCAAGGAGAATTTTCTTCCTTCTCCCGTCTGCGTGAGATGTGGGACTTTCAAGAGACTTTGAACTTTTCTTACCTGTTCTTCATCAAGTTACAGTATTGTTTGCTCTGTTGTAACTATATGTTATAATTATATGGTTTTTGTCAGTTTTTCAGTTTTGGTCTGTCTTGTGTTTCTGTGATATCACACCGGAGGTATATTATATCATTTCTTAATGCATGCATTACTAAATGACAATAAAAGAGGACTGCGTGTCCTCATAATCTAATCTAATCTAATCTAAACTTTCCAGTTTAAGGTGGCACTACAGAAGATGTGTAACAGCTTACTAGTAAATCATAAGGGAAGAGTTTCAACTATAAACATTCCTTAAAACAACTTTTCTGAAGCAAATTGTGGTGAACTATTGCCACAGACAGTGAGGAGGGGATGAGCAGTGCTGGGGCATTGTGAGGCACAACGTATTCGAGCTGGGGTCACAGGCGGAGTTTGTACCGCTGTCGAAGATGGAGAGAGCAATTTGGAGAGAATTCGATGCGGAAGAGTTTGGATGTCTATGCACGTAACTTGGTGCGAGGTTGGATCACTCCAAGTGCCGAGCCAATTTGGTGAGATTGAGAACAGCTTTGGTCTGGGTGGCCCGGGTATGTCGGTGTGCTTGGATCCAGATCCTTGGATGATTTAAATGTCGGCCCTGATAGACTGGAAGCCACGTGTCTAGTACAGAGGCGAGAGTCAGGCTGATTTCACTTGCTTTCCCATGAACGTTTATTCCTTTCTCCACAGCGCCGAGGCTGTGAACTGATCCGGCTGTTGTGCATTTTCGCCCCGGTGGTGTGATGAACCGGGGACCAAGGCTTGAGCCTAGAGCCTACTCCCACTGCTTTCCCTGCCCAGTGTTTTTTTTTAAATTGGGTTGTTTGGATTTCTGGCTTTGTGGCTGCCTGTAGCAGACAAATTTCAAGGTGTATAATTCTTTGATAATAAAATGTGCTATGAATCTTTGAAAATTTTCTGAATAAATTAATTTACGGAAGTGGTTTTCAGTTCCTAAGAACTCCAGTGTCCTATGAAGTAACATTATTTGTAATTCAATTACTTGTGATGTCCTACATGTTGAAGTATTTTTATCTTCATTTCCATCTAAATTTTTACTCCAAATTTTAAAAAAGTCAACAGAACATATCAATAAAGTGCCAGCAAAAGAATTGTAGTTGATCACAATACTGGTGTAGGTGCGGGGTTTAAGTGGAAGAAATTTCAAAGTTTCCTTACCTCTTCTGTGATGATGAAAATTGCTTTAAGTAAGCCTATCTTTCTGTGTCTGTAGTACTGACTGTATAAAACTGAAACAGAATGATCAAAGTTCTTCTTTCAAAAATGTATTTTATTTATAATATGCACAGGGAGTACAGTCAGTGTAGGTCTTTGTTGTATCATCAAATTAATTCATTCTGTAAAAGTGCATCAATGCTGTTCATTATTAAGTGCACTTATTGTGTAACCTTCTTCATTATCTCAGGTAGAAGACCTCGAGTTCGGCCAGGGTTCTGCCACAGGAGACCACTGTAGTGAGTCTGAGGAATCATTGTATCTTGTCTCTCTTTGTATCTTTGTATTAAGTTACAAGTATATAAACTACACAATTTCTTCTGTAACTTCGGAAGTTACAGCACTTTTCCATTTTACCTCCTCCCTTTCCACTCACCATAGCACCAATTACTCATCCCACAGGAAGCAGCAATTTACCTGTCCTTCATTTGGGGGTGAAGATGTCATCTCCTCCACCTTAGTGAGAACAAACTTTGATGAAGGCTCCTGGACCTGATACAATAACTGTTTCACTTTCCACAGACACAAACTAGCCTTCTGAGCATTTTCTGTTTTCAGACTGAATGATTGCTTTGTGAGACATCACCGTTCACTCCTCGAGCTTACAGCAGCTTTGATTTCTGTCACATTCCCAATCTGACCTCTCCATCCTCAGCCAGTAAACCTGTACTATAAACCACAATGAAACCTACAGTAATACACCTCTTGCACAAGGAAATAAGAGAAAGAGTAGGCAAACAGGCCCATCAAGTCTATTCCCCCCCCCCCCACCATTTAAAATTACCATAGCTGATCTTTGCTGGCCTTCTCTTCTGTGGCATTTCTTCATTTCCCACTGTTTCTCAATCTATCAAATATTTATCCACCTTCACTTCAAATGCCTATCATGATCCAGGGAAGACATTCCAGAGTCACATCCTTCTGATTAGCCACATTAAGCCTGGTCTCAACACTGTTCAAGAAGTTCGGGTAATTAGTTTACATTTTCATCTCCTCCAAATATTTGTCCTATTTCCGCCTTTATCATTTAATTTCTCTTACTCAGTGTAACATCAACTTCTCTTTTGTTCTTTTAATCTGTCTAAGTCCTTCTGCAGGCTCCGTTTCCTCAACACTACCTGCCCCTACACCTATCTTTGTTATTATCCGCAAACCTGGCCACAAAACCATCAATCCTGACACACAAATTATTGACATATAATGTGAAAAGAAATGGTCCCAGCACTGACCCCAGCAGAATACCACCAGCAGCCAACCAGAAAATGCTCTCTTTATTCCCATTTGCCAGGAGATATCCTACCAATCTTCTATCCATACTAGTAATTTTCCATGGGCTCTTTTTTAAGCAGACTCTTATCCGATACATTGTCAAAGGTCTTCTAAAAATCCAAGTAGACAACATGCACTGAATCTCCTTTGTCTGTCCTGCCTGTTATTTCCTCAAATAAGTCAGAGTTCAAAAGTCCAAAGTACGTTTGTTATCAATGTATGTTTACTATATACAATCTTGAGATTTGTCTCCTTAAAGGCAGCCAGAAATCAAAGAAACCCAATAGAACCCATTAAAACAAAGGAAGACTATCAAACACCCAATGTGCAGAAAACAATGTCTAAACAAAAAGAACAAGCAAATAATACTCACAAAAGTGAGTGCACAGCCACGAGCCACAGTCACAGTCGATCCAAGAGCCCATTAGATGCAGACTGCACTGAGACGAGTAAAGCCTCACGAGCAGGAGGTTGATCACCAGCCCATTCCTCTACTTTGGCCTAACACCCTGACAGATTTGTCAGGCAAGATTTTTCCTTGAGAACACCATGATGACTTCAGTCTATTTTATCATGTGCTTCCAAGTACCCTGAAACTTGATCCTTAAAGGTGTAAACTTGATCACAATTCTATCTCCTTTACCATAGCATTGGAGAGGGATAGGAACAGACAAGTTAGGAAAGCGTTTAATTGGAGTAAGGGGAAGGAAATATGAGGCGATCAGGCAGGAACTTGGAGGCATAAATTGGGAACAGATGTCCTCAGGGAAATGTACAGAAGAAATGTGGCAAATGTTCAGGGGATATTTGCGTGGAGTTCTGCATAGGTACGTTCCAATGTGACAGGGAAAGGATAGTAGGGTACAGGAACCATGGTGTACAAAGGCTGTTGTAATTCTAGTCAAGAAGAAAAGAGCTTACAAAAGGTTCAAAAAATGAAGTAATGATAGAGATCTAGAAGACTATAAGGCCAGCAGGAAGGAGTTTAAGAATGAAATTAAAAGAGCCAGAAGGGGCCATGAGAAGGCTTTGGCAGATAGGATGAAGGAAAACCCCAAGGCGTTCTACAAGTATGTGAAGAGCAAGAGGATAAGACATGAGAGAATAGGACCAATCATGTGTGACAGTGGAAAAATGTGTATGGAACCGGAGGAGATAGCAGAAGTTCTTAATGAGTAGTTTGCTTCAGTATTCACTACGGAAAAGGGTCTTGGCAATTGTAAGGATGACTTACAGTGGACTGAAAAGCTTGAGCATGTAGATATTAAGAAAGAGGATGTGCTGAAGCTTTTGGAAAGCATCAAGTTGGATAAGTCACCGGGACCAGATGAGATGTACCCCAGGCTACTGTGAGAGGCAAGGGAGGAGATTGCTGAGCCTCTGGCAATGATCTTTGCATCATCAATGGGGATGGGAGAGGTTCCAGAGGACTGGAGGGTTGTGGATGTTGTTTCCTTATTCAAGAAAGGGAGTAGAGATAGCCCAGGAAATTATAGACCAGTGAGTCTTACTTCAATGGTTGGTAAGTTGATGGAGAAGATCCTGAGAGGCAGGATTTCTGAACATTTGGAGAGGCATAATATGATTAGGAATAGTCAGCATAGATTTGTCAAAGGCAGGTCTTGGCTTATGAGCCTGATTGAATTATTTGTGGATGTGACTAAACACATGGATGAAGGTAGAGCAGTAGATGTAGTGTATATGGATTTCAGCAAGGCATTTGACAAGGTATACCATACAAGGCTTATTGAGAAAGTAAGGAGGCATGGGATCTAAGGGGACATTGCTTTGTGCATCCAGAACTGGCTTGCCCACAGAAGGCAAAGAGTGGTTGTAGACAGGTCATATTCGGCATGGAGGTCGGTGACCAGTGGTGTGCCTCAGGGTTCTGGGATGCCTGCTCTTCGTGATTTTTATAAATGACCTGAATGAAGAAGTGGATGGATGAGTTAGTAAATTTGCTGATGACACAAAGGTTGGGGGTGTTGTCGATAGTGTGGAGGGCTGTCATAGGTTACAGCGGGACATCGATAGGATGCAAAACTGGACTGAGGAGTGGCAGATAGAGCTCAACCCAGATAAGTGTGAGGTGCTTCATTTTGGTAGGTCAAATATGATGGCATAATATAGAAACATAGAAAATAGGTGCAGGAGTAGGCCATTCGGCCCTTCGAGCCTGCACCACCATTTATTATGATCATGGCTGACCATCCAACTCAGAACACTGCCCCAGCCTGAACTGGCCTCAACTGTTTCCTGTGGCAGAGAATTCCACAGATTCACCACTCTCTGTGTGAAGAAGTTTTTCCTAATCTCGGTCCTAAAAGGCTTCCCCTCTATCCTCAAACTGTGACCCCTCGTTCTGGACTTCCCCAACATCGGGAACAATCTTCCTGCATCTAGCCTGTCCAATCCCTTTAGGATCTTATACGTTTCAATCAGATCCCCCCTCAATCTTCTAAATTCCAACGAGTACAAGCCCAGTTCATCCAGTCTTTCTTCATATGAAAGTCCTGCCATCCCAGGAATCAATCTGGTGAACCTTCTCTGTACTCCCTCTTGAGGCAAGGATGTCTTTCCTCAGATTAGGGGACCAAGACTGCACACAATACTCCAGGTGTGGTCTCACCAAGGCCTTGTACAACTGCAGTAGTACCTCCCTGCTCCTGTACTCAAATCCTCTCGCTATAAATGCCAGCATACCATTCGCCTTTTTCATCGCCTGCTGTACCTGCATGCCCACTTTCAATGACTGGTGTATAATGACACCCAGGTCTCGTTGCACCTCCCCTTTTCCTAATCGGCCACCATTCAGATAATAATCTGTTTTCCTATTTTTGCCACCAAAGTGGATAACTTCACATTTATCCACATTAAATTGCATCTGCCATGAATTTGCCCACTCACCCAACCTATCCAAGTCACCCTGCATCCTCTTAGCATCCTCCTCACAGCTAACACTGCCACCCAGCTTTGTGTCATCGACTTGGCAGTTTGGAGGATCAGAGGGATCTTGGGGTCTGAGTCCATAGGACACTCAAAGCTGCTGCGCAGGTTGACTCTGTGGTTAAGAAGGCATACGGTGTATTGGCCTTCATCAATCATGGGATTGAATTTAGGAGCCGATTGGTAATGTTGCAGCTATATAGGACCCTGGTCAGACCCCACTTGGAGTACTGTGCCTAGTTCTGGTCACCTCACTCTAGGAAGGATGTGGAAACCATAGAAAGGGTGCAGAGGAGATTTACAAGGATGTTGCCTGGATTGGGGAGCATGCCTTATAAGAATAGGTTGAGTGAATTCAGCCTTTTTTCCTTGGAGCTACGGAGGATGAGAGGTGACCTGATAGAGGTGTATAAGATGATGAAAGGCATTGATCATGTGGATAGTCAGAGGCTTTTTCCCAGGGCTGGAATGGCTAGCATGAGAGGGCACAGTTTTAAGGTGCTTAGAAGCAGGTACAGAGGAGATGTCAGGGGTAAGTTTTTTACACAGAGAGTGGTGAGTGCATGGAATGGGATGCTGGCAGCAGTGGTGGAGGCGGAAATGATAGGGTCATTTAAGAGACTCCTGGACAGGTACATGGAGCTTAGAAAAATAGAGGGCTATGGGTAATCCTACGTAATTTCTAAGGTAAGGACATTATCGGCACAGCTTTGAAGGCCGAAGACCCTGTATTGTGCTGGAGGTATTCTATGTTTATAGTGGACTCCAACTTTTTCCCAACCATTGAAGTCAGGCTAACTGTTCTATAATTTCCTTCCTTCTGCCTCCCTCCCTTAAAAAGTGGAGTGATATTTTCAATTTCCACAGTGAAGACTTGTTATGTTTGTACCCCATTACTACCTCTCCAGCACTATTTTCCAGTGGTCAGATATTACTCTCACCTCAAATTCAGGAGTTAGGTGTTAAGTTAAAGGACGGGACCTCCAGGGTTGTGGTCTCAGGATTGCTATCCATGCCACCTGCTAGTAAGGCCAGAACTAGGAGGATTATACATGGCTAAAGAGTTGGTGTAGGAGGGAGAGCATAAGATTTTTGGATCATTGGGCTCTGTTCCAGCAAGGTGTGACCTGTACAGCTGGGATGGTTTGCACCTGAACTGGAGGGGGACCAATATCCTAGCAGGAACGTGGAATGAGATAGGGCAGGTGACGGAGGTAAGTCTTGGGGAGCACTTTGGGTCCAGTGATCACAATACCATTAGTTTCAATATAATTATGGAGAAGGATAGGACTGGACCTAGGGTTGAGATTTTTGATTGGAGAAAGGCTAACTTTGAGGAGATGCGAAAGCATTTAGAAGGAGTGGATTGGGACAATTTGTTTTATGGGAAGGATGTAATAGAGAAATGGAGGTTATTTAAAGGTGAAATTTTGAGGGTACAGGATCTTTATGTTCCTGTTAGGTTAAAAGGAAAGGTTAAGAGTTTGAGAGAGCCATGGTTTTCAAAGGATATTGGAAACTTGGTTCGGAAAAAGAGAGGGATATTCAATAAATATAGGCAGCTTGGAGTTAATGAGGTGCTCGAGGAATATAAAGAATGTAAAAAGAATCTTAAGAAAGAAATTAGAAAAGCTAAAAGAAGATACGAAGCTGCTTTGGCAAGTAAGGTGAAAATAAATCCAAAGGGTTTCTACAGTTATATTAATAGCAAAAGGATAGTGAAGGTTAAAATTGGTCCCTTAGAGAATCAGAGTGGACGGCTATGTGCGGAGCCAAAAGAGATGGGGGAGATTTTGAACAGTTTCTTTTCTTCGGTATTCACTGAGGAGAAGGATATTGAATTGTGTAAAGTAAAGGAAACAAGAAGGGTAGTTATGGAAAGTATGACGATTAAAGAAGAGGAACTACTGGCGCTTTTAAGGAATATAAAGGTGGATAAATCTCCAGGTCTGGACAAGATATTCCCTAGAACCTTGAGGGAAGTTAGTGTAGAAATAGCAGGGGCTCTGACAGAAATATTTCAAATGTCATTAGAAACGGGGATGGTGCCGTAGGATTGGCGTATTGTTCATGTGGTTCCATTGTTTAAAAAGGGTTCTAAGGATAAACCTAGCAATCATCGGCCTGTGAGTTTGACGTCAGTGGTGGGTAAATTGACGGAAATTATTCTTAGAGATGGTATATGTAATTATCTGGATAGACAGGGTCTGATTAGGAACAGTAAACATGGAATTGTGCATGGAAGGTCATGTTTGACAAATCTTATTGAATTTTTTTGATGAGGTTACTAAGAAAGTTGACGAGGGTAAAGCGGTGGATGTTGTCTATATGGACTTCAGTAAGGCCTTTGACAAGGTTCCATACGGAAGGTTAGTTAGGAAGGTTCAATCATTAGGCATTAATATCGAAGTAGTAAAATGGATTCAGCAATGGCTAGATGGGAGACGCCAGAGAGTAGTGGTGGATAACTGTGTGTCAGATTGGAGGACGGTGTGTAGCGGTGTGCCTCAGGGATCTATACTGGGTCCAGTGTTGTTTGTCATATATATTAATGATCTGGATGATGGGGTGGTAAATTGGCTTAGTAAGTACGCAGATGATACTAAGGTGGCGTTGTGGATGATGAAGTAGGTTTTCAAAGCTTGCAGAGAGATTTAGGCCAGTTAGAAGAGTGGGCTGAAAGATGGCAGATGGAGTTTAATGCTGAAAAATGTGAGGTGCTACATTTTGGTAGGACTAATCAAAATAGGACATACATGGTAAATGATAGGGCATTGAAGAATGCTGTAGAACAGAGGGATCTAGGAATAATGATGCATAGTTCCCTGAAGGTGGAATCTCATGTGGATAGGGTGGTGCAGAAAGCTTTTGGTATGCTGGCTTTTATTAATCAGAGCATTGAGTATAGGAGTTGGGATGTAATGTTGAAATTGTATAAGGCATTGGTGAGGCCAAATTTGGAGTATTGAGTACAGTTCTGGTCACCGAATTATAGGAAAGGTGTCAATAAAATTGAGAGAGTACAGAGGAGGTTTACTAAAATATTGCCTGGGTTTCATCTCCTAAGTTACAGAGAAATGTTGAACAAGTTAGGTCTTTATTCTTTGGAGCATGGAAGGTTGAGGGGGGGACTTGATAGAGGTGTTTAAAATTATGAGGGGGATTGATGGAGTTGACGTAGATAGGCTTTTTCCATTGAGAATGGGGGAGATTCAAACAAGAGGACATGAGTTGAGAGTTAATGGGCAAAAGTTTAGGGGTAACATGAGGGGGAACTTCTTTAGTCAGAGAGTCGTGGCTGTGTGGAACGAGCTTCCAGCAGAAGTGGTTGAGGCAGGTTCAATGTTATCGTTTAAAGTTAAATTGGATAGATATATGGACAGGAAAGGAATGGAGGTTTATGGGCTGAGTGCAGGTTGGTGGGACTAGGTAAGAGTAAGAGTTCGGCACAGACTAGAAGGGCCGAGATGGCCTGTTTCCGTGCTGTAATTGTTACATGGTTAATGCTGCACGGTGGGGTTTAAACTAGAGTTGTAGGGGGACGGGAACCAGAGTGCCAGAACAGTTAGAAGAAAGGCTGTGGAGGCAGATGTTAGTAAGACCTCAGACAAAAAATTGAGCATGGTACAACTAGTGTGCTGAGCTGCATATATTGCAATGCAAAAAAGTACCATAGGAAAGGTGGATGATAGTGCTGAAAGTGAGGTAGCTGATTTACAAACAGAGGCACTGTGTATTGAGGAGAGGCTATTAATAGGGCAAAATTGCAGTCAACAGGATGAGTTACAATGCAAAAGGCAGACAAAATGGAGAAGGGTGAATACAGGACTGAAGATGTTATATTTGAATGTGCGCAGTTTACAGAATAAAGTAGATGAACTTGCAGGACAGTTGCAGATTGATAGGTGTGGTGTTGTAGGCATCACTGAATCATGGCTGAAAGAAGATTATAGCTGGGAACTTAATGAACAATGATACATATTTTTTCAAAAGGACAGGCAGGAAGCTGGAGGGGCAGTGTTGCTCTGTTGGTTAAAAAATGAAATCAAATCATTAGGAAGAGGTGACATAAGGTCAGAAAGTGTTGAATCATTGTGGATAGAGCTAAGAAACTGCAAGAGTAAAAAGACTGTGATGGAAGTTGTCTACAGACCGCCAAACACTGGTAAGGATGTGGTCTGCAAATTACAACGGGAGATAAAAATTGCATGTCAAAAGGGCAAAGTTACAATAGTGATGAGGGATTTCAATATGCAGGTAGATTGGGAAAATCATGTTGGTGCTGGATTCCAGGAGGGGGAATTTCTAGGGTGCCTACGAAATGGCTTCTTAGAGCAGCTCAGGGTTGAGCCCACGAAGGGATCAGCTATTCTGAATTGGTTGTGTGCAATGAGCCAGAATTAATTAGAGAGCTTAAAGTAAAAGAACCTTTAGGGGAAAATATTCATAATATGATCGAATTCGCCCTGCAATTTGAGAGGGAGAAGCAAAAGTCAGATGTATCGTTATTACAGTGGAGTAAAGAGAATTACAGAGGCATAAGAGAGGAGTTGGCCAGAATTGATTGGAAAAGAACACTAACAAATGATGACAGAGCAGCAATAGCTGGAATTTCTGGAAGCAATTCGGAAGGCATAGGATACATACATCCTAGATAGCAAAAAGCATTCTGAAGACAAGATGACACAACCATGGCTAACAAGAGAAGACAACATAAAGGCGAAAGAGAGAGCATATAATAGAGCAAAATTTAGGGAGAAGTTAGAGGATTGGGAAGCTTTTTAAAAAAGAACAGAAAGCAACTAAAAAGGCTATTAAGAAGGTAAAGATGGAATATGAAAGTAAGCTTGCCAATAATATGAAAGAGGGTACCAAAAGTTTCTTCAGATACTTAAAGTGCAAAAGAGAAGCGAAAGTGGGTATTAGACCACTGGAAAACGATGCTGAAGAAATAGTAATGGGGGACAAGGAAATGGCAGATGAACTGAATAAGTATTTTGAATCAATCTTCACTGTAGAAGACACAGGCAGTTTGGTGGAATTCCAGGTGTCAAGGGTCATGAAGTGTGTGAAGTTACCATTACTTGACAGAAGGTTTTTGGAAAGCTGAAAGATCTGAAGATAGATAAGTCTTCTGGACTAGATGGTGTACAGCCCAGAGTTTTGAAAGAGGAGTCTGAAGAGATTGTGGAGGCATTAGAAATGGTCTTTCAGCAATCAAAGTACTTGGAGGCACATGACAAAGTTGGCATGGTTTCCTCAAGGGAAAATCCTGCTTGACAAATCTTTTGGAATTCTTTGAAGAAATAACAAGAAGGATAGACAAAGAAGAATTGGTTGATATTGTGTACTTGCAGTTTCAGAAAGCCTTTGACAAGGTGCCACACATGAGCCTACTTAACAAGCTATGAGCCTTTGGTATTACAGGGAAGATTCTAAAATGATGAAGCAGTGGCTGATTAGCAGGAGGCAAAGAGTGGGAAAGGATGGAGCCTTTTCTGGTTGGCTGCTGGTGGCTGGTGGTGTTCCACAGGGGTCTGTGATGGGACCAATTCCTTTTACATTATATGTCAATGATTTGAATGATGGCTTTGTTGCAAGGTTTGCAGATGATATGAAGATACGTAATTTTGAGGAGGTAGAAAGGCTACAGAAGGACTTGGACAGATTAGGAGAATGGAAATGGAATAGAGTGTCGGGGAGTGTATGGTCATGCACTTTGGTTAAAGAAATGAAAGCACACACATCAAAGTTGCTGGTGAACACAGCAGGCCAGGCAGCATCTCTAGGAAGAGGTACAGTCGACGTTTCGGGCCGAGACCCTTCATCGGGACTAACTGAAGAAAGAGCTAGTAAGAGATTTGAAAGTGGAAGGGGGAAGGGGAGATCCAAAATGATAGGAGAAGACAGGACGGGGAGGGATGGAGCCAAGAGCTGGACAGGTGATTGACAAAAGGGATATGAGAGGATCATGGGACAGGAGGCCCAGGGAGAAGGAAAAGGGAGAGAGGGGGAAAAACCCAGAGGATGGGCAATGGGTATAGTCAGAGGGACAGAGAGAGAAAAAGGAGAGAGAGAGAAAGAATGTGTGTATATAAATAAATAACGGATGGGGTACAAGGGGGAGGTGGGGCATTAGTGGAAGTTAGAGAAGTCAATGTTCATGTCATCAGGTTGGAGGCTACCCAGACGGAATATAAGGTGTTGTTCCTCCAACCTGAGTGTGGCTTCATCTTTACAGCAGAGGAGGCCGTGGATAGACATGTCAGAATGGGAATGGGATGTGGAATTAAAATGTGTGGCCACTGGATGATCCTGCTTTCTCTGGCGGACAGAGCGTAGGTGTTCAGCAAAGCCGTCTCCCAGTCTGCGTCGGGTCTCGCCAATATATAGAAGGCCACATCGGGAGCACCGGATGCAGTATATCACCCCAGCTGACTCACAGGTGAAGTGTCGCCTCACCTGGAAGGACTGTCTGGGGCCCTGAATGGTGGTAAGGGAGGAAGTGTAAGGGCATGTGTAGCACTTGTTCCACTTACAAGGATAAGTGCCAGGAGGGAGATCAGTGGGGAGGAATGGGGGGGTACGAATGGACAAGGGAGTCGCGTAGGGAGCGATCCCTGCGGAAAGCCGGGGGGGGAGAGAAAGAACATTCCCATTCTGATAGGTCTATCCACGGCCTCTTCAACTGTAAAGATGAAGCCACACTCAGGTTGGAGGAACAACACCTTTTATTCCGTCTGGGTAGCCTCCAACCTGGTGGCATGAACATTGACTTCTCTAACTTCCGCTAATGCCCCACCTCCCCCTCGTACCCCATCTGTTATTTATTTATATACACACATTCTTTCTCTCTCTGTCCCTCTGACTATACCCCTTACCCATCCTCTGGGTTCCCCCCCCCACCTTTTCCTTCTCCCTGGGCCTCCTGTCCCATGATCCTCTCAAATCTCTTTTGCCAATCACCTGTCCAGCTCTTGGCTCCATCCCTCCCCCTCCTGTCTTCTCCTATCATTTTGGATATCCCCCTCCCCCTCCCACCTTTAAATCTCTTACTAGCTCTTCCTTCAGTTAGTCCTGACGAAGGGTCTCAGCCTGAAACGTCGACTGTACCTCTATCTAGAGATGCTGCCTGGCCTGCTGCGTTCACCAGCAACTTTGATGTGTGTTGCTTGAATTTCCAGCATCTGCAGAATTCCTCGTGTTTATGAAATGAATGCACTAACTGTTTTCTAAATGGAGAGAAAATACAAAAAAAATTTGAGCTGCAAAGGGAGTTGGCAGTCCTTTTGCAGGATTCCCTAAAGGTTAACTTGCAGGTTGGATCTGTGGTAAGGAAGGCAAATGTGATGTTCGCATTCCTTTGAAGAGGACTAAAATATAAAAGAATGGATATAATGTTGAGACATTATAAAGCACTGGTGAGGCCTCACTTGGGGTATTTGAGTACCTTAACTTAGAAAGGATGTGCTGAAACTGAAGAGGGTTCAAAGGAGGTTCACAAAAATGATTCCAGGATTGAATGGCTTGTCATATAAAGAACATTTGATGGCTCTGGACTGTAATCACTGGAATTCAGAAGAATGAGTGGTGACCTCATTCAAACCTATGTAATGGTGAAAGACCTTGACAGAGTGGATGTGGAGAGGATGTTTCCTACAGTGGGAGAGTCTAAGACTAGAGGACACAGCCTCAGAATAGAAGAGCATCGGCGTCCTTTTAGAATGGAGATGAGGAGGAATTTCTTTAGCTGGAGAGTGTGAATCTGTAGAATTCGTTGCCACAGGCAGCTGTGGAGGCTAAATCTGTATGTACATTTAAGTAGAGGTTGATAGATTGGTCAGGACAGGAAGGGATATGGGGAGAAGGCAGGAGATTGGGGCTGAGAGGAAAATTGGATCAGCCATGATGAAATGGTGGAGCAGACTCGATGAACCAAATTGCATAATTCTGCTCTAGATCTGATGATGTTATGGTCTTATATTGAAATACCCCATGATTATTGTGACATTGCCCTTTTTGCATGCCTTTTCTATCTCCCATTGTAATTTGTCACCCAGATCCTCGCTACTGTTTGGAGGCCTGTTTACAGCTGCCATCAGGGTCTTTTTACTTTTGCAGTTTCTTAACCCTACCCACATGGATTCTATATCTTCCAATATTACGTCACTTTTTTTAAGGATTTGATTTCATTTTTTACCAATAGAACAACCCCATCCCCTCTGCTTATCTGCCTGACCTTTCAAAACAATGTGTAACCTTGGATGTTAAGCTTCCAACTGTTATCTTCTTTCAGCCTCAACTCAGTGATACTCACAATATCATACCTGCCAATGTCTTGCTGTGCTACCTTATTCCAGAAACTGCATGCATTCAAAATTATATCTTCAGTTCATACCTGTCAATCTCCTACTGCGCTACCTTATTCTGTAAACTGCATGCATTGAAAGTAACATCTTCAGTCCTGTTTTCATCAGCCTTTTCAATCTTGCACCCATGTCTGGAGGTTAAATTCTTATCCATGTGTGAGGTTTTTGTCATTTTATTTATTCTGGAGCCTTTCAGAACCTCCCCTGCACTCTCCTTCCCTTTTACTTTATCCTCACTTTTCTAAACTGTTGAACACACCCCTACTATTTATTTTAAAAACACTCTTCCCCCCTCATCCCACTGACTGCAATTTTGCCCTATCAATTGTCTGTCCTTCCTCGCACACTGCATCTACTTTGATACCATCTGCCCCATCACTTCAGTTCCCATCCCACTACTAAATTAGTTTAAACCCTCCCCAGCAGCTCTAGCAAGCCTCGGATGTTGGTCAGTTAAATAACTGTGGCATCCCAGCTCCTATACTCAGTGCTCTGACTGATGTGGGCCTGTGTGTCAAATGCCACCTTTACCACCCTGTCTGCTTGTGACACCTCTTCCAGTGAACCATTCACTTTCATCCCTAGGCCTCTCTGTTCAATAACACTTCCCAAGGCCTTACCATTCACTGTATAAGTCCTACCCTGGGGTTATGGGATCAGCTGGATTCAATTGATGAATGACTTTAAAGAGCTAACAAAGTATATCGATAAGGGTGGGGCAGTATATGGAATTTTTCAAGGCTTTTGACAAGGTCCCACATGGGAGACAGGTTCAAAAGGTTAGGGCTAGGGCCCAGGGAATCCAGGGAAAAATGATAAATTGGACTCAAACTTGACTTGGCAATGTCTGATGCTAGAAGAATACTTCTGTGATTGGATGCTAGTGACTTTGTAATATACGGGAATGACTTGGATTTGGATGTGTGAGACATGATCATTTAGTTCACAGCTGATGTGCTTAGGCTGCAGAGAGATATTGATGTGTTCGTGAAGTAGGCTGAAAAATGACAGGTACATGTGAGTTGATGAGAGATGAAGCCAGGATTTGCATCATGAATCACAAACAAGGGAAAATCTGCAGGTGCTGGAAATCCAAGCAGCACACACAAACTATGGAGGGACTCAGCAGGCCAGGCAGCATCTGTGGAAGAGATTAAACAGTCGAAGTTTTGGGCTGAAACCCTTCATCAGGACTGGAAAAAAAATGATGAGAAATCAGAGTAAAAAAGGAGGGGGAAGGGAGGAAGAGACTGGGAGGGGGAGGGGTGAAGTAAAGAGCTGGATACAGTAGATAACCCCAACAGATTCACAAGTGAAATGTTGCCAAACAGTCCTTCCAGGTGAGGCCACATTTCACCTGTGCACCTTTTGAAGTCATCTACTGTATCTGGTGCTCCAGGTGTGGCCTCCTGTATATCAGTGATTGGGAGACCGCTTCGCCGAGCACCTATGCTCCGTCCACCAGAAAAAGCAGGATCTCCCAGTGGCCACCTATTTTAATTATACTTCCTATTCCCATTCCGACATGTCAGTCCATGGCCTCCTCTACTGCCACACTGAGGCCACACTCAGGTTGGAGGAGCAACACCTTATATTCTGTCTGGGTAGCCTCCAACCTGATGTCATGAATATCGATTTCTGGAACTTCTGTAATGGCCCCTCTCCTTCACCATTCCCCATTCCCATTTCCCTCCCTCGCCTTATCTCCTTACCTGTCCACTGACTCCCTGTGGTGCTCCTCCCCCTTCCCTTTCTTCCATGGCCTTCTGTCCTGTCCTATCAGACTCCCCCTTCCCCAGCCCTTTATCTCTTTCACCAATCGACTCCCCAGCTCTTTACTTCACCCCTCCTCTCCTCCTGGTTTCACCTGTCACCTGCTAGCTTGTATTTCTTCCTCCCCTCCACCCACCTTTTTACTCTGATTTCTCATCTTTTTTCTCCAGTCCTACTTAAGGGTTTCAGCCCAAAATGTCAACTGTGCTCGTTTCCATAGATGCTGCTTGGCCTGCTGAGTTCCTCCAGCACTGTATGTGTGTTGCTGTGCACCATGAATGGTAGGCTCTTGGGGTGTATTGAGGAACAGAGAGACATAGATCCTTGAAGGTGACAACACAAGTACACAACATGGTTAGGAAGTCAGATTGGCTGTGGTGTTATTTGGGGCATTGGAGTAGGTATTCTGTGCTCCAACTTTGATCTGACCTTAGCTGGAATGCTACCTGCTTTAGGAAGGATGTAAGAGCATTGGATGTAGTGCAGAGAAGATTCACAGAAAAGTTGCGTGGTTGGTGCAGTTCTGTATGAGGAGAACTCTGAGGATCTCGGTTTGTTTCACTACATGGAGAATGCTAACAGACAACACAAAACAGGCCCTTCAACCCATCTTGTCCATGCCAGTTATTCTGCCCAGTTCCATATACCTGCAGCTGGACCATATCCACGTACTCATCTAAATTTCTGATAAATACTGCAATTGAACCCATATCCATCACTTCCGCTGGCAGCTTTTTACACTCGCATCACCCTCTGAGTGAAGAAGTTCTCCTTCTGGTTCCTCTTAATCTATGACCTCTAGGTATGATTGAGGTACTTAATTTTTGAGGGTGTTGATAACGTAGACTGGTGGAAGCTTCTCCACAAATCAGAGCTAGGTAAAACTGGAGGCACTGGTTTTCTAAACAGAGCATAAGATTAGATTCGATTTGATTAGATTCAACTTTATTGTCATTGTGCCGAGTACAGATACAAAACCAAAGAAAATGACCAGAAATGCAAAGAATAGTGTTATTTACAAAATAACTATGAATAAAAAGTAAGTGCTGCAGCACACAAATATAAAAGTACTGAGACAGTACAATATGGGTGCAATACTGCTTAGCGCTGTTCAGCAGGGTCATAGCCTCAGGGAAGAAGCTCTTCCTGTGCCTGCTGGTGCGGACGTGGAGGCTCCTGTATCGCCTACCGGTTGGGAGGAGAGTAAAAAGTCCATGGTTAGAGTGAAATGCATCCTTGATAATGCTTTTCGCCCTGCCCAGGCAGCGTTTATGGTAGATGTTCTCAATGGTGGGCAATTGGGTGCCGATAATCCGCTGGGCAGTTTTCACCACATGCTGGAGTGCTTTGCGGTCCGATATGGGACAATTGCCATACCAGACTGAGATGCAGTTGGTGAGTATGCTCTCAATGGTACAGCGGTAAAAGTCCATCAGTACCCTGGGACAGAGGTGAGCTTTCTTGATGCTCCACAGAAAATAAAGGTACTGTTGCGCCTTTTTGATCAGGATGGAGGAGTTCAGGGACCAGGTGAGATCCTCGGAAATGTGGACACCAAGGAATTTGAAGCTTGATACATGCTCCACTACAGCTCCGTTGATGTAGATGGGGATGTGAGTGTGGCTCCTAGCATGCCTGAAGTCCACAGTGATCTCCTTGATCTTCTAGGTGTTAAGGACCAGGTTGTTGTGGCAATATTCCACATTTTGGAAAAGTTCAATGTTAGAACAACCGGAGCAGCTTAGCAGGAGTCATAGTTAATTCTGAAGCTCAGATCTGCTGTATTAAGCTGGGCTGTTGTTAGGGTAGATGACTAGACTAATAACACAGACCCATGAAGAGGCATGAGTTCAGGTCCCATAACAGTTGTAAAATTCTAAGAATTAACTTGTAATAGTAATCATGAAGTTACCAGGTTAGTGTGAGTCTATCTGGATGGAGCTCATGGAGTAAGAGGCATTTGTCGCGGCTCCAGCTTTCACAACCTACTTTCCACTGTTAGATTTGTTTAAAGTTTGAAGTTTTTTTACTTTTGTTGAAGGATTTACGATTCAATTACAATGGCTGATACTCAATCTGGAATCGAATTAAGAGGTGGTAAAACTCTTCCTGAAGTTAAACAAATAAAGAAATCAGAGGAAGTCTCTACTTCAGAAAGAATGCTTTCTTTAATAGAAGTTATTAATGCTAAGATCGGTATGGTGGACACCAAGATCGATAAACTGACGAACGCTAATGAAAAGCTTGCAAAAACCATTTTCGCTGTTCAGGAATCTTTGAAGAATCTGGAAGTTCAATATCAGACGTTTAACCAGATTACTCATAGAATTGAAAGAGAACAGGAGTTAATGAGTCAAACAATTAAAGAACAAGAATTAAAAATGTCTTTAATGGAAAAGAAAATTAATGAGGTTACTTCGGAGTTATCAAGAATTAAGAAGAAAACGATCGATCTGGAAAGCAGAAGTCACAGGATGAATTTATGCATACTGGGTTTGCCTGAAAATACGGAAACCGGTGAGCCATTAAAGTTCTTTTCAAACATGCTATATCCAATTTTTAGTGAGATTCTTGAAGCCTGTCCGATACTGAACAGAGCCCACCGAATTCCACATCTTAAGCCTTCAGCCGAAATGAAACCTCGTCCTGTGATATTATGTTTGCATTATTTTACAAACAGAGAAGGTATTCTTTGGCATGCAAGCAAAACATACATAGGCATCCATTAGTCTTGCGAGACCATGGATCTGTGCCTGGAAAGTCTTCACTCTCCAGGGCACAGGACTGGGCAAGGTTGTATGGAAGACCAGCAGTTGCCCATGCTGCAAGTCTCCCCTCTCCACGACACCGATGTTGTCCAAGGGAAAGGCATTAGGACCCATACAGCTTGGCACTAGTGTCATCGCAGAGCAACGTGTGATTAAGTGCCTTGCTCAAGGACACAACACATTGCCTCAGCTGGGGCTCAAACTCACGACCTTCAGGTCGCTAGTCCAATGCCTTAACCACTTGGCCACTTGCAAGGAAAAGGGATAAGCTAATTTATAACGGAGTAAAGATTCGTATAGTTGAAGTTCTTACCCCAGAGATTTATTTTGAAAGAATTAAATATTGGGGGTCATGGCTGAACTTTATAAGATCAACTGTCGTCCCTGTCTGTGTTATCCGGCTCGTCTGATAATTACTCCACCTAATACTCGTCCAAAACGGATTGATTCCCCAGAAGACGGTTGGAAATTTATAAATGAGTTTAAGCCCATTTCGCAAGCAATTTGAAAAGTTAATCCTTAGCTGGGAGCTGTTTGTAGCGGCTTCGATGAAAGTCTGTTCCACATTTTATGAGTGCCCAGACATGGAGTTGGTTGATTTACTTAGATCTGTTGCTGTTTGCTTTAATAGTTAATGTAGTTTTGGATTTAATATATATATATATATATATATATATATATTTACTTATTTTTCTCTTTGATTTATAAGTCTTTAACATTAGTTGTAGTATATTAGTTGGTGTAGCTCCTCAGAGACCGTGTTAGGGATCTGGAGCTGCAGCTTGATGACCTACTGCTTATCAGGGAAAGTGAAGAGGTAATAGACAGGCGCTACAGGGAGGTAGTCATCCCTAGGCTACAGGGGTCAGAAAACTGGGTCACTGTCAAGAGAGGAAAGGAAACTGCCCGGATAGTGGAGAACACACCTGTGGCTGTCCCCCTCAGCAACAACTATCTTGTTCTGGATGCTGTTGAGGGGGATGACCTGACAGGGGACGCCCACGGTGACCGGGTCTCTGGCACTGAGCCTGGTGCTGTTGTGCAGGAGAGAAGGAGGGAGAGGAGGAATACGGTAGTCGTAGGGAATTCCATAGTCAGGGGAATGGACAGGAGATTCTGTGAGCCTGATAGAGATACCCGCATGTTGTGTTGCCTCCCAGGTGCCAGAGTACGGGATGTCTCGGATCGGGTCCTGAATATTCTGAAGGGGGAGGGTGAGCAGCCAGTTGTCTTGGTACATGTTGGTACCAATGACATAGATAGGACAAAGGTGGAGGTCCTGAAGAGAGATTTCCAGGAGTTAGGAAGGAAGCTGAGAAGCAGGACCTCCAGGGTAGTAATCTCGGGATTGCTACCTGTGCCACATGCTAGTGTGGCAAGAATAGTAGGATCAAGCAGATGAATGCGTGGCTGAGAGACTGGTGCAGGGGGCAGGGCTTCAGATTCTTGGATAATTGGGATCTCTTCTGGGGGAAGTTTGATCTTTTCAAAACGGACAGGTTACACCTGAACCCGAAGGGGACCAATATCCTGGCGGGAAAGTTTAATAGAGCTGTTAGGGAGGCTTTAAGCTAATTTGGCAGGGGAATGGGAACAGGAACGACAGAGCGGAGGAAGAGGAAAACAGAAATAAATCTAAGACAGTGAGCAGTAAAGATGTCAGGAAAGACAGGCAGGTGATGGGGCACATTTGTAGCCATTAGGATGAGTTGCAGTGAAATCAAAGCGAAATGTATCAACTACTGGTCTTAAGGTGTTATACTTAAATGCACGCAGCATAAGGAATAAGGTGGATAATCTTGTCGTACAGCTACAGATTGGCAGGTATGATATTGTGGCCATCACTGAGACGTGGCTAAAGGATGCATGTCTCTGAGAGCTGAACGTCCAAGGATACACGGTGTATCGGAAGGATAGGAAGGTAGGCAGAGGGGGAGGCGTGGCTTCATTGGTAAGAAATGATATTAAATCATTAGAAAGAGGTGATATAGGATCGGAAGGTGCAGAATCTTTATGGGTCGAGCTAAGAAATCGCAGGGGTAAAAGGACCCTGAAGGCAGTTATTTATAGGCCTTGAAACAGCTGCAGGGATGTGGACTACAAATTACAACAGGAAATAGAAAAGGCTTGTCAGAAGGGCAGTGTTATGATAATTGTGGGGGATTTTAACATGTGAGTGGATTGGGAAAACCAGGTCGGCACTGGATCTCAAAAGAGAAAATTTGTAGAATGTCTGCGAGATGGCTTTTTAGAACAGCTTGTTGTTGAGCCCACGAGGGGATCGGCTGTACTGGATTGGGTATTGTATAATGAACCGGAGGTGATTAGAGAGATTGAGGTGAAGGAACCCTGAGGAGGCAGTGATCATAATATGATTGAGTTCACTGTGAAATTTGAAAACGAGAAGCCGAAATCTGATGTGTTGGTATTTCAGTGGAGTAAAGGAAATTACAGTGGCATGAGAGAGGGACCGGCCAAAGTTGACTGGAAAGGGACACTGGCGGGAAAGACGGCAGAGCAGCAGTGCCTGGAGTTTATGTGAGAAGTGCAAGACAGGTATATTCCAAAAAAGAAGAAATTTTCGAATGGAAAAAGGATGTAACCGTGGTTGACAAGAGAAGTCAAAGCCAAAGTTAAAGCAAACGAGAGGGCATACAAGGAAGCAAAAATTAGTGGGAAGATAGAGGATTGGGAAGTTTTTAAAACCTTACAAAAGGAAACTAAGAAGGTCATTAAGAGGGAAGAGATTAACTATGAAAGGAAGTTAACAAATAATATCAAAGAGGATACTAAAAGCTTTTTCAGGTATATTAAGAGTAGAAGACGGGTGAGAGTAGATATAGGACCGATAGAAAATGATGCTGGAGAAATTGTAATGGGAGGTAAGGAGTTGGCAGAGGAACTGAATGAGTATTTTGCATCAGTCTTCACTGAGGAGGACATCAGCAGTATACCGGACACTCAAGGGTGGCAGGGAAGAGAAGTGTGTGCAGTCACAATTACGACAGAGAAAGTACTCAGGAAGCTGAATAGTCTAAAGGTAGATAAATCTCCTGGACCAGATGGAATGCATCCGCGTGTTCTGAAGGAAGTAGCTGTGGAGATTGCGGAGGCATTAGCGATGATCTTTCAAAAGTCAATAGATTCTGGCATGGTTCCGGAGGACTGGAAGATTGCAAATATCACTCTGCTATTTAAGAAGGGGGCAAGGAAGCAGAAAGGAAATTATAGACCTGTTAGCTTGACATCGGTGGTTGGGAAGTTGTTGGAGTCGATTGTCAAGGATGAGGTTACAGAGTACCTGGAGGCATATGACAAGATAGGCAGAACTCAGCATGGATTCCTTAAAGGAAAATCCTGCCTGACAAACCTATTACAATTTTTTGAGGAAATTACCAGTAGGCTAGACAAGGGAGATGCAGTGGATGTTGTATATTTGGATTTTCAGAAGGCCTTTGACAAGTTGCCACACATGAGGCTACTTAACAAGATAAGAGCCCATGGAATTACGGGAAAGTTGCATACGTGGATAGAGCGTTGGCTGATTGGCAGGAAACAGAGAGTGGGAATAAAGGGATCCTATTCTGGTTGGCTGCCGGTTACCAGTGGTATTCCACAGGGGCCCATGTTGGGGCCGCTTCTTTTTACATTGTACATCAACGATTTGGATTATGGAATAGATGGCTTTGTGGCTAAGTTTGCTGACGATGCGACGATAGGTGGAGGGGCCAGTAGTGCTGAGGAAACAGAGAATCTGCAGAGAGACTTGGATAGATTGGAAGAATGGGCAAAGAAGTGGCAAATGAAGTACAATGTTGGAAAGTGAATGGTTATGCACTTTGGCAGAAGTTATAAACGGGCAGACTATTATTTAAATGGGGAAAGAATTCAAAGTTCTGAGATGCAACGGGACTTGGGAGTCCTTGTACAGGATACCCTTAAGGTTAACCTCCAGGTTGAGTCGGTAGTGATGAAGGCGAATACAATGTTAGTATTCATTTCTAGAGGAATGGAGTATAGGAGCAGGGATGTGATGTTGAGGCTCTATAAGGCGCTGGTGAGACCTCACTTGGAGTACTGTGGGCAGTTTTGGTCTCCTTATTTAAGAAAGGATGTGCTGACATTGGAGAGGGTACAGAGAAGATTCAGTAGAATAATTCCGGGAATGAGAGGGTTGACATATGAGGAATGTTTGTCCGCTCTAGTCAGAGGGTAGTGAATCTATGGAATTTGTTGCCACGGGCAGCAGTGGAGGCCAAGTCATTGGGTGTATTTAAGGCTGAGATTGATCGGTATCTGCGTAGCCAGGGCATCAAAGGTTATGGTGGGAAGGCGGGGGAGTGGGACTAAATGGGAGAATGGATCAGCATGATAAAATGGCGGAGCAGACTCAATGGGCCGAATGGCCGACTTCTGCTCCTTTGTCTTATGGTCTTATGGTTGGATTTATCTTTTTTTGGATGCATGGTTACGTATTTTAAATGAATCTAAGATGGCTGTTGTTAATTAGGTGTTAACTTTAAAGGCATCCGCTAGTCTTGCGATCTGCGCCTGGAAAGTTTTCACTCTCCAGGGCTCAGGCCTGGGCAAGGTTGTATGGAAGACCAGCAGTTGCCCATGCTGCAAGTCTCCCCTCTCCACGACACCACTGTTGTCCAAGGGAAGGGCATTAGGACCCATACAGCTTGGCACCAGTGTCGTCGCAGAGCAATGTGTGATTAAGTGCCTTGCTCAAGGACACAACGCGTTGACTCGGCCGGGGCTTGAACTCACGACCTTCAGGTCGCTAGTCCAATGCTTTAACCACTTGGCCACGTGCCCACTATTGTTAGACATAATATGAAAATATTTGGAATTTGTTTATTTCTTTATGTACCCTTTGTTATGTCTTTTTGGTGGTGGTAATGTATTACTTTGTAAGCATGGGCTGCTGACTGAGACAGAAGTCAAGGATCATTAGAGTAGCATGCTGTCCGCCTATTGGACAGTTTCCGGGCTTTCGGGGGAGGAGGGTGGATCTATTGGATTAGAATTTTTTTTCGGCTAGGCAGTCCTGAGAGTTTTTTTTGTCAATTATCTTGCTTTTCTTTCTGATCGAGTCATGCTTTGTCTTTTTACAGATTTAGTTTGCACCTGAGCATTAGCTTACTTTATAAAATTTTTCATTAAACTTTAAGTATAGATCTTAATAAAATTAATATTGTATCTTAGAATCTGAATGGTATGAACCAACCTATTAAGCACAGAAAGATTTTTAAGAAATTAAAAACACTTTATGTGGATATTATTTTTGCACAGGAGACTCATATCCATAGGCAGGATGAAAACAGTTTTTTTTAAATTTTGGAAGGAACCCTTATTTCATTCTTTAGCAATAAATAAAATAAGAGGGGTATCTATTTTTATTAATTCTAAAATCCCTTTTGTACATTTTAATACTGTTACTGATTTAATTGGAAGATATTTAATTGTTACTGCTCTATGTGGTCAAAAGTTAGCTTTGTTGTGTGTTTATGCACCTAATATAGCTAGCCCTGAATTTTTTAAGAAGCTATTTTCTATGCTGCCGAATTTAAATGAATATAAGTTGATTACGGGTGGTGACTTTATCTGCTGTCTCAATCCGTCAATTGACAGATCGTCCACCAATCCGTCGCTTCGTAATAAAGCTGCAACTTGTATTAATTCTTTTTTATTAGAATACGGTCTGGTTGATACTTGGAGATTTATGTATCCTAAGGATAAGGATTTTTCTTTTTTTCACATGTATACCATAAATACTCAAGAATTGATTATTTTTTGCTGGACACGCGATTGGTGCCCTCTGTTGCTGATTGTGCGTATGATGTGATTGTGTTGTCGGATCATGCACCCATGAAATAAACTTTGAAGTTCTCTGATAATATTCTGAAGATACCTCAGTGGAGATTTAATGCTAAATTTCTACAAGATTCAACATTTGTAAGTTTTATTAAAGAGCAAATTTCTCTATTTTTTTAATTAAATACAACTGAGGGAATGTCAAATTTCGTTATTTGGGATACGATGAAGTCTTTTCATAGGGGACAGATGATTTCATACTCAGTAGGTTTAAGAAGAAAAACCAAGGTGGAACCTTTAGTGATTACTAATAGGATTAAAGAAATGAAGTTTATTCAGTAATGTCTAGTGAAGATCTCTATAAGGATAAAGGGTGGAACTCTAAACACAGTATGACTTGCCTTCGACTTTTCCCATTAAACAGCAACTTCTTAAATCTAAAAGTCAATTTTATATACAAACCCCATTTCCAGAAAGGTTGGGATATTTTCCAAAATGCAATAAAAACAAAAATCTGTGATATGTTAATTCACATGAACCTTTATTTAACTGACAAAAGTACAAAGAAAAGATTTTCAATAGTTTTACTGACCAACTTCATTGTATTTTGTAAACATACACAAATTTAGAATTTGATGGCTGCAACACACTCAACAAAAATTGGGACAGAGGCATGTTTGCCATTGTGTTACATCACCTTTCCTTTTAATAACCCTTTTTAATCGTTTTGGAACTGAGGATACTAATTGTAGTAGATTTGCAATTGGCAATTTTGTCCATTCTTGCTTGATATAAGACTTCAGCTGCTCAACAGTCCGTGGTCTCCGTTATCTGATTCTCCTCTTCAAGATGCGCCATACATTTTCAATAGGAGATAGATCTGGACTGGCAGCAGGCCAGTCAAGCACACGCACTCTGTGTCTACAAAGCCATGCTGTTGTAGCCTGTGCAGTGCAGAATGTGGTCTGGCATTGTCCTGCTGAAATAAGCATGGATGTCCCAGGAAGAGACGTCGCTTTGATGGCAACATATGTCTCTCTAAAATCCTAATATACGCCTCAGAGTCAATGGTACCTTCATATACATGCAACTCACCCATGCTGTGGGCACTGATGCACCCCCCATACCATCACAGATGCTGGCTTTTGCACCTTTCGCTGATAACAATCTGGATGGTCGTTTTCATCTTTGGCACGGAGAACTCGACACCCGTTTTTTTCCGAAAACTAGCTGAAATGTGGACTCATCTGACCACAGCACACGGTTCCACAGTCTTTCGGTCCATCTGAGATGAGCTCGGGCCCAGAGAACTCGCCAGCATTTCTGCATAGAGTTGATGTATGGCTTCCTCCTTGCGTAATACAGTTTCACGTTGCATTTCTGGATGCAGCGACGGACTGTGTTGAGTGACAATAGTTTTCCGAAGTACTCCCGAGCCCAGGTGGCTATAATTGTCACAGTAGCATGACGGTTTCTTAGGCAGTGCCGCCTGAGGGCTCGAAGATCACGCGCATTCAACAGTGGTTTCCGACCTTGCCCTTTACGCTCTGAGATGTCTCTGAATTCTCTGAATCTTTTCACAATATTATGTACTGTAGATGTTGAAAGACCTAAATTCTCCGCAATCTTGCATTGAGAAATGTTCCTTTTGAACTGACTAACAATTCTCCCACGAATGTTAGCACAAAGGGGTGAGCTACGACCCATCCTTGCTTGCAAAGACTGAGCCTTTGATGGACACTACTTTTATACCCAGTCATGATAACTCGCCTGCTACCAATTAGCCTGCTTAATGTGGAGTCTTCCAAACTGGTGTTACTTGAATATTCTGTGCACTTTTCAATCTTATTTTAACTCTGTCTCAACTTTTGTTGAGTGTGTTGCAGCCATCAAATTCTAAATTTGTCTAAATTTACAAAATACAATTAAGTTGGTCAGTAAAACTAATGAAAATCTTTTCTTTGTACTTTTGTCAGTTAAATAAAGGTTCACATGAATTAACATAGCACAGATTTTTGTTTTTATTGCATTTTGGAAAATATCCCAACTTTTCTGGAAATGGGGTTTGTACATGGGGACAGGTCAGGCAAATTAAAAGCAAATATGGCTAGAAGGCAGATCCTGAAAATACGAAGACCTGATAGAACTGAAACGGTAGATCCTTATAAAATAAGGTATTTATGGATTTCTACTCTAACCTTTATAAATCTGAATTTTCAGACAATATTACTTTTATGAATAGATTTTTGCAAAAACTGAATATACCTAAAATTTCTATCCAAGATATGAATACATTAGATGCACCTATTAAACAAGAGGAAATAGCAAGGCCTATATCCTCTTCCCAACCAGGTAAGGCTCCGGGACCGGATGGATATACAGTGGAATATGTCAAATTTTCACTGATTCTATATCCTCTGGGAATCTCCTGGAAACTTTTTATGAAGCATCAATCTCATTAATTCCTAAAAAAGAAAAAGATTTATCTGAATGCGCTTCCTATAGACCAATTTCTCTACTGAATGTGGATTTTAAAATTCTTTCTAAGATCTTGGCTAATAGACTTGAGAGTATTTTACCTCGTGTTATTTCCAATGATCAAACTGAATTTATTAAAAATAGGTGTTCACATTTTAACATTGTAAGATTATTAAACATTATTCACTCCTCTCCATCTAAAGAATCTGAATGTGTTGTTTCTCTTGATGCAGAGAAAGCCTTTGATAGGGTGGAGTGGTCTTTCTTATTTGAGGTTTTGGAAAGATTTAATTTTGGTCCAGGATTTATTTCCTGGGTCAAATTGATCTATCTAGCCCCTATGGCTGTGGTTATAACTAATAATCAAAAATCTCCTTACTTTAGATTGTACAGAGGTACTCGGTAGGGATGTCCTCTCAGCTGTTTATTATTTAACTTGGCTTTAGAACCCCTTGCTATTGCTCTTAGAGATTCCAATACTGTTCAGGGTATTAAGAGAGGGAACAGAGTACACAAGGTTTCGTTGTATGCAGATGAACTGTAAGTTTATATTTCAGCTCATAGGAAACCTATTCCTTCTATGTTATCTATATTTTCTGAATTCAGTAGTTTTTCTGGATATAAATTATATTTACATAAAAATGAGCTATTTCCCATTAATAATTACTCAGATCAATATCATCAAGTACCTTTTAGTATTGCTAAAAATTAATTTACCAATCTTGGTATTAAAATTACTAAAAATTTTAAGGACCTGTATAAATATAATTTTCTCCCATTAATTGATTACACCCAACAAATGCTTTCTAAATGGTCACCTATGACATTATCATTAATAGGTCAAATTAATGCTATTAAAATGATAGTTCTACTGAAATTCTTATATATATTTCAGGCAGTTCCTTCCTTTGTTCCTAAAACGTTTTTTGACAGAATAGACTCTATAATCTTTTCTTATATTTGGAATAATAAAAATCCTAGATTGAGTAAACCCTTATTGCAGAAATTAAAAAAGGACGGTGGTATGGCTTTGCCAAATTTTAGAATGTATTATTGGGCAATTAATATTGGATATATTACTTTTTGGATTCATTATTCAGACATACATGAATGTCCTTCATGGTTGGATTTGGAGGGAAACTCTGGCCTCTTTACTGGGAGCTCCCCTCCCCTTTTTGTTTTCTAAGATTAGTAGACAAGACTTTAATCCCATTATTAAACACACATTAAGAATTTGGTTTTGGTTTCAGTTTTGTAGATTTTTTGAGTTAAATAATTTTGTTCTTTCTAGTAATATCCATTTCAATTATTTTTTTATACCATCAATTTTGGATAAGGCCTTTTTAATTTGGAAAACCAAGGGAATAACAACTTTTTCAGGTTTGTTTTTAGGGGATTGTTTAATGTCTTTTTCTCAGTTAGTGGATAAATATGATTTATCTAATGTACACTTTTTTTATATATTTACAAATCAGGAATTTTTTACGTGGTTTGCTGCCAAGTTACCCTTCTCCTTATCTACCTAATATGATAGATGCTCTCTTTCAGCTTAACCCACTTCAAAAAGGGTTGATAGCTATAATTTATAAACGGTTATTGAATTTATGAATGATACCTAACAATAAAATTAAATGTGCTTGGGAATTGGAATTTCAAGAGTCATTTTCAGATAATCAATGGAGTAAAATTTTTCATTGGGTTAATAACTCATCTATTTGTGCCTGCCATTCCTTGATACAGTTCAAGGTAGTACATCGGGCCCATATGTCAAAGGATAAACTAGCATGTATTTTTTCCAACATCAATCCTATTTGTTACAGATGTAATATTGAGGTGGTCACTTTAACTCATATGTTTTGGTCTTGTATAAAGCTAGATGATTTTTGGAGAGATATTTTTAAAACGCTATCATAAGTCTTGGATCTGGACCTACAACCTAATTTACTTACGGCAATCTTTGGGATTATCCCATCGGAAGCAGGAAATACTCCTGTTTCCGCTCAACGTATGATAGCCTTTTCAACTTTATTGGCCAGGAGAGCCATTTTAATGAAGTAGAAGGATTCTAATCCACCTACCGTCTTTTATTGGCTTTCCTCCATTATGTCCTGTTTAAGTTTAGAGAAAATAAGAAGTTGGACATTTGATACATCCTTTAAATTTGAGCAAATCTAGCAACTTTTTATTCAATATTTTCATTTGATTTGATTTATTTTTTGTCGAAGTTTTAGATTTGATCAGAAAGTCTTTCCTTTTTATTTGATCGTATCCTCAGAATGGACTGCTCAGTCCCTTTTTTCCCCTTTCCTCGTATAGTGTAGTGGTTTTTTTTTCTTCTTCATTTAAAAATTTAAAGTTTTTTTTCTCTCACCATGAATTGATGAGAGGAGAATTAGCTGTCTTCTTTTTTATTATATACTACATATTAGTTTAATATGTATTATAGCTTAATACTATGTATGATTTTGCTAATGTCTATTTCACTTCCTGTTTGTATTGTTATTGATATATATATTTGAGATAATTCTCCTTTTGTTTGTATATATGCTCTTTTTAAATCAATAAAAAGATTAATAAAGAAAGAGTCGATCTGTTTCACCAATATCCTCCAGGGAAAGAAGTCTGTTGATCTTGGCCTGTCTAGGTTAAGCACGTCTAAAGTGTCAAAGCAAAATGATTGACTCTGAAATGAGCGGCCGTATTGAGATGTGCAAGGCATTTTAAAGATCAACAATCAAAATATACTTTCCTTGTCAACAATTTCTACTTCTGATGAAGAAACATGCAAAAAGAAACTTATTTCCCTTGTCTGTTTAACTATTTTTCTCTTAAACCTATCAGTGACGTTTCTCTTTTTCCTTTCCCCCTCCTAAGCTGCTGATTGTGTTATCCCATCTCTGGGCAAAGATGCCCCTTTTCTTTCTGTTGGAATCATTGTGGTAGACTTGATTTAGATCCATTGCCTTTTCATATTTTAGCTTAAAATAAACTCTCAGGTACAATGTAAAGACGGATAGAAATGCTGCGTTTACAACTGACAGTCCAGCCTAGGACCCGCGGTAGCTGTACTTTACATCTTTCACATGCTGTAATTATGGCATAACTTGGATTCTTTAACATACAGTGGCATGCAAAAGTTTGCGCACCCCTGGTCAAAATTTCTGTTACTGTGAATAGTTAAAGTGAATAGAAGATGAACTGATCTCCAAAAGTCATAATGTTAAAGGTGAAACATTCTTTTCAACATTTTAAGCAAGATTAGTGTATTATTTTTGTTTTGTACAATTTTAGAGTGAAAATAAGGAAAGGAGCACCATGCAAAAGTTTGAGGACCCCAAGAGATTTGAGCTCTCAGGTAACTTTTACCAAGGTCTCAGACCTTAATTAGATTGTTAGGGCTATGGCTTGTTCACAGTCATTGTTAGGAAAGGCCAGCTGATGCAAATTTCAAAGCTTTATAAATACCTTGACTCCTCAAACCCTGTTCCAACAATCAGCGGCCATGGGCTCCTCTAAGCAGCTGCCTAGCACTCTGAAAATTAAAATAAATGATGCCCACAAAGCAGGAGAAGGCTATAAGAAGATAGCAAAGCGTTTTCAGGTAGCCATTTCCTCAGTTCGTAATGTAATTAAGAAATGGCAGTTAACAGGAACGATGGAGGTCATGATGTCTGGAAGACCAAGAAAACTTTCCAAGAAAACTGCTCATAGGATTGCTAAAAAGGCAAATCAAAATCCAGTTTGACTGCAAAAGACCCTCAGGAAGATTTAGCAGACTCTGGAGTGGTGGTGCACTGTTCTACTGTGCAGCGACACCTGCACAAATATGACCTTCATGGAAGAGTTATCAGAAGAAAACCTTTCCTGTGTCCTCACCACAAAATTCAGCATCAGAAGTTTGCAAAGAAACATCTAAACAAGTCTGATGCATTTTGGAAGCAAGTCCTGTGGACAGTTCAGTTCAGTTCAGTTTTCGTTTATTGTCATTCAGAAATTCATGCATTAAAAAATGATACAACATTCCTCCAGAATGATATCACAAGAAAACACAGGACAAACCAAGACTAAAACTGACAAAACCACATAATTATAACGTAAAGTTACAACAGTGCAAAGCAATACCATAATTTGATAAAGAGCAGACCATGGGCACGGTAAAAAAGAAAGTCTCAAAGTCCCGATAGACTCTGCATCCCACGCAGGTGGCAGAAGGGAGGAACTCTCCCCGCCATGAACCTCCAAGCGCCGCCAACTTGCCAATGCAGCACTCTGAGTCCGTACGAAAACTTCGAGCCTCCGACCAGCCTCTCCAACACAGCCTGTCCGAGCACCATCCTCTGCCGAGCGCTTTGACCCCGCCCCGGCCGCCGAGCAATAAGTAAAGCCGAGGACTCAGGACCTTCTCCGGAGATTCTGGACCACACAGTAGCAGCAGCAGCAAAGCAGCATTTCAGAAGTTTCACCAGATGTTCCTCCGTGCTCTCATGTCTGTCTCCATCAAATCAGGACTGTGCACGGCACCCTACTTGACAGAAAACAGACATCACCACCGGAGCGGCCGCTGCTAGCTGTGTCGCGCCGCCATCTTCCCACAAGAAGATGAAGTTAAAATAGAACTTTTTGGCCGCAATGAGCAAGGGTATGTTTGGAGAAAAAATGGTGCAGAATTTCATGAAAAGAACACCTCTCCTACTGTTAAGCACGGGGGTGGATTGATCATGCTTTGGGCTTGTTTAGAATAGCCAGTGGCACGGGGAACATTTCACTGGTAGAGGGAAGAGTGAATTCAATTATACCAGCAAATTCTGGAGGCAAACATCACACTGTCTGTAAAAAAGCTGAAGATGAAAAGAGGATGGCTTCTACAACAGGATAATGATCCTAAACACACCTCGAGATTCACAATAAACTACCTCAAGAGGCGCAAGCTGAAGGTTTTGCCATGGCCCTCACAGTCCCCGACCTAAACATCATCAAAACTCTGTGGATAGACCTCAAAAGAGCAGTGTATGCAAGACGGCCCAAGAATCTCACAGAACTAGAAGCCTTTTGCAAGGAAGAATGGGTGAAAATCCCCCAAACAAGAATTGAAAGACTCTTAGCTGGCTACAGAAAGCGTTTACAAGCTGTGATACTTGCCAAAGGGGGTGTTATTAAGTACTGACCATGCAGGGTGCTCAAACTTTTGCTTCAGGCCCTTTTCCTTTTTTGTTATTTTGAGACTGTAAAAGATAGAATTAAAAAAGTAATCTTGCTTAAAATATTAAAGAAATGTGTCATCTTTAACTTATGCCTTTTGGAAATCAGGTCATCTTTTACTCGCTTAGCTATTCACAGTAACAGAAATTTTGACCAGGGGTGCCCAAACTTTTTCATGCCACTGTATTTGAAATTCTCTTCCAATTGTAAAATCTCTTTTCCTGATTTGCTACCTATCCTGTGCATTGCCTATGTGGGGGTACTTTTAATAATTACCGGGGATGTTGAGTAGACCATAAGGCACCAGGAGCAGAATTAGGGCATCTGGCCTAATTCACTAGAAAGTGCAAAATTGGGAGCTGTGCTTCAGGAGTGGTTTCATACTGAGCACAAGCAACACATTTTCAAAATGCAAAAAAAGAATCCTCGTATGTGACAAATAGGCTTCTTGGCCCATGCCAATGTTAATCATTCCAACACTGAGGCTTGTGCCAAGAACCTTGGTTCTGAAATCCCATTTTTCAAGTGAATTCAGGATGAATTTTCAAATGCAATAAAGATGCAAGTGATCAAACTGTCTTCAGTCAGCTGCTTTCAACTGACTTCGAACTGAGTTCAGCCCATGCTGGCCATTTGCACCCATATGACCAATTAACCGACTAACCCACATGTCTTTGGAATGTGGGAGGAAACCCAGGCAGTCACAGGGTGAATGTACAGACAGTAGTGGGAGCTGAACCCATGTCGCTGGCCCTGCGCTAACCCATGTTAGCCCTGGATACCCGGTGCCACCCGTGTATGATAAAGAGGAGTCAAAAGACAAGTTGCTATGTTTTACTCATACTTCTGTCACTTGTTTTACTCCAATCTTCACACATACGAGGAATTTCATTGCATACTGTTGTATGTGACAGTAAACTTATGTGAAAACACTAGTCCACTGTGCTCTCCTATCAGATTCCACCTTCAGCCATTTACCTCTTCCGTCTACCAGCTCCAAACATCTCACTTCATTTTCCCCTTCCCCCTCACCTATCACCTTCCAGTTTGTATTCTTTCCCCTCTCACCATATTCTTATTCTGGCTTCTTTCCCCCTTCCTCTCCAGTCCTGATGGAAGATCTCTGTCCAAAACACCAACTGTTTATTCCCTTCCTTAGGTCCAGTCTGACCTGGTGAGTTCCTCCAGTATTTTGTGTATTTGTGTGGCAAAGAATTCCGTTGATACCTTGCAGATCAGGCAGCGTCTGTGCAGAGAGAACCAGAGTTAACCTCACAAATTAATGACCTTCCACCAGAAATGATTAGTGTTCTGAGGAAGGGCCATTGACATGAAGCATTGTGCAAGATAATTGACATCATCACATTTGTCCAAGACTTTTGCTGAGAAGCAGCTTTCTGACCATTGTCTTGTTTTCATTTTATTTTAGGCCATTTAGCCTCCAACGTTCACAACCTGGTTGGAGCTAGTCAGAATGTTAGAGGAGAGAAGGCGGATGTGGACCTGAAGGAGAATGTAGTATCGATTTCCACTGGTTCAATCAATAAACTACCAGAAACATTAATTATTGACTTAGCATGTTAAAGACACTTTTTGTATTGGACTGGCAGAACAATAAATGATTTATGAAGTCTGATGCAACTTTGACAACATCTATGCAAGTTTATCCACTGTCATGTTCCCTGATTTGCTAAAAGGTCATTAACATACTTTCCTCTGCTGTCTCTTCTGGAATTTTCCCTTCTTGTCACCTGTTTGAACGCTAACTGCATTATCAGGTCCCAGATTGGCAGCAACTTCAACCATGTGACTGGTGATGGATTCATTAACACAAAACCAAAAATGCTGGAAGTGCTCAGCAGCAGCTGTGGAGAGTGAAACACAGACAGTATTTCATTTCTAAGACCTTTCACCTGCTTTGTTTCAGCTTTCCAACATATGCAATTTTTTGCTTTTAGGTTGGTGGTCTTGCTTGTTATCTAGGGAGTCCTGCTAGTCTTGATGCACTATTTGGAAGAAGAGCTCCTATCCCATTCTCTTTATCAAAGTATATATGATGTAATGCCAACTTTGGAAGATCCCCGAAGTAATTTTAAGTTTAATGATTACAAGCTTGAAATTGTACATGGATTGCCCAAAACAACTTTCAAATACTCCCTTGAATGCCAGAGCTTGGTCAATATCAAATTATGAGGAGCATAGAGAAGTTGAATGCACACAGTCTTTTTCCAAAGTTTGGGGAAATCAAAAACCAGGTGACGGATGTAAGGTGAGAAGGGAGAGATTTAATAGGAACCAAAGGGGTAACCATTTCACTGAGAGGGTGATGAAGTGGCCACTTTAATAGGTACACCTGCTCATTAATGCAAATATCTAATCAGCGAGTCATGTGGCTGCAACTCAGTGCGTAAAAAACATGCAGACATGGTCAAGAGGTTCAGTTGTTCAGTCCAAGCATCAGAATGGGGAAGAAATGTGACCTAAGTGATTTTGACCATGGAATGATGTTGGTGCCAGATGGGATGGTTTGAGTATTTGAGAAGCTGCTGATCCCGTGGGATTTTCATGCACAACAGTCTGTAGAGTTTGCAGAGGATGGTGCTTACATGCCGCTCATCTTTTCTATAGACTCTGTCCATCTCCTGAGTAAATACAGATGCAAAAATTCCACTTAAGATCTCCCCCATCTCTTTCAGCTCATGCATAGATAATCAATTTGATCTTCAAGAGGACTGTTTTTCTCTCTTGCAATCCTCATGCTCTTAATACAATCCTTGGGATTCTACTTCACCTTGTCCGGTAGAGTAACCTCATGCCTTTTATCCCTCCTGCTGTGTCCTGCCACTGCCTTCTTAACCTCGAGGCCCTCCGTTGGTTGGGGTTGACCGTGGATGTTGTGTCCCAGCTATCTATGTGATGCGCAAGCCGGGGCAGTGCGGTATGGAGAACAAGCTGTTGCCCACGTAGCAGGCTCCCCTTCTCTATGTAGTTGATGAATCCAAAGGAACTGCAGAGACTGATACAGTTTGGCACTGGCGGCATCAAGAGTTGCCAGTGTCATGTGTGAAGCCAAGTAGAGCTGCAGAACAGATGCTGTTAATGAGAGAGAGATAACGAGAGACAAAGGAGAGCCATTCAAAATGCTAATAAGAGAAAAGAGAGAGACACACATAATTCAGTATGTTGGCGTCTGCCACAAGCAGTTTGCTCTGAACCTGACCTGTTCATTAACAATCCTGCTGAGACAATAGGAAGTGTGAAGTTTGATGGACAGGTGATACCCCATCGGGGGGAGGGGAATAAAATAGCGGGTTTGCTAAGGCACAGGATAACACACCATGCGACCCTGGAAAGAGCATTGTGCCCCACAAGTTGGTGGGAGTTTGGAGGACCGATTCGCAGAAATTGGTCAGAGGCTCACAGGGTGTAAAGGTACAACCGGTGGGAACCTATAGCCAGGTTTACCACGGAAGAACGATCGCATCTGGAACAGAGGGGTCACAGTCGGTGACCACAACGGGATCAGAAGGCCTCGAAAGGTTTGCTTGAAACCTCAACTGTATCTCTCTCTCCAACGGTACAACAACAGCGATTACTTCAAACTACACTAGATTGAACTGAACTCTGCTTCACCTTAAGACCAATCATTTTACCCCTAGACTGCGATAGAGCTTGGTTGATTCCTATTACCCTATTTCTGTGTATATGTGTATACTATCATTGCTAACCTGTTACATTTATAACCTGTTACCCGTTATTTCATCCTCCGTCGGATTCACGCCTGCAATCGTCATTTTTTTGACTTTGTCATGTTAGGCAAAGATCGCAAGATCCTACATCTACGGACTCCAGAGCCTGCTGGCCATGAAACTAGCAGGCATGAACTTCAGATTGCGGCCCTTGCCGTTGATATCACCGGCTCCAACACCTCAGGGCATATTCAAAACCTGGACTCCAGCAATCACCATGGACACCTTCACAGCGATTGCGCAACCACCAACTGCGACTCCAGCCTTGAACTCCAGGCTGGGCCTTTATGTGCTGCTATTGTGACTCCCGTCTCCCCTTCCCCCACCAATACTCTGCAATCCCGTCTCCTTCAGATCCCATCATCAGCTCCTGAGTCCTCAGAGGCTCCATCTTCCTCTCACCCCAACCCTCCCCTCTCCATTGACACCCCCAGCCTCCCCCCTCCCCCCTCTGATCCCAGCTCTCATCCATGCTGGGTCTTTACCATCCCCTCCGACCTTCAACTGTCTGAGGCAGAATGCTCTGTCCTCAGTAAGGGCCTCACCTTTGTCCCCCTTCGCCCACACCTCAGCGAGTTCCGTGTTCGCCATGATGCGGAACTCTTCTTCAGCCGTCTCCGTCTCCGAGCCTACTTCTTTGGCAAGGACTCTTCCACCCCCACCGATGACCCCTTCTCCCGTCTTCAACCCTCTTCTTCTTCATGGGCACCCCGCTCTGGTCTTCTGCCTGCTCTGGATCTCTTTATCGCTAAACTGCCAACGGGACATCAACTGTCTCGACTTCACAGCACCTTGTTTTCATTCCAACCTCACTCCTTCGGAACGCTCTGCTCTCCATTCCCTCTGCACTAATCCTAACCTTACTATTAAACCCGCTGATAAGGGGGGTGCTGTTGTAGTCTGGCATACTGACCTCTACCTTGGTCAGATGATGCACAGCAACATCTCGCGGATACCTCCTCTTATTTACCCCTCGATCTCCCACACCATCACCGACTTTATCCACTCAGGGGATCTCCCATCCACTGCTACCAACCTTATAGTTCCCACACCTCGCACTTCCCGTTTCTACCTCCTACCCAAGATCCACAAACCTGCCTGTCCTGGCAGACCTATTGTCTCAGCTTGCTCCTGCCCCACCGAACTCGTTTCTGCATACCTCGACACGGTTTTATCCCCCCTTGTTCAATCCCTTCCTACCTATGTTCGTGACACTTCTCACGCTCTTAAACTTTTCGATGATTTTAAGTTCCCTGGCCCCCACCGCTTTATTTTCACCATGGATGTCCAGTCCCTATATACTTCCATTCCCCCATCAGGAAGGTCTCAAAGCTCTCCGCTTCTTTTTGGATTCCAGACCCAATCAGTTCCCCTCTACCACCATTCTGCTCCGTCTAGCGGAATTAGTCCTTACTGTTAATAATTTCTCCTTTGGCTCCTCCCACTTCCTCCAAACTAAAGGTGTAGCTATGGGCACCCGTATGGGTCCTAGCTATGCCTGCCTTTTTGTTAGCTTTGTGGAACAATCTATGTTCCGTGCCTATTCTGGTATCCGTCCCCCAGTTTTCCTTCGCTACATTGACGACTGCATTGGCACTGCTTCTTGCACGTGTGCTGAGCTCATTGACTTTATTAACTTTGCCTCCAACTTTCACCCTGCCCTCAAGTTTACCTGCTCCATTTCCGACACGGCCCTCCCCTTTCTAGATCTTTCTGTCTCTGTCTCTGGAGACAGCTTATCCACTGATGTCTACTATAAGCCTACTGACTCTCACAGCTATCTGGACTATTCCTCTTCTCACCCTGTCTCTTGCAAAAATGCTATCCCCTTCTCGCAATTCCTCCGTCTCCGCCACATCTGCTCTCAGGATGAGGCTTTTCATTCCAGGACGAGGGAGATGTCCTCCTTTTTTAAAGAAAGAGGCTTCCCTTCCTCCACTACCAACTCTGCTCTCAAACGCATCTCCCCCATTTCACGCACATCTGCTCTCACTCCATCCTCCCGCCACCCAACTAGGAATAGGGTTCCCCTGGTCCTCACCTACCACCCCACCAGCCTCCGGGTCCAACATATTATTCTCCATAACTTCTGCCACCTCCGATGGGATCCCAGCACTAAGCACATATTTCCCTCCCCCCCCCTCTGCTTTCCGCAGGGATCGCTCCCTATGCGGCTCCCTTGTCCATTCGTCCCCCCCATTCCTCCCCACTGATCTCCCTCCTGGCACTTATCCTTGTAAGCGGAACAAGTGCTACACATGCCCTTACACTTCCTCCCTTACAACCATTCAGGGCCCCAAACAGTCCTTCCAGGTGAGGCAACACTTCACCTGTGAGTCAACTGGGGTGATATACTGTGTCCGGTGCTCCCGATGCGGCCTTCTATATATTGGCGAGACGCGACGCAGACTGGGAGATAGCTTTGCTGAACACCTACACTCTGTCCGCCAGAGAAAGCAGGATCATCCAGTGGCCACACATTTTAATTCCACATCCCATTCCCATTCTGACATGTCTATCCATGGCCTCCTCTGCTGTAAAGATGAAGCCACACTCAGGTTGGAGGAACAACACCTTATATTCCATCTGGGTAGCCTCCAACCTGATGGCATGATCATCGACTTCTCTAACTTCTGCTAATGCCCCACCTCCGCCTCATACCCCATCCGTTATTTATTTTTATACACACATTCTTTCTCTCACTCTCCTTTTTCTCCCTCTGTCCCTCTGACTATACCCCTTACCCATCCTCTGGGTTCCCCCCCCCGTCTTTCCCCGGACCTCTTATCCCATGATCCTCTCATATCCCCTTTGCCAATCACCTGTCCAGCTCTTGGCTCTATCCCTCCCCCTCCTGTCTTCTCCTATCATTTTGGATCTCCCCCTCCCCCTCCCACTTTCAAATCTCTTACTAGCTCTTTCTTCAGTTAGTTCTGACGAAGGGTCTTGGCCTGAAATGTCGACCGTATCATTGCTAACCTGTTACATTTATATCTTTGCAGTTAGTGTACTGTATTACTTATTTTTTTAATAAAACTTTATTAGTTTCTAGAAATCACAGACTCCAATGATTGTTCCATTTCTGTTGGTTTGACAACCCAGTTACGGGGTATGTAACACCAGTTAGTGTTAAACTCAATGTAAGACTGCCTTAGGGACTCCAGCTCAGGATTTTCCTCAATGTTTACTCCCAAAGTCTTCCCCAGGAGTAGGTCTTGCCTCAAGGCAGTGGAGATTTGAGGTCAGTTTTCCTAAATGAGCTGCCAAGCACAGCTGACGAAGTGACTGGTTTTAAGATGTCAATGACCCACCTTTGCCTCTTCTTCTGTCAGTAGAAACGATTCCACTGGGCTTAGTAGCTAAACCATATGTGAAGGACAGGACTTGCTTGTTGGAGGCTATTTGAGATGCAGGTCATTGGGACCATTTAATAGGCATGGGAGCTTAGCCCCACTACTACCCCTGGTTATAACAACATCAAGGGACCCTTGCTTAACCAGGGTCTCAATATCTCTTGAACACCAGTGTTTACTGTTATCCTTGCTTTTTATTCTGACAGGCACAAACAAGCTCTGTTCTCTCTTAATTTTACTTTTAAAGGCCTCCCACTTACATAGAACATAGAAGACTACAGCACAGGAATGGGCCTTTTTGGCCCACAAAGTTGAGCTGAACCGGCTAAAAAGCAAATTAAAAACACCCAAGCACTAATTCCTCCGCTACACTGTCCATATCTCTCCATCTTCCTTATATCCATTTGCCTATCCAAACGCCTCTTAAAAGCCTCAAATATATTTGTCTCTACCACCATTTCAGGCATCCATGACTCACTGAGTAAAAAACTTCCCCCTCACGTGCCCTTTGAACCTTCAACGCATGCCCTCCAGTATTAGACACTTCAACCGTGGGAAACAGATTCTCTCTGTCTATTCTATCTATGCCTCTCATAATCTTGTGAACCTCTATCAGATCTCCCCTCAGCCTCCAACACCGCAGGAAGACAACCCAAGTTTATCCAGCCTTTCGTGATAGCACATGCCCTCTAAACCAGACAGCATCCTGTTAAACCTCTTCTGCCCCCTCTCCAAAACCTCAACATCCTATCTATAGTGGAGCAACCAGAGCTCCAGATGTGGCCTAGCCAGAGTTTTATGAAGTTGCAATGTAATCTCCTGACTGTTGAACTCAAAGTCTTGATTAATACAACCACACATTCCACAAGTCTTCTTAAACACCTTATGGACCTGTGTAACTGCTTTCAAGGGGCTATGAACTTGGATCCCAGAATCTTTTTGCTCAGAAACACTGTTTAGGACTGTACCTCTAACAGTGTGCTGTCTCCTTGCATTTGCCCTACCGAGATGCAACACCTCACATTATCTGGGTTAAACTCCATCTGCCATTTCTCTGCCCAAATCTGTAAATTATCTATATTGTGCTGTATTTTTTTGCCAGTCTTCTACGCTATCCACAACTCCACCAATCCATCCGCAAATTCACTAACCCACCCTTCAACATTTTCATCCAAGTCATTTATATACAGCAGAGGTTCCAACACATCTCTGCGGAACTCCACTAATTGCAAACCTCTGGTTTGAATAGGTTCCTTTGACCACTTCCCTCTATCTTCTATGCGCAAGACATTTCTAAATCCAAATAGCCAATTCGCTGTGGATCCCATGAATCTTAATCTGGATTAGTTTCCCATGAGGGATTTATCAAATGCCTTACTAAAATCCATGCAGGCAGCATCCACTGCCCTACTTTCATCAGTCTCTCGCGTCGCCTTGTCAAAAACCTTAATCGGGTTCGTAACCCACATCTTGCCACACACAAAGCCATGCTGGCTCTCCCTAATTATGCCATGGGTTTCCAAATGCTCATATATCCTATCCCTAAGAATTTTCTCTAGCAACTTCCCTACAGCTGACATGAGGCTGACTGGTCTATAGTTCCCAGGATTTACCCTTGATCCCTTCTTAAATAGAGATACAACATTAGCCAGTTGCCAGTCCTCTTGCTTGTGGCTAGAGAGGACACAAAGATACTGGTCAAGGGCCCAGCGATCTTGTCTCGCCTCCTTCAATATTCTGGGTAAATCCCTTCAGGCCCTGAGAACTTATCTACTTTGATACTCATTAGAGAGCCCAATGCTTCCTCCTTCGTGACCTCTAAATACCTTAAAATATTTACACACAGCACTGATCTCCTGGTGCTCGGTATTATTTTCCTTGTTAAATACTGAAGCAAGGTACTCATAAAAGTAACTCACTCACATTACCTGCATCCAAACAAATGTTCCCCCTTTATCCTTGACTGGCCCCACCCTCTCCCGAGTTATCCTTTTACTCTTGATGTATGAATCTAATTCCTTGGGAGCATTCTGATTGGCTGCATCACCATCTGGTATGGGGTTAGTGGGGCTACTGCACAGCATCAAAATAAGTTGCAGAAACTTGTAAAATTAGCTCTATTATGGGTACTAGCCTCCATAGTATGCAAGATATCTTCAAGGAATGATGCCTCAGGAAGGCAGTGTTCATTATTAAAGATCCCCACCACCAAGGACATGCCCTCTTGTCATTGTTACTATCAGGGAAGAGGTACAGGAGACCGAAGGCCCACACTCAGTGATTCAGAAACAGCTTCTTCCCCTCTGCCATCTCAGATTACAAAGTAAGCACAAAATACTCTGCAGATGCTGGGGTCAAAGCAATACTCACAACACGCTGGAGGAACTCAGCAGGTCGGGCAGCATCCATGGAAACGATCAGTCAATGTTTCAGGCTGGAACCCTTCATCAGGACTGTAGAGGGAGGGGGCAGGGGCCCTATAAAGAAGGTGGGAGGAGGGTGGGAAGGAGAAGGCTGGAAGGTTCCAGGTGAAAAACCAGTAAGGGGAAAGATAAAGGGGTGGGGGAGGGGATAGGCAGGAAAAATGAAGAAGGAATAGGGGAAAGCACAATGGGTAGTAGAAGGAGGCGGAACCATGAGGGAGGTAGAAGGCAGCTGGGGGAGGGGGCAGAGTGAAATTGGGATAAGAGGAGGGAATTACCGGAAGTTGGAGAATTCAATGTTCATACCAAGGGGCTGGAGACTACCTAGACGGTATATGAGGTATTGCTCCTCCAGCCTGAGTTTAGCCTCATCATGGCAGTAGAGGAGGCCATGTATGGCAATATCCGAATGAGGATGTGAAGCAGAGTTGAAATGGGTGGCAACTGGGAGATCCTGTCTGTTGTGGCGGGCGGAATGGTGGTGCTCTACAAAGTGATCCCCCAATCTGTGTTGGGTTTCACCAATGTAGAGGAGGCCGCACCAGAGTACCAGATGCAATAGATGACCCCCAACAGACTCACAAGCGAAGTGTTGCCTCACCTGGAAGGGCTGTTTGGGGCCCTGAATGGTGGTAAGAGGGGAAGTGTAGGGACCGGTGTAGCACTTACGTTTACAGGGATAAGTGCCGGGTGGGCGATCCGTGGGGAGGGACGTGTGGACCAGGGAGTCGCCGAGGGAACAATCCCTGCGGAGAGGGGTGGAGAGGGAAAGATGTGCTTAGTGGTGAGGTCCTGTTGAAGGTGGTGGAAGCTGTGGAGGATAATGTGCTGGATCTGGAGACTGGTGGAGTGGTAGATGAGGACAAGGGGAACTCTGTCCCTGTTATGGTGGTGGGAGGATGGGATGAGGGCCAAAGTGCAGGAAATGGAGGAGATGCGGGTGAGGGCATCATTGATGGTGGCAGAACGGAAACCACGATCCTTAAAGAAAGAGGACATTTGAGATGTCCTGGAATGGAAAGCCTCATCCTGGGAGCAGATGCGGCAGAGACGGAGGAACTGGGAATAGGGAATGGCATTTTTGCATGTGGCAGGGTGGGAAGAGGTATAGTTGAGGTAGTTGTGAGAGTCAGTGGGCTTGTAGAAGATGGCAGTGGACAGTCTGTCTCTAGCGATGGAGACTGAGAGATCGAGAAAGGAGAGAGAAGTGTCCGAGGTAGACCAAGTGAACTTGAGGGCTGGGTGGAAGTTTGAAGTAAAGTCGATGAAATTGATGAGCTCAGCATGGGTGCAGGAAGCAGCACCAATGCAGTTGTCAATGTAGCAAAGGAAAAGTTGGGGAGCAGTACCAGTATAGGTTTGGAGCACAGACTGTTCCACATAACCAACGCAGAGGCAGGCCACTGAAGGATCAGCTATTCTGAACTGGGTGCTGTGCAATGAACCAGAATTGATTAGAGAGCTTAAGGTAAAAGAACCCTTAGGGACAGTGATCATAACATGATCAAATTCACCCTGAAATTTGAGAAGGAGAAGCTAAAATCAGATGTATCAGTATTACAGTGGAGAAAAGGGATTTACAGAAGTGTGAGAATATCAATGAGGTTGATGTTCTGGAGCATGTTGATATTAAGGGAGAGGAGATGTTGGAGTTGTTAAAATACATTAGGACAGATAAGTCCCCAGGGCCTGACGGGATATTCCCCAGGCTGCTCCACGAGGCGAGGGAAGAGATTGCTGAGCCTCTGGCTAGGATCTTTATGTCCTTGTTGTCCACAGGAATGGTACCGGAGGATTGGAGGGAGGTGAATGTTGTCCCCTTGTTCAAAAAAGGTAGTAGGGATAGTCCGGGTAATTATAGACCAGTGAGCCTTACGTCTGTGGTGGGAAAGCTGTTGGAAAAGATTCTTAAAGATAGGATCTCTGGGCATTTAGAGAATCATGGTCTGATGAGGGACAGTCAGCATGGCTTTGTGAAGGGCAGATTGTGTCTAACAAGCCTGAGAGAGTACTTTGAGGAGGTGACGAGGCATATAGATGAGGGTAGTGCAGTGGATGTGATCTATATGGATTTTAGTAAGGCATTTGACAAGGTCCCAGACGGTAGGCTTATTCAAAAAGTCAGAAGGCATGGAATCCAGGGAAGTTCCGCCAGGTGGATTCAGAGTTGGCTTGCCTGCAGAAGGCGGAGGGTCATGGTGGAGGCAGTACATTCAGATTGGAGGATTGTGACTAGTGGTGTCCCACAAGGATCTGTTCTGGGACCTCTACTTTTTGTGATTTTTATTAACGACCTGGATGTGGGGGTAGAAGGGTGGGTTGGCAAGTTTGCAGACAACACAAAGGTCGGTGGTATTGTAGATAGTGTAGAGGATTGTCAAAGATTGCAGAGTGCAGAGAGATGCAGAAGTGGGCTGAGAAGTGGCAGATGGAGTTCAACCCGGAGAAGTGTGAGGTGGTACACTTAGGAAGGACAAACTCCAAGGCAGAGTACAAAGTAAATGGCAGGGTACTTGGTAGTGTGGAGGAGCAGAGGGGTACATGTCCACAGATCCCTGAAATTTGCCTCACAGGTGGATAGGGTAGTTAAGAAAGCTTATGGGGTGTTAGCTTTCATAAGTCGAGGGATAGAGTTTAAGAGTCGCGATGTAATGATGCAGCTCTATAAATCTCTGGTTAGGCCACACTTGGAGTACTGTGTCCAGTTCTGGTTGCCTCACTATAGGAAGGATGTGGAAGCATTGGAAAGGGTACAGAGGAGATTTACCAGGATGCTGCTTGGTTTAGAGAGTATGCATTATGATCAGAGATTAAGGGAGCTAGGGCTTTACTCTTTGGAGAGAAGGAGGATGAGAGGAGACATGATAGAGGTGTACAAGATAATAAGAGGAATAGATAGAATGGATAGCCATCGCTTCTTCCCCAGGGCACCACTGCTCAATACAAGACGACTTAGCTTTAAGGTAAGGGGTGGGAAATTCAAGGGGGATATTAGAGGAAGGTTTTTTACTCAGAGAGTGGTTGTTTTGTGGAATGCAGTGCCTGAGTCAGTGGTGGAGGCAGATACACTAGTGAAGTTTAAGAGACTACTAGACAGGTATATGGAGGAATTTAAGGTGGGGGTTTATATGGGAGGCAGGGTTTGAGGGTCGGCACAACATTGTGGGCCAAAGGGCCTGTATTGTGCTGTACTATTCTATGTTCTATGTTCTATGTGAGAGAGGGGTTGGCCAGAATTGATTGGAAAAGAACACTGGCAGGGATCATGGCAGCAGCAGTGGCTGGAATTTCTGGAAGCAATTCAGAAGACACAGGATATATGCATCCCAAAGGAAGAAGTATTCCAAAAGAAAGATGACACAACTGTGGCTAACAAGAGCAGTCAAAGCCAACATAAAAGCCAAAGAGAGGGAGTATAATAGAGCAAAATTAGTGGAAAGTCAGAAGATTGGAAAGCTTTTTAAAACCAGCAGAAGACAACTAAAAAGGTCAGAAAGAAGGTAAAGATGGAATGCAAAACCAATAATATTAAAGAGGAGACCAAAAGTTTCTTCAGATACATAGTTAAAAGAGAAGCAAGAGTGTATATTGGACCACTAGAAACAATGCTGGAGAGTTAGTAATGGGGGACAACAAAATGGCAGTCAAACCTATTCAGTAAGTATTTTGCATCAGTTTCCACTGTGGAAGACATGAACAGTATGGTGGAAGTTCCGGGTATCAGGAATCATGAAGTGTGTGAAGTTGCCATTAGTAGGGAGAAGGTTCTTGGGAAACTGAAATCTGAAGGTAGATGAGTCAGCTGGACCATATGGTGTACAGCCAGAATTCTGAAAGAGGTGGCTGAAGAGATCATGGGGACATTAATAATGATCTTTCAAGAATTGCTAAAAATGTTCTAGAAGACTGGAAGTTTGCAAATGTCACTAAACTCTTCAAGAAGTGAGAGAGGCAGAAGAAAGGAAATATAGGCCAGGTAGTCTGACCTCAGTGGTTGAGAAGATGTTGGAGTTGATCGTTAAAGATGAGGCTTCAGGATACTTGGAGGCACATGATAAAATAGGCCATAGTCAGCATGGTTTCCTCAAGGGAAAATCTTGCCTGACAAAACTGTTGGAATTCTTTGAAGAAATAACGATCAGTATAGACAAAGGAGAATCAGTTGATGTTGTGTACTTGGATTTTCAGAAGGCCTTTGACAAGGTGCCACACATGAGGCTGCTTAACAAGCTATGAACCCATGGTATTACAGGAAATATTCTACCATGGATAAAACAGTAGGAGTCAAAGAGAGGGAATAAAGGGAACCTTTCCTAGTTGGCTGCTGGTGACAAGTGGTGTTCCACAGGAGTCTGTGTTGGGACTGATTCTTTTTACATTATATGTCAATGATTTGGATGATGGAATGGATGGCTTTGTTGCAAAGTTTGCAGATGATATGAAGATAGGTGGAGGGGTAGGTAGTTTTGAGGAAATATGGAGGCTTAGATTAGGAGAATGGGCAAAGAAATGGCAGATGAAATACAGTGTCTGGAAGTGTATGGTCATGCACTTTGATAGAAAGGGCAGCCTATTTTCTAAAAGGAGAGAAAATACAAAACAAAAATGAGAAGCAATGGAACTTGGGAGTCCTTGTACAGGATTCTTTAAAGATTAATTTGCAGGTTTAGTCTGTGGTGAGGAAGCCAAATACAATGTTAGCATTCATTTCAAGTGGATTACAATATAAAGGCAAGGATGTAATGTTGAGACTTTATAAAGAACTGGAGAGTCCTCACTCAGAGTATTGTGAGCATTCTGGCCCCTTATCTTCAAAAGAATATGCTGAAACCAGAGAGGATTCGAAGTAGGTTCAAGAAAATGATTCCAGGTTTGTCAGATTGAATGGCTTGTTGTATGAAGAGTGTTTGATGGCTCTGACCTGTATTCACTAGAATTCAGAAGAATGAGGGGTAACCTCATTGAAACCTATTGAATGGTGAAAGGCCTTGATGGAGTGGATGTGGAGAGGACTCTCCTATGGTGGGAGAGTCTAAGACCAGAGGACACGGCCTCAGAATAGACAGGTGTCCTTTTAGAACGGAATTGAGGAGCAATTTCTTTAGGCAGGGAGTGCCGAATCTGTGGAATTCTTTGTCACAGGGAGCTGTGGAGGCCAAGTCTTCATGTATATTTAAGGCAGAGGTTGATAGATTAGTAATTGGTCAGGGCATGAAGTGATACGGAGAGAAGGCAGGAGTTTGGGGCTGAGAGGGAAATGGATCAGCCATGATGAAATGGTGGAGCAGACTCGATGGGCCAAATGGCCTAATTCTGCTCCTATATCTTATGGTCTTATGGGTAAGTCCCAGCCTCGATCTTCTTTCATCCATGTTTCAGTGATGCCCAAAACGTCATACATGCCGATCTGTAACTGTGCTACAAGTTCATCGACCTTATTCCATATACTGTGCACATTCAAATATAACACCTTCAGTCATGTATTCATCAATTTTTAAAAAAATTTGTCCTCCTGTTATGTTTCAGCTCATCCTACTGACTACCATGAATCAGCGCCACTATTGCTGAGTGACATAGACTCAGTATTCGTAAGTACTTGTCAGGACAGTCGAGTCTTGATCGTGTTCGTCAGTGAACTTGGCAGTCTACCATATCAAATTTTTCCTGTAATTGGCATGCTGTGGAGATCATGTCTGTGGTACCTCTAAAAGGTGGAAAGCACGCTGCAATTCAGGGATTACTTCTTCAGATAGTCAGTTGACAAGGATACTCGCAAGCACTTTGCCAGTTTTTGACAAGAAGGAGATGCTTTGTAATTGCCACAACCTGCCTTGTTTAATTTCTTGAATATGGTCACTATTCTGAGTTCTGAGTGCAGTCGTTCCTTTTCCCAGGCCTTCAGAAGTGAGGCATGTATGTGATACAGGAGTGCTGGTCCACCTTACTGAAGGATCTTTGCCGGGATCCTGTCACGACTTGTGGTTTTGTTGCTTTTCAGGCTCCTGATGGCATCAGAGTAAACTCCAATGTGTTCTGAATACCCTGGGTCTTAATGAAGACACAGATCCTGTTTCAGTAACCAGCCATTTTATCCAGCCCTCCAGAAACGTTGATGATATTGCCCTTGAAAATGTAAACTACTTCCCTCACTTTGGCATCCTCTCTTCAAATGCAGACATCGACTCAGAAATCAGCCACCATCTGAGTACTGCTAGTGCAGCCTTTGCAAAATTAAGGAAAGGAGTCTTTGAAGACCAACAAGTCCAAACAAAACTTCTGTTCTACAGAGCAGTTGTCCTTCCTACATTACTGTATGAAGCTGAATCATAGGCTCTACAGTAGACACCTAAAAGCCCGGGAATAATAACACCAAAGATCCTTGAAAAGGATTTTGAGGAACAGCTGGAAGGACGGATGCACTAACACCAGTGTAGTGGAGGAGACCAACATGAACAGCATCCCCACCATGACAGGTCATGTCATCTGGATCCCTGACCAACGCCTCCCCAAACCGTTCCTTTATTCCCAGTTGAAGGAAGGTCTGTGAACCCCTGGCGGGCAAAGCAAACACCTCAAACATAACATCAAAATCAGCCTGAAGAAATTCACCATCACATCTAAATCCTGGGAAGACATTGCATGCAATAGATATACCTAGAGGAAATCTGTTCCAGAGGAAGCTGCACTACGTGACAGCAACCTCCACTGTGCCACAGAGAACAAATGGAAGCTGTAAAAGGAAAGACTGAACAAGCAAAAAGACCCAGCCACTAACCATTTACTCATACCCACACTAGACCAGAATATGTGAAACTCAGATCGGCCAGAACAGCTGCCTGAGGCCCCACCAATAGACAAACCCTAACAGGAACTTCATACTTGACTTGAGTGATCGCACTACTTTCAAACCAAATAGCAAATGCAAGAGCCAGCAGAAAGCAAGGTGTATTCAAAGAAATGTAACACCAAAGTACGTATACCTCCTCATGTACTACCATGAGATTCATTTTCTTGCAGGCATTTATGAAGAAATACAGTTAAATCAACGAAGAGCTACACACAAAGACTGGCACGTAATCAATGTGCAAAAGAAGACAAAATGTGCAATTATAAACACATTAATAAATAGATAAAGTAATAAATGTGAAGAAACTGAGTTGTAGAGTTCTTGAAATTGAGCTAATAGGCTGTGGAATCAGTTGAGGGATGAGGTGAATGGATTAGGAGCTTGATGTTTTTTTATTATTAATTTTTTATTGCAACACCAACAAATTACATTCAATACAACCAATTGCCAATTACATTTTGACTGTTTAACCCAGCCACCCCCCAACCTTCACCACCATCCCCCCTCCACCCCTCTCTCCCCTATCCCTCTCCCCTCCACCACCAACTGAATAGTAGTACATACACAGATAAAGCATTATTATTTTAACAAAAGATCTTTTAAGTTAGATATCAAATTTGTCCACATTAAGATTGCGTTTGGCCGTGCATTATTTACTTTGCTGATGTAAGTTCCAGGCTAAGAAATGTCCAAAAACCTCCGAAGCCAGTGAGTATTTGAAATATCATGGGGAGGTTTCCAATGCTGGACTACAATCTTCTTAGCTACAGTCAGGCCTGCCAGCCAGATTTTGCGTGTTTTTTTCTATAAGGGAAAGGTGGGAGTCATCATTTAGAAGATGTACAGCGGGGTCCATTGGTAACTGTACCCCTGTTAGTTCTGTAAGGGTACTGATAGCCTTCCCCCACAAACCAAAAACCCCTGGACATTCCCATACAACATGTATAAAAGAGCCAACGGTTCCATGGGAGCTTGATGTTTCAAGGTTAATAACGGTTCCTGAACCTGGTATTGTGGGACCTAAGGCTCCTGTACCACCTTCCCGACATCAGCACAGAGAAGAGAGTGTGGTGTGTATGATAGAGATATTGATAATGGATTAGGCTTTCCTGTAGCAATACACCTGTAGATATGCTCAATGATAGGGAGGGCTTTGCCTGTGATAGACTGGGCTGCTGTGTCCACCACTTTTTGCAGACTTTCCATTCTTGGGTGTTAAGTTTGTTCTTAATAAAGACAAACTCGGCACGGATTTATGCTAAGAGCATTTTATTACGGAATTACTGTTTAACACTGAACGCTTGTGACCAGCTTCCACCATCAAAACTTCTAGTTACAGGTTAACCTCTTGCATTACCACACTGAGAACTGGAATCCTTTATTATGTGCACACATCATAACACATCTTCCCCCTTTAAAGAAAAACAAACACAATACTATGTCCTCATAAACCCACAAGAAACAGTAATCCTTTCCAACAAAGTTATTTAAATTCTATAGCCAGTCACCTTTCCTCTCAGCAACTTTCAGTCATTCTCTGAGGAGGTTTAACGATCCTTTCTGGTCTGCTATTTGTTTCCACAGGTGTATTGTTTTCATTTGCTGTGTTAGTATTTGTGTCTTTCTGAGAACGCCGACCAACATGTTCATTCTTTACAGCTGCTGGCCCTTTTGGTGTACTAACAGGTGACGCATCACAGCTATGGGTTGGAACTTGTGGTTGTAGATCCTGCGGTTCCTTCACAGAAGTGTCCCACACTCAGCCTGAATCTGATAGAAGGTACTTCCTCTTGCAAAGTCCTTGCATGGACCATGTGCCAGAATCGTGATATCAGAGTCAAACCTGATCTCCAGGCTGCAGGACTGGTAGGCTTTTTGCAGTCCTGTCATGATACCCTTTCTGTTTTTCTTTCCCTTTCATTTTAGCCAATTTGACCTTGGGTGCTGCTTTAGGTGTCAACAGGTTTTTGTGCACTGGAAGGTCAGTGTATATGTGTCGACCCGTCAACACTTGGGCTGGTGAAAGGCCATTCTACAGTGGCACATTTCTCTAAATCATTAGACCTTTGTGAAAGTTTTCTTCATGAGGCCCTTTACTTCCTTGACTCATCTCTCCTAGGCCATTAGATTTTGGGTGATGTGGGCTTGAAGTTATATGTCGAGCCTCGCAGTCACTAGCAAAGGACTCAGATTCACAGCTTGAGAACTGTAGACCGTTGTCTGATACACTTCCCATGGAACTCCATACCTCACAAACACAACTTTCAGGAAGGTGATGACTGCTCTGCTGGACGTTGATTGCAGTGATGCAGCCTCTGGGAATTGGAAAAGTATTCTGTTACAACAGTGACTCTTCCCATTACAATCAAACAAATCTACTCAACTTTGAAGCACAATTTGCCTGGAACAGAGTGTGGTGTAAACAGTCTTGCTTGCTGTTATGGTCTGTAGGTAAGGCATATTTCACGTGAAGCAATGGTCTGGCTGATAACTTGGTTTCTTTTTGGCCTGTACACCACTTCATGAGATTTAAGTTTACATTTTTCCTCACAAAGAATGCCCTTTGTGTATCTTCTGAAGCCTACAGCTCAGCTAGGGCCAACCTGAGGAGGGGAATCTGTCAGGCTAAACACATATACAAACAGAGAATCGAGGAGCATTTCAACTCCTCGGACCCCCAGCGCATGTGGCATGGCATACAGATCATGACAGGCTTCAAACCACCGAGTACTGTGGTTTGGACCAGCTCTGCTTCTCTCCCTGATGAGCCTAATTACTTCTATGCTCGCTTTGACCAAGAGAACAAGGAGGTCACCCTCAAAGCGGATCTCCCACCTGGCGAACTACCTCTCTCACTTTCCACCTCCGCTGTTTGTGCCACCCTGAGCAGGGTGAATGTACGGAAGGCAGCTGGTCCGGATGGAATACCTGGCTGTGTGCTCAGAGTCTGTGCAGGGCAGTTGGCCAGGGTCTTCACGGACATTTTCAATCTGTCTCTGGCACAGGCAGTTGTCCCCACAAGCTTCAAGATCGCCACCATCGCCCCAGTGCCGAAGCATTCCACTGCCACGGGCCTGAATGACTTCCGTCCAGTTGCACTCACCCCCATCATTGCAAAGTGCTTTGAGGGACTGGCTCTATCACATCTGAAATCCTGTCTGCCCACTACCCTGCACCCCCATCAATCTGCCTATCGCACCAAAAGGTCAACGGCGGACGCCATCTCCATGGCACTTCACTTTGCCCAGACCTACCTGGACAGCCCCAACTCTTACGTCAGAATGCTGTTCATTGACTTTAGTTCGGCATTCAATACTGTGATCCCCTCCAAGCTGATTGCCAAACTTCACCAGCTTGGTATCAGCTCATCCCTCTGCAATTGGACCTTGGTCTTTCTGACTAACAGACCCAATCAGTTAAGTTAGCCAACCTCTCCTCCTCCATTCTCACCCTGAACAGCGACATGCCTCAAGGCTGTGAGCTGAGCCCTCTTCTGTACTCCCTTTTCACCTATGACTGCTTTCCTGTACATTGTTCTAACCCCATAATCAAGTTCACAGATGACACCACAGTGGTTGGCCTAATCAGAGGGGATGAGGGGATGATGAGACGGCCTACAGGGACGAGGTCCAGCACCGGGCTGCGTGGTGAGCCGACAACAACCTGGCCCTCGACACCCAGAAGACCAAGGAGATCATTGTGGACTTCAGGCATGCTGGGAGCCACACTCACGTCCCCATCTACATCAACGGAGCTGTACTGGAGTGTGTATCAAACTTCAAATTCTTTGGTGTCCACATTTCTGAGGATCTCACCTGGTCCCTGAACTCCTCCATCCTGATCAAAAAGGCTTTATTTCCTGTGGAGCATCAAGAAAGCTCACCTCTGTCCCAGGATACTGATGGACTTTTACCGCTGTACCATTGAGAGCATACTCACCAACTGCACCTCAGTGTGGTATGGCACTTGTCCTGTATTGGACTGCAAAGCACTCCAGCGTGTGGTAAAAACTGCCCAGCGGATTATCGGAACCCAATTGCCCACCATTGAGAACATCTACCATAAACGCTGCCTGGGCAAGACAAAAAGCATTATCAAGGATGCGTCTCACCCTGACCATGGACTTTTTACTCTCCTCCCATCCAGTAGGCGCTACAGGAGCCTCCGTTCCGGCATCAGTAGGCACAGGAAAAGCTTCTTCCCTGAGGCTGTGACCCTGCTGAACCTCACATCACAGCGCTAAGCAGTATTGCACCCATATTGTACTGTTTCAGTACTTTTACATTTGTGTGCTGTAGCACTTACTTTTTATTCGCAGTTATTTTGTAAATAACACTATTCTTTGCATTTCTGGTCAGATGCTAACTGCATTTCATTGGCTTTGTATCTGTACTCGGCACATTGACAATAAAGTTGAAACTATTCTAATCTAATTTCCTTGGATGCCAACACGGAAATCACTTGTCCCCTCGAAGACCAGATTTTCCACTACTAACAGTTCAGCTGTGCATGGAGTTCAGTCGGGATACCTTCCACTATACGTCTGTAGAAGTCTGTCAAGGTGTTTGATGATGCATAAACCTCTAGAGACATAGAGGTCAACAACAGTGGAGTTGCCACCAAACTTTTGTATAGCATTGGAACTGTACTTAGCCTCACAGTCATAGGTATAAAGCACACATGCCAACTAAATTTGGCAATAACCCAAAGTATGGGAGACCCTTTCACTTACAGGAATAGGAGGGACTTAGGTGGCCATTGGTGATTTCTTATCATTAAACCTCTTTGAGTAAGACAAAAATATTGACAAGTAGAAAGAGAAAACAAAAAGACAGTAGGAGGGATCTTTACAATGCAGTGTGTTATTACAATGCAGAAGTCGAGTTGGAGAACAAAGCTAGAGTGAGCCAGCAAATGGGTTCTCCTGCAGTAACAGCAACAAACAAGCAGTTCATTCCTATCATGATCTTATCAGGGGTTAATGATCATTGTGTCAGTCCACATAATACAGATCCCCCAGAAACCAGCTGTGCGTTTCCATGTCAGTTGTGTATTTAGCACACAGTCACAAAGCAGACAGGTTTTCAACCACGAATGTAAGGTCTTCACACTTTATCCTGCGCTTCAGTGCTTTCCTCTAATTGTATGCTGCAAAGCTTTTCCAGCCAAGAGGGGACGGCTGTAATGTGCCCTCCTGGAAAGCAGCGTGTTTGTTTCCTTGTCCTTTCCTCTGTGCCTTGGAGTAAGTGGGGAGTGGGAAGATCCTGGTCTGCTCTTTGCTTCTTATCTATTTTTATTTATTTCAAGACAATGTGCTGAACAGGCCCTTCTGACCCACTGAGCCACATTGCCCAGCAACCCCCCAAGTTAACCCGAGCCTAGTAACAGAACAGTTTACAATGACCAATTAACCTCCTAACCGGTACGTCTTTGGACTGTGGGAGGAAACTGGAGCACCCAGCAGAAACCCACACACTCATGGGGGGAGCGTGCAAGCTTGCTTACAGAGGAGGCCACAATTAAAACTCCGAACTCTGACGAGGCCCCCAAGTTGAAACAGCATTTGCTAACTGCTATGCTACCGTGGTGCCACATGTGAGATTTGTTCTTGTTATACCTTTAAATATTGTTATATATGTTTAATATATTTCTTACTGTAACTTGTAGTATTTGTTTATCTATTGCACTGTATTGCTGCCACAAAACAACAGATAAAGCTGATTCTGATTTCAAAATGCTTTCCATCATCTATGGAGAAAATGCAGTGATCTGCCCTTAGACAGTTCCCCTTCTCCCCCACCCCACAGCACAGCACTGCTGGCAAGCATTTAATTGAATATAAGGGCAGATTTAAGCCTGCTCTCAGTGAAACAGACTGCAATCTGTTTATTGATCTTTGAAAGCAGGCTTAAAGGACCACTGCTGACCCTTCTGAGCTTGTTTAAGTCCAAGGTTTGTGGATGTGCTGTTACAGAATATCCTTTGTTAGATGCCTTCAGCAACATGTCATTTATATAGTCTGATTAGTTAAAACTAGAGTTGGGTTTGTAGCTGCAGTGGTCAGGTTACTCACTCTGTACTTCAAGATTGAAGTTTATTTTATTTGTCACGTGTACATTAAAACAGACAGTGAAATGCATTGTTTGTGTTAACGACCAACTCCCCGAGGATGTGCTGGGGGCAGCCGGCAAGTGTCACCACACCTTCCAATGCCAACATAGCGTGCCCACAATGCTCGGCAGGACAGGACAAGCAACAAAGCAGCAACAGCAAAACAAGCCTCCATTCCTCTCTCCCAGCTATGAACATACACCAGCCTCTGACCCTGACCCCAAGATGGTCTATATTCTTTGACCTCCAGCAGATCCAGATTTGGAGGATGGCCCTCAGCACCAGGTCATTGACTACCCCAGCAAACTCACCGAGATTTGCAGACTCAGTGCTTGGGCTAACAGGCCCCGACTGCCAATCGGTCTTGGGCCTCTTGTGGAACTTCAGAATGTCCCCTAGCCTTACTCTAACTTCAGAATGTCCCCTAGCCTTACGCTAACTTCAGAATGTCCCCTAGCCTTACTCTAACTTCAGAATGTCCCTTAGCCTTACGCTAACTTCAGAATGTCCCCTAGCCTTACTCTAACTTCAGAATGTCCCCTAGCCTTACTCTAACTTCAGAACGTTCTCTAGCCTTATTCTAACTTCAGAATGTCCCTTAGCCTTACTCTAACATAGTGCAACTTGCTGTGAAGTTGCATTTTGCAGACAGTTTGGATATGGTCAGGCTAGACAGTGAAGCTGTGCCGAGTTAAATATTCTAAGCTTATACATAAAGGATGGCCATTTAGATGACACACTGTAGAGTGCATCATGTCATATAAACTCCCAGAATTGAAGGAATTTATAATTAGTGCCTTTGCATTAATGTTAACATTGAGAATTTTTAAAAATAGTAGTAACAAAATAATTTACATTTAGTTTTTGTTTTCCACAAACATACTACATCTGTGGGTACAAGGTCAGGTAAGGGCAGGGTTGGGGGGGTTGCTACACACCCAACATCACCTTAGTAGATTATCTGGTTATAGTCATAGTCATACTTTATTGATCCCGGGAGAAATTGGTTATCATCAGGGACAATGCTGTGTGCAAATTCCCATATCACAACAACACCATTACAATGTCTCAAGGGATAGTTAATTGACTGGCAAAGCATTTTTTAAGATCTTGGAAATTGTGGAAACTACTACTTAGAACATACAGCACGGTACAGGCCCTTCGGCCCACAATGTTGTGTCTACCCTTTAAGCTGCTCTAAGATCAATCTAACCCTTCTCTCCATTTTCCTGCCATCCATTTGCATATCCATGAGTCAGATATGTGTCCCTAATGTATCTGCCTCTACCCCTGTTAGCAAATTCCCTGCACCTACCACTCTCTGTATCAAAAAACCTGTCTCTGACAATGCCTCTATATTTTCCTCCCAACACCCTTAAAACTATGCCCGCTCGTATTAGCCATTTCTGCCTGGGCTGTCCACTCTATCATCTTGTAGAGTCATAGAGAAGTACATCACAGAAACAGGCCCTTCGGCCCATTTAGGTCATGCCAAGAATCATTTAAGCTTCCCATGATTGTGTAGCCAAGTTTCCATCGAACTCAATATATAAGTTTGCTGATGACACAACAATTGTAGGCCGTAACTCAGGTAATGATGAGTTTGAGTACAGAGAGGAGATTAAGAACCTGGTGGCATGGTGGAAAGACAATAACCTATCCCTGAACGTCAGCAAGACGAAGGAATTGGTTGTCGACTTCAGAAGGAGTAGCGGACCGCACGATCCAATTTACATCGGTGGTACGCAAGTGGAACAGGTCAAAAGCTTTAAGTTCCTTGGGGTCAATATCACAAATGACCTGACTTAAGACCATAAGACAAAGCAGCAGAAGTAGGCCATTCAGCCCATCGAGTCTGCTCCGCCATTTTATCATGAGCTGATCCATTCTCCTATTTAGTCCCACTCCCCTGCCTTCTCACCATAAGCTTTGATGCCCAGGCTACTCAGATACCTATCAATCTCTGTCTTAAATACACCCAATGACTTGGCCTCCACTGCTGCCCGTGGCAACAAATTCCAAAGATTCACCACCCTCTGACTCAAAAAATTTCTTCGCATTTCTGTTCTGAATGGGCGCCCTTCAATCCTTAAGTCATGCCCTCTCGTACTAGAATCCCCCATCATGGGAAACAACTTTGCCACATCCACTCTGTCCATGCCTTGGTCCAACCAAGCAGAGTCCACTGCCAAGAAGGCCCACCAGCGCCTTTACTTCCTGAGAAAACTAAAGGGTGCATCACAACCTGGTATGGAAATTGTCCTGTCCAAGACCGGAAGAAGCTTCAGAAGATCGTGAACACAGCGCAGCACATCACACAAACCAATCTTCTGTCCTTAGACTCACTTTACACTGCACGCTGTCAGAGAAATGCTGCCAGGATAATCAAGGACATGACCCACCCAACCAACACACTTTTCGTCCCTCTTCCCTCCGGGAGAAGGCTCAGGAGCTTGAAGACTCGTACGGCCAGATTTGGGAACAGCTTCTTTCCAACTGTGATAAGACTGCTGAACAGATCCTGACACAGATCTGGGCCATACCCTCTAAATATCCGGACCTGCATCTCATTTTTTTTGTACTACCTTACTTTCCATTTTTCTAATTTTCCTATTTGTGATTTATAATTTAAATTTTTTATATTTACTATCGATTTGTAATTCAGGGAGCGAGAAGCACAGAATCAAATATCGCTGTGATGATTGTACATTTAGCGACAATAAAGTATAAAGTATACCCAACGACCTCCTCCGTGACTATAGCCCTGCATATCCTTACTATCCGTGTACCTGTCCAAAAGTCCCTTAACCGTTGAAATCAAGCTCACCTGGACATTGTACAGCTCTATCAAGTCACCTTTCATCCTCCTTCGCTCCAAAGAAAAAAGCCCTAGCTTTCACATCCCACACTAGCCCAGGCAGGATCCCGGTAAATATCTTCTGCATCCTTGCTAAAGTTTCACATCCTTCCTATGGTGAGAGAACCAGGGTGCCTTTCTTAGAAATCAGGTTTCCTGGAACCTCCAAGGCTTGGAGAGAGTAAACTCTTCCTGTGCCCAATTTCTCATTCAAGGACCAGCAGGGTCTGCTAAAACAAGTGGGTAATTCTCAGTGATAGACAATAGACAATAGACAATAGGTGCAGGAGTAGGCCATTCGGCCCTTTGAGCCAGCACCGCCATTCACCGTGATCATGGCTGATCATCCATAATCAGTATCTAGTTCCTGCCTTATCCCCATAACCTTTGATAGATGGTAATATTGAATCAGAAATATAGGAAAGGTCATCGCTGTTATTTGACGTGAGGGTTGGGCCACAGTGATTTGTTCCCATGTTTCTTTGTGGTAATAGAAACTAGGGATCCCTGGGAAGTAAAGTACACCACAGAGTTAGAGCACAGAAACAGGCCGTTTGGCCCATCTAGTCCATGTCAAACTGCTACTCTGCCTGCACCTGGACCATAGCCCCCCATATCCCTCACATCCATGTTAAATGTTGCAATCAAACCCATATCCACCACTTCTGCTGGCAGCTCGTTCCCCATTCTGAGTGAAGAAGTTCCTCCCTTAAACATTTCAGTTTTCACCCTTTACCCATGACCTCTAGTTGTTGTCCCACCCAACCTCAATGGAAAAAGCCTGCTTGCATTTACCCTATCTATACCCCTGGTAATTTTGTATAACTATCAAATCGCCCCTCAATCTTCTACACTCCAGGGAATAAAGTCTTAATCTATTTAACTTTTGCCCATAAACTTACGAAAGGAAATCAATGGTTAGGTTTAGAAAATAGAAAGTGTGATATTTCCGATAATATTTTGGGAAGGGGAATATTTTTAGCAAGCGTAATCAGAAACAGTCTGCAGATGCTGGAAATCTAAAGCAATACACACACAGTGCTGGAGGAACTCAGCACGTCAGGCAGCATCTATGGAAAAGAGTACAGTTGACATTTTGGGCCAAAACCCTTCGTCGGGACTGGAAGGGAAGGCGGAAGACAACAGGATAATCAGAGCAGTGGTCCGTAGCTGCCTTCCGTCTTGTTCAGGGAGTGAGTTGTTGGGAGTCTTGTATGGGAGCAGGTTCCACATCGCCTTGTGCTTTCCACATGAATGAACTCAGTTAATCTACATGTGTGAAGGATTACAATAGGGCAGCAAATGAGGAGGAAATGTCAGGGTATGTTCCTGCACCAGCCTTCTCTCCACCCTCCATCTGTGGTGATGTCAGGCCTCATTGTCACATATGTTACCTGTTGCACACTGACCATCTGTTTACCAATTTGATTAAGTGCTTTGGTTGCTATGGGGACTGAGCCACTGAGAGCAATGGTATTGAAAGCATTTTATGCTCAGATTTCACTTTTCCTCAGACAGTGAGTGCAAAGGAATGGCAGTAAGTGATGTGTTTTTTTTCCAGGACACCCCCTCTTCTGAATGCACTGAAGTGTCACAATGATAAGGTGCACTGGTATCAATTGCTCCCTGGGCCAAATATTCTTCACAGGATTATGCTGACCGCTTTCTCATAACTGCTTTAGGGAGGGAGCATTTCTCATGTGTGGCTCGGTCAGTCAGTGTGTGCAGACCAGAAGTACGTGGGCACCGTGTGTCACTGTGTGCTGAGAGTCTGCCTGTTCCTGGTGCCGTGGAAGACAGACCAGGCCAAGTAATCACGCAGCGTCACAATTAGACGGAATTTGCCGCTCCACCTGTCTTTTGCAGAAGAGTACTTCCCAAGTCAGGGTGGTTCAGCATTTAGCATAATGGTCTTACAGTGCTGGTGATCCAGGTTCAACTGTAAATCAGAATGAAGTCAAGTTCAATTCAAGCTGGATGCAGTCTGGGCATTCTCTTTGTGACTGGGTTTTGTCTGCATGCTCCAGTTTCCTCCCGTGTTGCAAAGACATACGGTTCAGGGGGTGAATTGCTCACGTGGGTGTAACTGGGCAGAGTGGCCTCGTTGGGCTGGAAGGACCTGCTACAGTGCTGTATCTCTAAATCAATCAAATAATTAAAAAATTAACTTGGACTTTGAACATGAAGGTGAAGTACAGGGTTACTGGTACAATTCTTAGCAGTGGGGAGGAACAGATGGAATTTGGGGTCCATGTCCATAGATCACTCAGATTTGCTATGCAAGTTAATAGGGTATATGTTTCAGGCTGCAGGGTGTGCTGAGAGACACCCTGAAGGTCAATGCAGCCAATGCAAAGGCTCTGTGGGGAAGGACGACATTCTCAACTCTTTCTTCCACCAGACATAGAGGGGCAGAGTTCGGACAATGAAAGCTGAGGGTCAACTAAAAGTTTAAAAACTGACAAAGATTTTTGTGAAAGAACAGAATTAAGAGATATGGAGTTAAGAAAATAAATAGAGTTAAGATCAGTCAGATCTGGCAGAATAGACTGAAGGTTTAATGGCCTCCACCTTCTCCTATGTTCTCCCAGCAAATTACACAACATTGAGGATGTCTGTTTTGTTGTTTATATCTACAGAAAGTAGTTGAAACAGCCCAGTCCCTCACAGGTAAAGCCTTCCCCTTGTACTCCTTCATTTACAAGCAGCCCTGCCACGAAAAGCAGCATCCATCATCAAGTACCCTCACTGTCCAGGCTATGCTCTCTTCACACTGCTTCACACCACCCACTTCAGGAACAGTTATTACCCTTCAACCATCAGGCTTCTGAACTGTCATAGGTACCATCACTCTCCTCAGCACCGAACAGATTTCACAACTAAAGCAACACACATCAAAGTTGCGGTGAATGCAGCAGGCCAGGCAGCATCTCTAGGAAGAGGTACAGTCGACGTTTCAGGCCGAGACCCTTCATCAGGACTAACTGAAGGAAGAGTTAGTAAGAGATTTGAAAGTGGGAGGGGGAGGGGGAGATCCAAAATGATAGGAGAAGACAGGAGGGGGAGGGATGGAGCCAAGAGCTGGACAGGTGATTGGCAAAGGGGATATGACAGGATCATGGGATAGGAGGTCCAGGGAAAGACGGGGGGGGGGGAACCCAGAGGATGGGTAAGGGGTATATTCAGAGGGACAGAGGGAGAAAAAGGAGAGTGAGAGAAAGAATGTGTGTACAAAAATAAATAACGGGTGGGGTATGAGGCGGAGGTGGGGCATTAGCAGAAGTTAGAGAAGTCGATGTTCATGCCATCAGGTTGGAGGCTACCCAGACGGAATATAAGGTGTTGTTCCTCCAACCTGAGTGTGGCTTCATCTTTACAGCAGAGGAGGCCATGGATAGACATGTCAGAATGGGAATGGGATGTGGAATTAAAATGTGTGGCCACTGGATGATCCTGCTTTCTCTGGCGGACAGAGCGTAGGTGTTCAGCAAAGCCGTCTCCCAGTCTGCGTCGGGTCTCGCCAATATATAGAAGGCCACATCGGGAGCACCGGACGCAGTATATCATCCCAGCCGACTCACAGGTGAAGTGTTGCCTCACCTGGAAGGACTGTTTGGGGCCCTGAATGGTGGTAAGGGAGGAAGTGTAACAGCATGTGTAGCACTTGTTCCGCTTACACGGATAAGTGCCAGGAGGGAGATCAGTGGGGAGGAATGGGGGGGGGGACGAATGGACAAGGGAGTCGCATCGGGAGCGATCCCTGCGGAAAGCGGGGTGGGGGGGGAAGGAAAGATGTGCTTAGTGCTGGGATCCCATTGGAGGTGGCGGAAGTTACTGAGAATAATATGTTGGACCCGGAGGCTGGTGGGGTGGTAGGTGAGGACCAGGGGAACCCTATTCCTAGTGGGGTGGCGGGAGGATGGAGTGACAGCAGATGTGCGTGAAATGGGGGAGATGCATTTGAGAGCAGAGTTGATGGTGGAGGAAGGGAAGCCCCTTTCCTTAAAAAAGGAGGACATCTCCCTCGTCCTGGAATGAAATGCCTCATATTGAGAGCAGATGCGGCGGAGACGGAGGAATTGCGAGAAGGGGTTGGCATTTTTGCAAGAAGCAGGGTGAGCAGAGGAATAGTCCAGATAGCTGTGAGAGTCAGTAGGCTTATAGTAGACATCAGTGGATAAGCTGTCTCCAGAGACAGAGACAGAAAGATCTAGAAAGGGGAGGGGGGTGTCGGAAATGGACCAGGTAAACTTGAGGGCACGGTGAAAGTCGGAGACAAAGTTAATAAAGTGAACTACCTCGGCATATGTGCAGGAAGCAACGCCAATTCAGTTGTCGATGTAGCGAAGGAAAAGTGGGGGACAGATACGAGAATAGGTTCGGAACACAGATTGTTCCACAAAACCAACAAAAAGGCAGGCATAGCTCGGACCCATGCGGGTGCCCATAGCTACACCTTTAGTTTGGAGGAAGTGGGAGGAGCCAAAGGAGAAATTATTAAGAGTAAGGACTAATTCCGCTAGACAGAGCAGAGTGGTGGTAGAGGGGAACTGATTAGGTCTGGAATCCAAAAAGAAGCGGAGAGCTTTGAGACCTTCTGGATGGAGGATGGAAGTGTAACAGCCCCCCAGACCTATAGTCAGATTAACAGCCCCCCAAACCTCCAGTCAGAGTAACCACCCCCCCAGACCTCTAGTCAGAGTAACATCCCCCCAGACCTCTAGTCAAGGTAAACCCCCAAGACCTCTTGTCTGAGTAACACCCCCCAGAACTCTAGTAACCACCCCCCCAGACCTCTAGTCAGAGTAACATCCCCCCAGACCTCTAGTCAAGGTAAACCCCCAAGACCTCTTGTCTGAGTAACACCCCCCAGAACTCTAGTCAGATTAACAGCCCCCCCAGACCTCTTGTCAGAGTAACACCCCCAGACCTGTAGTTAGATTAACAGCCCCCCCAAGACATCTAGTCAGAGTAATCACCCCAGACCTCTAGTCAGAGTAACACCCTCCACACCTCCAGTCAGAGTAAACCACACCAGAACTCTAGTCAGAGTAACCCCTCCAGACCTCTAGTCAGAGTAACCCCCCCCAGAACTCTAGTCAAAATAACAATCCCCAGACCTGTAGTCAGAGTAACCTCCCTAGAAATCTACTCAGAGTAACAGCCTCCCAGCCCTAAAGTCAGAGTAACAGCTTCCCAGAACTTCTAGTCAAACTAACCCCCAACTCCCTAGTCAGAGTAACAGCCCCCCATATCTGTATTCAGAATAATAGCCCCCCAGACCTCTAGTCAGAGTAACCCCCCAGACCTCTAGTCCGAGTAACCCCAAGACCTCTAGTCAGAGTAACAGCCCCCAGACCTCTAGTCAGAGTAACACCAACCCAGACCTCTAGTCAAAGTAACACCCCCCAGAATTCTAGTCAGAATAACTTACCCACAGACCTCAAGTCAGTGTAACCTGCCTGATCTCTAGTCAGTGTAACAGCCCCCAGACCTCTAGTTAGACTAAAAGCCCCCTGAAGCCCTCTAATCAGAGTAACACCCGCCAGACCTCCAGACAGAGTAACCCCCCCGACACACTAGTCAGAGTAACACCCCCCAGACCTCTAAACAGATGAACACTCCCAGACCTCTAGTCAGAGTAACATCCCACAAGCCCTCTACTCAGAGTAACACCCCGCAGACCTCCAGTCAGAGTAACCCCACAAGCCCTCTACTCAGAGTAACATCCCCCAGCCTCTAAACAGAATAACACTCCCAGACCTCTAGTCAGAATAATGCCCACAGACCTCTAGTCAGATTAAACTTCCTCAGAAATCTAGTCAGGATAATACCCCCAGACCTCTAGTCAGAGTAACAGATCCCCAGACCTATTGTCAGAATAAACACCTTACCAGACCTCTAATCAGAGTAACAGACCTCAGAGTAACCCCACCCCACAGAAACCTAGTCAGAGTATCAGCCCCCCAGACCTCTAGTCAGAGTAACCACACACCCCCAAAATTTAGTCAGAGTAACAGACCCCAGACCTCTATTCAGAGTAACAACCCCCAGACCTCAAGTCTGAGTTACAGCCCCCTGACATCTTGTCAGTAACAGTCCCCAGACCTCTAGTCACTATAACATCCCCCCCACACACACCTTTAGTCAGATTAACCACCACAGACCTCTAGTCAGAGTAACATCCCAGACCTCAAGTCAGAGTAACAGCACCCCAGACCTCTAGTCACACCCCAGACCTCTAATCAGAGTAACAGCCCCCCAGACCTATAGTCAGAGTAACTCCCCCAGACCTATAGTCAGAGTAACAGCTGCCTAGAATTCTAGTCAGAGTAACACCACAACACTGTAGTCAGAGTAACAGCCACCAGACCTCTAGCCAGGGTAACCACCCCAGACCTCTAGTCCAAGTAACCCCCAGACCTCTAGTCAGAGTAAGACCCCCCAGACATCCAGTCAGAGAACACCCACCCCCCCAGACCTTTAGTCAGAGTAACATCCCAGACCTATAGTCAGAGTAACAGCTGCCTAGAATTCTAGTTAGAGTAACACCACAACACTGTAGTCAGAGTAACAGCCACCAGACCTCTAGCCAGGGTAACACCCACCCTCCAGACCATAAGTCAGGTAACACCCATCAGACCTCTAGTCAGAGTAACACCCCTCAGACCTCTAGTCAGAGTAACCCCCCCCCCCGACCTTTAGTCAGGGTAACCCCTGCAGACCTCTAGTCAGAGTAACACCTCTGAGAAATCTAGTCAGAGTAACACCCCTCAGTCTTCTAGTCTGAGTAACACCCGTCAGTTTTCTAGTCGGAATAACACCCCCCCAGACCTCCAGTAAGTGGAACCCCCCCCCCCAGATTAACCCCTACAGACCTCTACTCAGAGTAACAGCACCCCAGACATCTAGTCAGAGTAACACCCCACAGAAATCTAGTCTGAGTAACAGCCCCCAGACCTCCAGACAGAGTAACAATCCCCAGACCTCTAGTCAATATAACACCCCCCAAACCCCTAGTCATTGAAACACCCACAAGCCCTCTACTCACAGTAACCCTCCCCCAGACCTCTAAACAGAGTAACACCCCCCAGATGTCTAGTCAGAGGAACAACCCCAGACCTCTAGTCAGATTAGCCCCCACAGACCTCTAGTCTGATTAACACACCCCAGAGCTCTAGTCATAGTAACACACCCCAGAAATTTAGTCAGAGTAACCGTCCCAGACTTCTAGTCAGAGTAACAGACCCCAGACATTTAGTCAGGGTAACAGCCCCCAGACCTCTAGTCAGAGTAACAACCCCACCCAGACCTCTAGTTAGAGTAGCACCCACAGAACTCTAGTCAGAGTAACAGCACCCCAGCCATCTCGTCAGAGTAACATCCCACAGAAATTTAGTCAGAGTAACACTCCCCAGACCTCTAGTCAGAGAAACACCCCCAGACCTCTAGTCAGGGTAACAACCCCCAGACATCTTGTCAGTGTAAAAGCCCCCAGACCTCTAGTCAGAGTAAACACAACCCCCCCAGACCTTTATTCAAGGTAACCCCTACAGACATCTAGTCAGTGCAACTCACCCGAGAAATCTAGTCAGAGTGACATCCCAGACCTCTAGTCAGTGTAACACCACTCAGACCTCTAGTCAGAGTAACTGCACCCCCCGCAGACCTTTAGTGAGGGTATCCCCTGCAGACTTCTAGTCAGAGTAACAGCCCCCAGACCTCCAGTAAGAGTAACAGACCCAGAACTCTAGTCAGTATAACACCCCCAACACCTCTAGTCAGAGTAACCCTCACAGACCTCTAGTGAGAGTGACAGCCCCCCAGACCTCTAGTCAGAGTAACAGCACCCCCAGACCTCCAGTCAGTGTAACAGCCCCCACGACCACTAGTCAGAAAAACCCTCCAAGCGCTCTACTTAGAGTAACACCCCCAGACCTCTAGTCAGAGTAACTCCCCCCAGACGTCTAGTCAGAGGAGCAAACCCAGACCTCTAGTCAGAGTAACCCACACAGACCTCCAGTCAGAGTAACAACACCCCAGACATCTAGTCAGAGTTACAGCCCCCAGACCTCCAGGAAGAGTAACAGTCCCAACACCTCTAGTCACTATAACACACCCCGCACCTCTAGTCAGAGTAACCCTCACAGGCATCTAGTCAGAGTAAACCGCACAAGCCTCTAGTCAGAGAAAAAACTCCCAGACCTCTAGTCAGAGAAACCACCCCCCAGACCTCGAGTCAGAGTAACCCCACCAGACCTCTAGTCTGAGAAACACATCCAGACCTCTAGTCGGAGTAACACCCCTCAGACCTTTAGTCAGGGTAACAACCCCCAGTCCTCTAGTCAGATTAACACTCCCCAGAGCTCTAGTCATAGTAACACCCCCCAGAAATCTAGTCAGAGTGACAGCCCAGACATCTTGTCAGAGTAACCCCCCCAGACCTCGAGTCAGAGAAAAACCTCCCAGACCTCTAGTCAGAGTAACCCCCTCAGACCCCTGCTCTGAGTGACATCCCCCAGAAATCTAGTCAGAGTAACCGACCCAGACTTCTAGTCAGAGTAACACCACCCAGAACTCTAGTCAGTGTAACAACCATCGGACCTCTAGTCAGTGTAACACCCATCGGACCTCTAGTCAGAGAAACACACTCTAGACATTTAGTCAGGGTAACAGCCCCCCAGACCTCTAGTCAGAGTAACAACCCCACCCAGACCGCTAGTCTGAGTAGCACCCACAAACTCTAGTCAGAGTAACAGCATCCAACCATCTCGTCAGATTAACAGCCCCCAGAAATCTAGTCAGAGTACCACCCCACAGACCTCTAGTCTGAGTAACAACCCCCAGACATCTTGTCAGAGTAACGGTCCCCAGACCTCTAGTCAGAGTAACACCCCCAGACTTCTCATCAGAGAAACACCCCCCTGACCTCTAGTCAGAGAAACCCACCCACGGACCTCTAGTCAGAGTAACTGCACCCCAGACCTATAGTGAGGGTATACCCTGCGGACTTCTAGTCAGAATAACAACCTCCAGAGCTCTAGTCAGTGTAACAGCCCCCAGACCTCCAGTAAGAGTAACAGAACCAGAACTTTAGTCAGTATAACAACGCTCACACCTCTAGTCAGAATATCCCCCATAGACCTCTTGTCAGAGTTACAGTCTCCCAGAACTCTAGTCAGTATAAAACCCCCACACCTCTACTCAGAGTAACCCCCACAGACCTCTAGTCAGAGTGACAGCCCCCCCAGACCTCTAGTCAGAGTAACAACACCCCCAGACCTCCAGACCACTAGTCAGAAAAACCCTCCAAGCCCTCTACTCAGAGTAACACCCCCTAGATCTCTAAATGGTGTAACACCCCCAGACCTCTAGTCAGAGGAGCAAACCCAGACGTCTAGTCAGAGTAACCCCCTCAGACCTCCAGTCAGAGTAACAGCACCCCAGACATCTAGTTAGAGTAACACACCCCAGACCTCTGGTCTGAGTAACAGCCCCCAGACCTCCAGTAAGAGTAACAGTCCCAAAACCTCTAGTCACTATAACACACAACGCATCTCTAGTCAGAGTAACCCTCACAGGCATCTAGTCAGAGTAACCCCCCCAGACCTCTAGTCAGAGAAACACCCCCAACACCTCCAGTCAGAGCAAATCCCCCCAGACGTCTAGTCAGAGGAGCAAACCCAGACCTCTAGTCAGAGTAACAGCACCCCAGACATCTAGTTCGAGTAACACACCCCAGACCTCTAGTCTGAGTAACAGCCCCCAGACCTCCAGTAAGAGTAACAGTCCCAACACCTCTAGTCACTATAACACACAACGCACCTCTAGTCAGAGTAACCCTCACAGGCATCTAGTCAGAGTAACCCCCACAGGCCTCTAGGCAGAGGAAAAACTCCCAGACCTCTAGTCAGAGTAACCACCCCCCCAGACCTCGAGTCAAAGTAACCCCACCAGACCTCTAGTCTGAGAAACACCTCCAGACCTCTAGTCCGAGTAACAGCCCTCAGACCTTTAGTCAGAGTAACAGCCCCCAGTCCTCTAGTCAGATTTATAGCCCCCAGAGCTCTAGTCATAGTAACACCCCCCAGAAGTCTAGTCAGAGTGACAGCCCAGACATCTTGTCAGAGTAACCCCCCCAGACCTCGAGTCAGAGAAAAATCTTCCAAACCTCTAGTCAGAGTAACCACCTCCAGACCTCTAGACAGAGTAACCCCACCAGAACTCTAGTCAGAGTAGCCTGCAGACCTCTAGTCAGAGTAACCACCCCAGACCTCTGCTCTGAGTGACACCCCCCAGAAATCTAGTCAGAGTAACACCCCCAGACTTCTAGTCAGAGAAACAAACCCCTGAACTCTAGTCAGAGAAGCACCCCCCCAAGACCTCTAGTCTGATTAACGCCCCCCCAGACCTCTAGTCAGAGTGACAGCCCCCCAGACCTCTAGTCAGAGTAACAACAGCCCCAGACCTCCAGTCAGTGTAACAGCCCCGCAGACCACTAGTCAGAAAACCCCCCCAAGCCCTCTACTCAGAGTAACACCCCCTAGACCTCTAAATGGTGTAACACCCCCAAACCTCTAGTCAAAGTAACTCCCCCCAGACGTCTAGTCAGAGGAGCAAACCCAGACCTCTAGTCAGAGTAACCCACACAGACCTCCAGTCAGAGTAACAGCACCCCAGACATCTAGTTAGAGTAACACACCCCAGACCTCTAGTCTGAGTAACAGCACCCAGACCTCCAGTAAGAGTAACAGTCCCAACACCTCTAGTAACTATAATGCACCCCACACCTCTAGTCAGAGTAACCCTCACAGGCATCTAGTCAGAGTAACTCTCACAGGCCTCTAGTCAGATAAAAACTCCCAGACCTCTAGACAGAGTAACCACCCACCGGACCTCGAGTCAGAATAAGCCAATCAGACCTCTAGTCTGAGTAACACATCCAGACCTCTAGTCAGAGTAACACCCCCAGAGCTCTAGTCATAGTAACACCCCCCAGAAATCTAGTCCGAGTAAATCCCAGACCTCTAGTCAGAGTAACCCCCCCAGACTTCTAGTCAGAGAAACACACTTCTGACCTCTAGTCAGAGAACCCCCCCACCCAGACCTCTAGTCTGATTAACACCCCGCAGAGCTCTAGTCATAGTAACACGCCCCAGAAATCTAGTCAGAGTAACCGACCCAGACTTCTAGTCAGTGTAGCATCCATCGGACCTCTAGTCAGAGTAACACACCTTAGACATTTAGTCAGGGTAACAGCCCCCCAGACCTCTAGTCCGAATAACAACCCCACCCAGACCTCCAGTCAGAGTAGAACCCACGAACTCTAGTCAGAGGAACAGCACCCCAGCCATCTTGTCAGAGTAACAGCCCCCAGAAATCTAGTCAGAATAACACCCCCAGACCTCTAGTCAGAGTAACAGACCCCAGACCTCTAGTCAGAGTAAACACAACCCCCAGACCTTTATTCAAGGTAACCCCTACAGACATCTAGTCAGTGTAACACCCCCGAGAAATCTAGTCAGAGTAACATCCCAGACCTCTAGTCAGAGAAACAGCCCCCAGACCTCTAGTCAGAGTAACAGCCCCCAGACCTCTAGTCAGAGTAAACACCCCCCCCAGGCCTTTATTCAAGGTAATCCCTACAGACATCTAGTCAGTGTAACACCCCCGAGAAATCTAGTCAGAGTAACATCCCAGACCTCTAGTCAGAGTAACACCCCCAGGCTTCTCATCAGAGAAACACCCCCCTGATCTCTAGTCAGAGAACTCCCCCCCCTAGACCTCTAGTCAGAGTAACCTCCTCCCAGACCTTTAGTGAGGGTATCCCCTGTGGACTTCTAGTCAGAGTAACACCCCCCAGAGCTCTAGTCAGAGTAACAGCCCCCAGACCTCCAGTAAGAGTAACAGACCCAGAACTTTCATCAGTATAACAACGCCCACATCTCTAGTCAGAGTAACCCCCACAAACCTCTAGTCAGAGTGACAGAACCCCCAGACCTCTAGTCAGAGTAACAACACCCCCAGATCTCCAGTCAGTGTAACAGACCCCCAGACCACTAGTCAGAAAAACCCTCCAGGCCCTCTATTCAGAGTAACACCACCCAGACCTCTAAATGGTGTAACACCCCCAGACCTCTAGTCAGAGAAACACCCCCAACACCTCTAGTCAGAGTAACTCCCTCCAGACCTCTAGTCAGAGAAGCAAACCCAGACCTCAAGTCAGAGTAACCCCCACAGACCTCCAATCAGAGTAACAGCACCCCAGACAACTAGTTAGGGTAACACACCCCAGACCTCCGGTCTGAGTAACAGCCCCCAGACCTCCAGTAAGAGTAACAGTCCCAAAACCTCTAGTCACTATAACACACAACGCACCTCTAGTCAGAGTAACCCTCACAGGCATCTAGTCAGAGAAAAAACTCCCAGACCTCGAGTCAGAGTAACCCCACCAGACCTCTAATCTGAGTAACACCTCCAGACCTCTAGTCAGAGTAACACCCCTCAGACCTTTAGTCAGGGTAACAGCCCCCAGTTTTCTAGTCAGATTAATAGCCCCCAGAGCCCTAGTCATAGTAACACCCCCCAGAAATCTAGTCAGAGTGACAGCTCAGACATCTTGTCAGAGTAACCCCTCCCCAGACCTCGAGTCAGAGATAAACCTCCCAGACCTCTAGTCAGAGTAACCCCACCAGAACTCTAGTCCGAGTAACCCCCAGATTTCTAGTCAGAGTAACCCCCCAGACCTCTGCTCTGAGTGACACCCCCCAGAAATCGAGTCAGAGTAACACCCCCAGACTTCTAGTCAGAGAAACACATCCCTGAGCTCTAGTCAGAGAAACTCCCCCCCAGACCTCTAGTCTGATTAACACTCCCAGAGCTCTAGTCAGAATAACAGCCCCCAGACCTCCAGTAAGAGTAACAGACCCAGAACTCTAGTCAGTATAACAACCCCCACGCCTCTAGTCAGAGTAACCCACAGACCTCTTGTCAGAGTAACAGCCTCCCTGAACTCTAGTCAAAGTAACATCCCAGCCCTCTAGTCGGAGTAACCCCCACAGTCCCCTGGTCAGAGTGACAGCCTCCCAGACCTCTAGTCAGAGTAAGGACACCCCCAGACCTCCAGACAGAGTAACACCCCTCAGACCTTTAGTCAGGGTAACAGCCCCCAGTCCTCTAGTCAGATTAACATCCCCCAGAGCTCTAGTCATAGTAACACCCCCCAGAAATCTAATCAGAGTAACCGACCCAGACCTCTAGTCAGAGTAACACAACCCAGATCTCTAGTCAGTGTAACACCAGCCAGATTTCTAGTCAGAGTAACACACCCCAGTCATTTAGTCAGGGTAACGGCCCCCCAGACCTCTAGTCAGATTAACAACCCCACCCAGACCTCTAGTCAGAGTAGCACCCAAAGAACTCTAGTCAGAGTAACAACACCCCAGCCATCTCGTCAGAGTAACATTCCCCCAGAAATCTAGCCAGAATAACACTCCCCAGACCTCTAGTCAGAGAAACACCGCCCAGACCTCTAGTCTGAGTAACAGCCCCTAGACATCTTGTCAGAGTAACAGCCCTCAGACCTCCAGACAGAGTAAACACACCCCCCAAGAGCTTTAGTCAGGGTAACCTCTACAGACATCTAGTCAGTATAACACCCCCGAGAAATCTAGTCAGAGTAACATCCCAGACCTCTAGTCAGAGTAACAATTCCCAGACCTCTAGTCAGTTTAACCACACCCACCCTGCCAAACCATGAGTCAGGGAAAACCCTACAGACATCCAGTCCGTGTAACACCCCTGAGAAATCTAGTCAGAGTAACAGCCCCCAGACCTCTAGTCAGATTAACAGCCCCCCAGACCTCTAGTCGGAGTAACCACCCCAAGGCCTCTTTCAGAGTAACCCCACCTGACCTCTAGTCTGAGTAACACCCTCCAGACCTCCAGTCAAAGTAACACCACCCCAGACCTTTAGAAAGCGTAACAGCCCTGCAGACCTCTGGTCAGTGTAACACCCCGAGACCTTTAGTCTGAGTAACACCACCCACACACTCTAGTCAGAGTAACACCTCCCCAGACCTCTAGTCAAAGTCACCCCCCCAGACATTTAGTCAGGGTAACAGCCCACTGTCCTCTAGTCAGAATAATGACCACCCCAGACATCTAGTCAGAGTAACACCCCCCAGACCTCTATTCAGAGTAACACCCCCCAGACCTCTAGTCAGAGTCAACCCCCCAGCCCTGCAGGCAGAGTAACACACCCTAGACCTAGTCTGAGTAACCCCCCGAGACCTCTAGTCTGAATGACACCACCCAGACCTCTAGTCAGAGTAACCCCCCCAGACCTCTGCTCTGAGTGACACCCCCCAGAAATCTAGTCAGAGTAACACCCCCAGACTTCTAGTCAGAGAAACACACCCTGACCTCTAGTCAGAGAAACCCCCCCAGACCTCTAGTCTGATTAACACCCCAAGAGCTCTAGTCAGAGTAACAGCCCCCAGACCTCCAGTAAGAGTAAAAGACCCAGAACTCTAGTCAATATAACAACTCCCACACCACTAGTCAGAGTAAACTCCACAGACCTCTTGACAGAGTAACAGCCTCCCTGAACTCTAGTCAAAGTAACATCCCAGCCCTCCAGTCAGAGTAAGCCCCACAGACCTCTAGTCCGAGTGACAGCCTCACAGACCTCTAGTCAAACAACACCCCCAGACCTCCAGTCAGTGTAACAGCCCCCCAGACCACTAGTCAGAAAAACCCTCCAAGCGCTCTACTCAGAGTATCACCCCCAGACCTCTAAATGGTGTAACAAACCCAGACCTCTAGTCAGAGTAACCCCCCAAGACCTCTGCTCTGAGTGACACCCCCCAGAAGTCTAGTCAGAGTAACACCCCCAGACTTCTAGTCAGAGAAACACACCCTGACCTCTAGTCAGAGAAACCTCCCCAGACCTCCAGTCTGATTAACACCCCCTGTAGAGCTCTAGTCAGAGTAACAGACCCTAGACCTCCAGTAAGAGTAACAGACCCAGAACTCAAGTCAGTATAACAACCCCCACACCTCTAGTCACAGTAACCTCCACAGACCTCTTGTCAGAGTAACAGCCTCCCTGAACTCTAGTCAAAGTAACATCCCAGCCCTCTAGTCAGAGTAACCCCCACAGACCTCTAGTCAGAGTGACAGCCTCCCAGACCTTTAGTCAGAGTAGCAACACCCCCAGACCTCCAGGCAGTGTAACAGCCCCATAGACCACTAGTCAGAAAAACCCTCCAAGCACTCTACTCAGAGTAACACCCCCCAGACCTCTAAATGGTGTAACACCCCCAGACCTCTAGTCAGAGAAACACCCCGAACACCTCTAGTCAGAGTAACTCCCCCCAGACATCTAGTCAAAGGAGCAAACCCAGACCTCTAGTCTGAGTAACCCTCACAGACCTCCAGTCAGAGTAACAGCACCCCAGACATCTAGTTAGAGTAACACACCCCAGACCTCCAGTCTGAATAACAGCCCCCAGACCTCCAGTAAGAGTAACAGTCCCAACACCTCTAGTCACTATAACACACTTCGCACCTTTAGACAGAGTCACCTTCACAGGCATCCTGTCAGAGTAACCCCTACAGGCCTCTAGTCTGAGTAACACCTCCAGACCTCTAGTCAGAGTAACACCCCTCAGACCTTTAGTCAGGGTAACAGCTCCCAGTCCTCTAGTCAGATTAACATCCCCCAGAGCTCTAGGCATAGTAACACCCCTCAGAAATCTAATCAGAGTAACCGGCCCAGACCTCTAGTAAGAGTAACACAACCCAGAGCTCTAGTCAGTGTAATACCCGCCGGACCTCTAGTCAGAGTAACATCCTAGACCTCTAGTCAGAGTAACAATTCCCAGACCTCTAGTCAGTGTAACCACACCCACCCCCCCCCCCAAACTTTGAGTCAGGGTAACCCCTACAGACATCAAGTCAGTGTAACACCCCAGAGAAATCTAGTCAGAGTAACAGCCCCCAAATCTCTAGTCAGAGTAACAGCCCCCCAGACCTCTAGTCAGAGTAACCACCCCAAGGCCTCTTTCAGAGTAACCCCACCAGACCTCTAGTCTGAGTAACACCCCCCAGAGCTCCTGTCAAAGTAACAACACCCCAGACCTTTAGAAAGCATAACAGCACCGCAGACCTCTGGTCAGAGTAACATCATGCCCCCCCCCAGAAATCTAGTCAGAGTAACACCCCCCAGACGTCTTGTCAAAGTAACACCCCCCCCCCGACCTGTAGCCAGAGTAATACACCCCAGACAGCTAGTCTGAGTAACCCCCCGAGACCATTAGTCTGAGTAACACCACCCACACCCTCTAGTCAGAGTAACACCCCCCAGACCTCCAGTCAAAGTAACACCCCCCAGACCTTTAGTCAGGGTAACAGCCCCATGTCCTCTAGTCAGAGTAATGACCCCCCCCCAGACACCTAGTCAGATTAACACCCCCCAGACCTCTATTCAGAGTAACACCCCCCAGACCTTAGTCAGAGTCAACCACCCCCAGCCCTGTAGGCAGAGTAACACACCCTAGACCTCTAGTCTGAGTAACCCCCTGAGACCTCTAGTCTGAATAACACCACCCAGACCTCTAGTCAGAGTAACCCCATCAGACATCTGCTCTGAGTGACACCCCCCAGAAATCTAGTCAGAGTAACACCCCCAGACTTCTAGTCAGAGAAACACACCCTGACCTCTAGTCAGAGAAACCCCCCCAGACCTCTAGTCTGATTAACACCCCCCCAGAGCTCTAGTCAGAGTAACAGTCCCCAGACCTCCAGTAAGAGTAAAAGACCCAGAACTCTTGTCAGTATAACAACCCCCACACCTCCAGTCAGAGTAACCCCCACAGACTTCTTGTGAGAGTAACAGCCTCCCTGAACTCTTGTCAAAGTAACATCCCAGCCCTCTAGTCAGAGTAACCCCCACAGACCTTTAGTCAGAGTAACAACACCCCCAGACCTCCAGTCAGTGTAACAGCCCTCCAGACCACTAGTGAGAAAAACCCTCCAAGCGCTCTACTCAGAGTAACACCCCCAGACCTCTAAATGGTGTAACAAACCCAGACCTCTAGTCAGAGTAACACCCCGAACACCTCTAGTCAGAGTAACACCCCCCAGACGTCTAGCAAAGGAGCAAACCCAGACCTCTAGTCAGATTAACACCCACAGACTTCTAGTCAGAGTAACAGCACCCTAGACATCTAGTTAGAGTAACACACCCCAGACCTCTTGTCTGAGTAACAGCCCCCACATCTCCAGTAAGAGTAACTGTCCCAACACCTCTAGTCACTATAACACACCTTGCACCTCTAGTCAGAGTAACCCCCACAGACTCTTTGTGAGACTAACAGCCTCCCTGAACTCTAGTCAAAGTAACATCCCAGCCCTCTAGTCAGAGTAACCCCCACAGACCTTTAGTCAGAGTAACAACACCCCCAGACCTCCAGTCAGTGTAACAGCCCTCCAGACCACTAGTGAGAAAAACCCTCCAAGCGCTCTACTCAGAGTAACACCCCTCAGACCTCTAAATAGTGTAACAAACCCAGACCTCTAGTCAGAGGAACACCCCCAACACCTCCAGTCAGAGCAACTCCCCCCAGACGTCTAGTCAGAGGAACAAACCCAGACCTCTAGTCAGAGTAACAACCCCCAGACCTCCAGTAAGAGTAACAGTCCCAACACCTCTAGTCACTATAACACACTTCGCACCTCTAGACAGAGTCACCCTCACAGGCATCCAGTCAGAGTAACCCCCAAAGGCCTCTAGTCAGAGAAAAAACTCCAAGACCTCTAGTCTGAGTAACACCTCCAGACCTCTAGTCAGTGAAACACCCGCCGGACCTCTAGTCAGAGTAATACACCCCAGACATTTAGTCAGGGTTACGCCCCCCCCCAGACCACTAGTCAGAGTAACAACCCCACCCAGACCTCTAGTCAGAATAGCATCCACAGAACTCTAGTCAGAGTAACAGCGACCCAGCCATCTCGTCAGAGTAACATTCCCCAGAAATCTAGTCAGAATAACACTCCCCAGACCTCTAGTCAGAGAAACACCCCGCCAGACCTCCAGTCTGAGTAACAGCCCCCAGACATCTTGTCAGAGTAACAGCCCTCAGAGCACCAGACAGAGTAAACACCCCCCCAAGACCTTTAGTCAGGGTAACCCCTACAGACATCAAGTCAATGTAACACCCCCGAGAAATCTAGTCAGAGTAACAGCCCCCAGACCTCTAGTCGAAGTAACAACCCCCAGACCACTAGTCAGAGTAACCACCCCAAGGCCTCTTTCAGATGAACCCCACCAGACCTCTAGTCCGAGTAACACCCCACAGACCTCCAGTCAAAGTAACACCACCCCAGACCTTTAGAAAGCTTAACGGCCCCGCAGAACTTTGGTCAGAATAACACCCGAGACCTTTAGTCTGAGTAACACCACCCACACCCTCTAGTCAGATTAACACCCCCGAGACCTCCAGTCAAAGTAACACCCCCCAGACCTCCAGTTAAAGTAACACCCCCCAGACCTTTAGTCAGAGTAACACCCCGCTGTCCTCTAGTCAGAGTAATGACCAACCCAGACATCTAGTCAGAGTAACACCCCCCAGACCTCTATACAGAATAACACCCCTCAGACCTCTAGTCAGAGTCAATACCCCCCAGCCCTGTAGGCGGAGTAACACCCCCCCAGAGCTCTAATCAGAGCAACAGCTCCCAGACCTCCAGTAAGAGTAACAGATCCAGAACTCAAGTCAGTATAACAACCCCTATACCTCTAGTCAGAGTAACCCCCACAAACCTCTAGTCAGAGTGACAGCCCCCCCATACCTCTAGTCAGAGTAACAACACCCCCAGATCTCCAGTCAGTGTAACAGACCCCCAGACCACTAGTCAGAAAAACCCTCCAAGCCCTCTACTCAGAGTAACACCCCCCAGACCTTTAAAAGGTGTAACACCCCCAGACCTCTAGTCAGAGAAACACCCCCAACACCTCTAGTCAGAGTAACTCCCTCCAGACCTCTAGTCAGAGGAGCAATCCCAGACCTCAAGTCAGAGTAACCCCCACAGACCTCCAATCAGAGTAACAGCACCCCAGACATCTAGTTAGAGTAACACACCCCAGACCTCTAGCCTGAGTAACAGTCCCCAGACCTCCAGTAAGATTAACAGTCCCAGAACCTCTAGTCACTATAACACACCACGCACCTCTAGTCAGAGCAACCCTCACAGGCATCTAGTCAGAGTAACCCCCACAGGCCTCTAGTCAGAGAAAAAACTCCCAGACCTCTAATCAGAGTAACCACCCCCCCCCCGGACCTCGAGTCAGAGTAACCCCACCAGACCTCTAGTCTGAGTAACACCTCCAGACCTCTAGTCACAGTAACACCCCTCAGACCTTTAGTCAGGGTAACAGCCCCCAGACCTCTAGTCAGTGTAACCACCCTCAGACCTCTAGTCAGAGTAACCCCACCAGAACTCTAGTCCGAGTAACCCCCAGACCTCTAGTCAGAGTAACCCCCCCCCCAGACCTCTGCTCTGAGTGACACCCCCCAGAAATCTAGTCAGAGTAACACCCCCAGACTTCTAGTCAGAGAAACACACCCCTGACCTCTAGTCAGAGAAACCCCGCCCCAGACCTCTAGTCTGATTAACAGCCCCCCAGAGCTCTAGTCAGAGTAACACCCCCCAGTCCTCAAGTCAGAGTAACGCCCCCCCCCCGAGACCTCTAGTCTGTGTAACTCCCCGAGACCTCTAGTCTGAGTAACAGTCCCCAAACTTCCAGAAAGAGTAACAGTCCCCAGACCTCTAGCCCCTATAACACCCCACCACACGTCTAGTCACTGGAGCCCCCACAGACCTCTTGTCATATTAACAGCCCCACAGACCTTGATACAAAGTAACACCCCCCAGACCTCTAATCAGAGTAAACCCCCACAGACCTCTTGTCAGAGTAACAGCAACCCAGACCTCCAGTCAGAGTAACACCCCCCAGCCCTCTAGTCTGAGTACCATCCCTCAGACTTCAAGTCAGAGCGACAGCCCTAGGACCTCTAGTCAGAGGTAACAACACCCCCAGTCCTCTTTTCAGAGTAATGGCCCTCCCAGACCTCTAGTCAGAGTAACACGCCCAGACCTTTCATCATGGTATCAGCCTCCAGACCTTCAGTCAGAGTAACAGATCTCGCAGACCTCTAGTCAGATTAACACCCCAAGACCTTTTTTCAGATTAACAGCCCCTACAGATCACTAGTCAGAGTAATCCCACAAGCCTTCTACTCAGAGTAACACCCGCCAGATCTCTAGACAGAGTAACACCCCCCAGGCCACTTGTCAGAGCAAACCCTTCAAGCACTCTACTGTGTGTAACACGCCCCAGACTTCTAAACAGAGTAATACACCCAGCCTCTATTCAGAGAAACATCCCGCAAGCCGACTAGTCAGAGTAACACCCACGCCCCCCCACCCCCAGACCTTTAGTCAGGGTTACATTCCCCCAGACATCCAGTCAGATTAACACCCCCCAGACCTCTAAACAGAGTAACACTCACAGATTACTAGTTAGAGTAACAGCACACCAGACATCTATCTGGTCAGAGTAACACCCCCCAGAAACCTAGTCAGAGTAACCCCCCTTAACCTGTAGTCAGATTAACCCTCATAGACCTCTAGTCAGAGTAACACCCCCAGTCCTCAAGTCAGAGTAACACCCCCCAGACCTGTAGTCAGGATAACAGCCCCAGACCTCGTATCAGAGTAAACCCCCAAGAAATCTGGTCAGAGTAACTTCTCCCAGACCACTAGTCAGAGTAATACCACCCCAGACCTTTATTCAGGGTAACAGCCCCCAGATCTCCAGTCAGAATAACAGCCCCCCAGACAACTAGTCAGAGTAACCCCCCCAAGCCCTCTACTCAGAGTAACACGCACAAGACCTATAGTCAGAGTAACATCCCAGAATCCTTCTTTTCTGAGTAACATATCCCATACCTCTATTCAGAGTAACACCCCCAGACCTCTAGTCAGAGCAACACCCCCAGACCTCTAGTCTAAGTAACACCCCCAGACCTCCAGTAAGTGTAACACCCTCCAAACCTCTAGTCAGATTAACCCCTAGAGACCTCTACTCAGAGTAACAGCACCCCAGACATCTAGTCTGAATAACAGCCCCCAGAACTCCAGTAAAATTAACAGTCCCCAGACCTCACAATAACACCCCCACACCTCTAGTCAGAGTAACACCCCCAGACGTCTAGTCAGAGTGACAGCCGCCCAGACCGCTAGTCAGATTAACAACACCCCGAGACCTCTAGTCAGAGTAACACCCCCTAGCTCTCTACTCAGCGTAACACAAGCAGACCTCTAGTCAAAGTAACCCCACCAGTCCTCTAGTCTGAGTAACACCCCCAGACCCCTAGTCAGAGTAATACCCCCCCCACCCAGACCTCTAGTCAGAGTAAAATCCCCCAGACCTCTAGTCAGAGTAACATCCTCCCGCACACCTTTAGTCAAGGTTGCACCCCCACAGACCTCCAGTCAGAGTAACTCCCCGACCACTAATCAGAGTAACACCCCCAAACCTCTAGTCAGAGTAACCACCCCAGACCTCTAGTCAGAGTAACACCCCCAAACCGCTAGTCAGAGTAACACCCCCCCATCGTCTGGTCAGAGTATCACCCCCAGACCTCTAGTCAGAGTAACCCCCCCCCAGTCCTCTAATCAGAGTAACCTCCCCAGACCTCTAGTCAGAGTAACACCACACACACCTCTTGTCAGAGTAACTCCCATAGACCTCTAGTCAGAGTAACTACACCCCAGACCTTTAGTCAGAGTAACTCCCACTGACCTCTGGTCAGAGAAACAGCATCCCAGACCTCTAGTCAGAGAAACACACCACAGACATCTAGTCAGAGTAACACCACCCCCAGACCTCTAGTCAGAGTAACAGTCCCCCAGACCTCTAGTCAGTGTAACAGCCCCCAAGACATCTAGTCAGATTAAAACCCCCAGATTGTTAGTCAGGGTAACTTTCACCAGACCTCCAGTCAGAGTAACAGCCACCCCAGACCACTAGTCGGAGAAGCTCCCCAAGCCTTCGACTCAGAGTAGCACCCACCAGATCTCTAGACAGAGTAACCACCCAGCCCTCTAGTCAGAGTAACACCCCCAGACCTCTAGTCAGAGTAGCACCCTCCCCCATCGTCTAGCCAGAGTATCACCCCCAGACCTCTAGTCAGAGTAACCCCCCCCCAGTCCTCTAATCAGAGTAACCTCCCCAGGCCTCTAGTCAGAGTAACACCACACACACCTCTTGTCAGAGTAACTCCCATAGACCTCTAGTCAGAGTAACTACACCCCAGACCTTCAGTCAGAGTAACTCCCACTGACCTCTAGTCAGAGAAACAGCATCCCAGACCTCTAGTCAGAGAAACACACCACAGACATCTAGTCAGAGTAACACCACCCCCAGACCTCTAGTCAGAGTAACAGCCCCCCAGACCTCTAGTCAGATTAAAACCCCCAGATCTTTAGTCAGGGTAACTTTCCCCAGACCTCCAGTCGGTGTAACAGCCACCTCAGACCACTAGTCGGAGAAGCTCCCCAAGCCCTCGACTCAGAGTAGCACCCGCCAGATCTCTAGACAGAGTAACCACCCAGACCTCTAGTCAGAGTAACACCCCAAAAGCCGTCTAGTCAGAGTAACACTCCCCAGACCTCCAGAGTAACACCCTCCAGTCCTCTACTCAGAGTAACAGCCCCCAGACCTCTAGTCAGAGGAGCAGCATCAGACCTCTAGTCAAGTAAGCCCCACAGATGTCTAGTCAGAGTAACAGCACCCCAGACATCTAGACAGAGTAACACCCCAGAGACATCCAGTCTGAGTAACAGCCCCAAGACCTCCAGTAACAGTAAAAGTCCCAAGACCTCCAGTCACTATAACACACCCACACCTCGAGTCAGTGTAACAGCAGCCCAGACCTCCAGAGTAACACCCCCAAACATTTAGTCAGGGTAACAGCCAACCACACCACTAGTCAGAGTGATAACCCCCAGACCTCCAGTCAGAGTAACAGCACCCCAGACCACTAGTTAGAGTTACATCACAGACCTCTAGTCAGAGTAATACCCCCAGATATCTAGTCAGAGTGACATCTGCCCAGTCTGCTAGTCAGATTAACAACACCCCCAGACCTCTATTCAGAGTAACACCGCCCAGCTCTCTACACAGCGTAACACAACCAGAGCTCTAATCAAAGTAACCCCACCAGTCCTCTAGTCTGAGTAACACCCCCAGACCTCTAGTCAGAGTAACATCCCCCCGCAGACCTTTAGTCAAGGTTGCAACCCCACACCTCCAGTCAGAGTAACACCCCACCCCGACCTCTACTCAGAGTAACACCCCCAAACCTCTAGTCAGAGTAACCACCCCAGACCTCCAGTCAGAGTAACCTCCCCAGACCTCTAGTCAGAGTAACACGCCCTCAGATCTCTAGTCAGAGTAACACCCCAGACATCCAGTCTGAGTAACAGCTCCAAGACGTCCAGTAAGAGTAACAGTCCCAAGACCTCTAGTCACTATAATACCCCCTATGCCTCTAGTCAGAGTAACAGCAGCCCAGACCTCCAGTCAGAGTAACATCCCCCAGACATTTAGTCAGGGTAACAGCGAACCAGACCACTAGTCAGAGTGACACCCCCAGACCTCCAGTCAAAGTAACGGCACCCCAGACCTCGAGTCAGATTTACATCACAGAGTAACACCCCAGACGTCTAGTCAGAGTGACAGCCGCCCAGACTGCTAGTCAGATTAACAACACCCCAGACCTCTAGTCAGAGTAACACCCCCCCAGCTCTCTACTCAGTGTAACACAACCAGACCTCTAGTCAAAGTAACCTCACAAGTCCTCTAGTCTGAGTAACACCCCCAGACCTCTAGTCAGAGTAACACCCCCCAGACCTCTAGTCAGAGTAACCACCTCAGACCTCTAGTCAGAGTAATACCCCCAGTCCTCTAGTCAGAGTAGTACCCCCCAGGCATCTAGTCAGAGTGACAGCCGGCCAGACCACTGGGCGGATTAACAACAGCACCAGACCTCTAGCCAGAGTAACACCCCCCAGCTCTCTACTCAGCGTAACACAACCAGACTTCTAGTCAGAAAAACCCCACCAGTCCTCTAGTCTGAGTAACACCCCCAGACCTCTAGTCAGATTAACACCCCACACACCTCTTGTCAAAGTAACCCCCACAGACCTCTGGTCAGAGTAACAGACCCCAGACCTCTAGTCAGAGTAAATCCCACAGACCTCCAGTCAGAGTAACAGCACCCCAGACCTATATTCAGAGTTACATCACAGACCTCTAGTCAGAGTAACACCACCCCTGACCTCTATTCAGAGTAACACCCCAAACCTCTAGTCAGAGTAACCCCCCAGACACGTAGTCAGAGTAACACACCAAAACCTCTAGTCAGAGTAACCCCCCAGACCTCTAGTCAGAGTATCACCCCCACACCTCTAGTCAGAGTAACCCACCCAGACCTCTAATCAGAGTAACCTCCCCAGACTTCTAGTCAGAGTAACCTCCACAGACCTCTAGTAAGAGTAATAGAACCCCAGATCTCTAGTCAGAGAAGCACACCCCAGACATCTAGTCAGAGTAACACAACCCCCAGACCTCTAGTCAGAGTAACAGACCCCCAGACCTCTAGTCGGTGTAACAGCCTCCCAGACCTCTAGTCAGATTAAAACCCCCAGATTGTTAGTCAAGGTAACTTCCCCCAAACCTCCAGTAAGAGTAACAGCCACCCCAGACCACTAGTTGGAGAAGCCCCCCAAGCCCTCTGCTTAGAGTAACACCCGCCAGAACTCTAGTCAGAGGAACAACCCCAGGCCTCTAGTCAGAGTAACACCCCACAAGCCGTCTAGTCAGAGTAACACTCCCCAGACCTCCAGTCAGAGTAACACCCCCCAGTCCTCTACTCAGAGTAACAGCCCCCAGACCTCTAGTCAGAGGAGCAGCATCAGACCACTAGTCAGAGTAACCCCCACAGATGTCTAATCAGAGTAACAGCACCCTAGACATCTAGACAGAGTAACACCTCCCAGACATCCAGTCTGAGTAACAGTCCCAAGTACTCTAGTCACTGTAACACCCCCACCCCTCTAGTCAGAGTAACAACAGCCCAGACCTCCAGTCAGAGTAACACCCTTAGACATATAGTCAGGGTAACAGCCAACCAGACCACTAGTGAGAGTGACACCCCCACAGACCTCCAGTCAGAGTAACAGCATCCAGTCCTCTAGTCAGAGAAACACACCCCAGTCCTCTAGTCAGAGTAACACCACCCACGACCTCTATTCAGAGTAACACCCCAAACCTCTAGTCAGAGTAACAGCAGCCCAGACCTTCAGTCAGAGTAACAGCACCCCAGACCTCTAGTCAGAGTTATATCACAGACCTCTAGTCAGAGTAACATCCCCGGACGTCTAGTCAAAGTGACAGCCGCCCAGACTGCTAGTGAGATTAACAGCACCCCGAGACCTCTAGTCAGAGTAATACCTCCCAGCTCTCTACTCAGTGTAACACAACCAGACCTCCAGTCAAAGTAACCCCACGAGTTCTCTAGTCTGAGTAACACCCCTAGACCTCTAGTCAGAGTAACAACCCCCAGACCTCTAGTCAGAGTAACATCCCCCCGCAGACCTTTAATCAAGGTTGCACCCCCACAGACCTCCAGTCAGAGTACCCCCCCGACCTCTAATCAGAGTAACACCCCCAAACCTCTAGTCAGAGTAACCACCCCAGACCTCTAGTCAGAGTAACACCCCCAAACCTCTAGTCAGAGTAACACCCCTCAGACCTCTAGTCAGAGTATCACTCCTAGAACCCTAGTCAGAGTAACTCCCCAGACCTCTAATCAGAGTAACCTCCCCAGATCTCTAGTCAGAGTAACACCCCCCAGATCACTAGTCAGAGTAACACTCCAGACACCTCCAGTCAGAGTATCCCACACAGACCTCTTGTCAGAGTAACAGCGCCCCAGACCTCCAGTCAGAGAAACACCCCTCAGACCTCGCATTAGTGACAGACCCCCAGACCTCTAGTCTGAGTAACACCTCCAGACCTCTAGTCACAGTAACACCCCTCAGACCTTTAGTCAGGGTAACAGCCCCCAGACCTCTAGTCAGTGTAACCACCCCTAGACCTCTAGTCAGAGTAACCCCACCAGAACTCTAGTCCGAGTAACCCCCAGACCTCTAGTCAGAGTAACCCCCCACAGACCTCTGCTCTGAGTGACACCCCCCAGAAATCTAGTCAGAGTAACACCCCCAGACTTCTAGTCAGAGAAACACACCCCTGACCTCTAGTCAGAGAAACCCCGCCCCAGACCTCTAGTCTGATTAACACCCCCCCAGAGCTCTAGTCAGAGTAACAGTCCCCAGACCTCCAGTAAGAGTAACAGACCCACAGACCTCTTGTCAGAGTAACAGCCTCCCTGAACTCTAGACAAAGTAACATCCCAGCCCTCTAGTCAGAGTAATCCCCGCAGACCTCTAGTCAGAGTGACAGCCCCCACAGACCTCTAGTCAGAGTAACAACACCCCCAGATCGCCAGTCAGTGTAACAAACCCCCAGACCACTAGTCAGAAAATCCCCCCAAGCCCTCTACTCAGAGTAACACCCCCCAGACCTCCTAATGGTGTAATACCCCCAGACCTCTAGTCAGAGGAACACCCCCGACACCTCCAGTCAGAGTAACTCACCCCAGACGTCTAGTCAGAGTAGAAAACCCAGACCTCTAGTCAGAGTAACCCCACAGACCTCCAGTCAGAGTAACAGCACCCCAGACATCTAGTTAGAGTAACCCCCACAGACCACTAGTCAGAGTAATAGCACCCCAGACATCTAGTCAGAGTAACACCCCCAGACCTCTAGTCAGAGGAACAACCCCAGGCCTCTAGTCAGAGTAACACCCCACAAGCTGTCTAGTCAGAGTAACACTCCCCAGACCTCCAGTCAGAGTAACACCCCCCAGTCCTCTACTCAGAGTAACAGCCCCCAGACCTCTAGTCAGAGGAGCAACATCAGATCTCTAGTCAGAGTAACCCCCACAGATGTCTACTCAGAGTAACAGCACCCTAGACATCTAGACAGAGTAACACCCCCCAGACATCCAGTCTGAGTAACAGTCTCAAGTACTCTAGTCACTATAACACCCCCACCCCTCTAGTCAGAGTAACAACAGCCCAGACCTCCAGTCAGAGTAACACCCCCCAGTCCTCTACTCAGAGTAACAGCCCCCAGACCTCTAGTCAGAGGAGCAACATCAGATCTCTAGTCAGAGTAACCCCCACAGATGTCTACTCAGAGTAACAGCACCCTAGACATCTAGACAGAGTAACACCCCCCAGACATCCAGTCTGAGTAACAGTCTCAAGTACTCTAGTCACTATAACACCCCCACCCCTCTAGTCAGAGTAACAACAGCCCAGACCTCCAGTCAGAGTAACACCCCCAGACATTTAGTCAGGGTAACAGCCAACCAGACCACTAGTGAGAGTGACACCCCCGCAGACCTCCAGTCAGAGTAACAGCACCCCAGACCTCTAATCAGAGTTACATCACAGACCTCTAGTCAGAGTAACAACACCCAGACCTCTAGTCAGAGAATCATACCTCAGTCCTCTAGTCAGAGTAACACCACCCACGACCTCTATTCAGAGTAACACCCCAAACCTCTAGTCAGTGTAACAGCAGGCCAGACCTCCAGTCAGGGTAACCGCCAACCACACCACTAGTCAGAGTGACACCCCCCCCCAGACCTCCAGTCAGAGTAACAGCACCCCAGACCTCTAGTCAGAGTTACATGACAGACCTCTAGTCAGAGTAACAGCCCCAAACCTCTAGTCAGAGTAACCACCCCAGACCTCTAGTCAGAGTAACACCCCCAAACCTCTAGTCAGAGTAACACCCCTCAGACCTCTAGTCAGAGTATCACTCCTAGAACCCTAGTCAGAGTAACTCCCTAGACCTCTAATCAGAGTAACCTCCCCAGATCTCTAGTCAGAGTAACACCCCCCCCAGATCGCTAGTCAGTGTAACACCCTAGACACCTCCAGTCAGAGTATCCCACACAGACCTCTTGTCAGAGTAACAGCACTCCAGACCTCTAGTCAGAGTAACTCCCACTGACCTGTAGTCAGAGTAACAGCGCCCCAGACCTCCAGTCAGAGAAACACCTCTCAGACCTCGCATTAGTGACAGCCCCCCAGACCTTTAGTCTGAGTAGCAGCACCCCAGACCTCTAGTCAGAGTTACATCACAGACCTCTAGTCAGAGTAACAGCCCCAAACCACTTGTCAGAGTAACCACCCCAGACCTCTAGTCAGAGTAACACCCCCAAACCTCTAGTCAGAGTAACACCCCTCAGACCTCTAGTCAGAGTATCACTCCTAGAACCCTAGTCAGAGTAACTCCCCAGACCTCTAATCAGAGTAACCTCCCCAGATCTCTAGTCAGAGTAACACCCCCCCAGATCACTAGTCAGTGTAACACCCCAGACACCTCCAGTCAGAGTATCCCACACAGACCTCTTGTCAGAGTAACAGCACTCCAGACCTCTAGTCAGAGTAACTCCCACTGACCTGTAGTCAGAGTAACAGCACCCCAGACCTCCAGTCAGAGAAACACCCCTCAGACCTCGCATTAGTGACAGCTCCCAGACCTCTAGTCTGAGTAGCAGCACCCCAGACCTCTAGTCAGATTAACACCCCCAGACCTTTAGTCAGATTAACAACCCCCACAGACCACTAGTCAGAGTAAACCCCCAAGCCCTCTACTCAGAGTAACACCCGCCAGATCTCTAGACAGAGTAAGACCCCACAGGCCACTTGTCAGAATAACCCCCTCAAGCACCAGACATCTGGTTAGAGTAACACCCCCCAGAAACCTAGTCAGAGTAACCCCCCTTGACCTGTAGTCAGATTAACCCTCACAGACCTCTAGTCAGAGTAACAACACCCCTAGACCTCTAGTCAGAGTAACACCCCCCAGACCTTTAGTCACAGGAGCAAACCCAGACCTCTAGTCAGAGTAACCCCCACAGACCTCTAGTCAGAGTAACAGCACCCCAGACATCTAGTCTGAGTAACAGCCTCCAGAACTCCAGTAAGAGTAACAGACCCCAGACCTCTAGTCACGATAACACCACCAGACCTCTAGCCAGAGTAACACCCCCCAGCTCTCTACTCAGCGTAACACAACCAGATCTCTAGTCAGAATAACCCCACCAGTCCTCTAGTCTGAGTAACACCCCCCAGAACTCTAGTCAGATTAACACCCCACACACCTCTTGTGAGAGTAACCCCCACAGACCTCTGGTCAGAGTAATAGCCCCCAGACCTCTAGTCAGAGTAAATCCCGCAGACCTCCAGTCAGAGTAACAGCACCCCAGACCTATAGTCAAAGTTACATCACAGATCTCTAGTCAGAGTAACACCACCCCCCCACCTCTAATCAGAGTAACACCCCAGACCTCTAGTCAGAGTATCACACCCACACCTCTAGTCAGAGTAACCCCCACAGACCTCTAGTAAGAGTAACAGAACCTCAGATCTCTAGTCAGAGAAGCACACCCCAGACATCTAGTCAGAGTAACACCACCCCCAGACCTCTAGTCAGAGTAACAGACCCCCAGACCTCTAGTTGGTGTAACAGCCTCCCAGACCTCTAGTCAGATTAAAACCCCCAGATCGCTAGTCAGGGTAACTTCCCCCAAACCTCCAGTAAGAGTAACAGCCATCCCAGACCACTAGTCGGAGAAGCCCTCCAAGCCCTCTGCTCAGAGTAACACCCGCCAGATCTCTAGTCAGAGGAACAACCCCAGGCCTCTAGTCAGAGTAACACCCCACAAGCTGTCTAGTCAGAGTAACACTCCCCAGACCTCCAGTCAGAGTAACACCCCCCAGTCCTCTACTCCGAGTAACAGCCCCCAGACCTCTAGTCAGAGGAGCAACATCAGACCTCTAGTCAGAGTAACCCCCACAGATGTCTAGTCAGAGTAACAGCACCCTAGACATCTAGACAGAGTAACACCCCCCAGACATCCAGTCTGAGTAACAGTCCCAAGTACTCTAGTCATTATAACACCCCCACCCCTCTAGTCAGAGTAACAACAGCCCAGACCTCCAGTCAGAGTAACACCCCCAGACATTTAGTCAGGGTAACAGCCAACCAGACCACTAGTGAGAGTGACACCCCCGCAGACCTCCAGTCAGAGTAACAGCACCCCAGACCTCTAATCAGAGTTACATCACAGACCTCTAGTCAGAGTAACAGCACCTAGACCTCTAGTCAGAGAATCATATCCCAGTCCTCTAGTCAGAGTAACACCACCCACGACCTCTATTCAGAGTAACACCCCAAACCTCTAGTCAGTGTAACAGCAGGCCAGACCTCCAGTCAGGGTAACCGCCAACCACACCACTAGTCAGAGTGACACCCCCCCCAGACCTCCAGTCAGAGTAACAGCACCCCAGACCTCTAGTCAGAGTTACATCACAGACCTCTAGTCAGAGTAACAGCCCCAAACCACTTGTCAGAGTAACCACCCCAGACCTCTAGTCGGAGTAACACCCCCAAACCTCTAGTCAGAGTAACACCCCTCAGACCTCTAGTCAGAGTATCACTCCTAGAACCCTAGTCAGAGTAACTCCCCAGACCTCTAATCAGAGTAACCTCCCCAGATCTCTAGTCAGAGTAACACCCCCCCAGATCACTAGTCAGTGTAACACCCCAGACACCTCCAGTCAGAGTATCCCACACAGACCTCTTGTCAGAGTAACAGCACTCCAGACCTCTAGTCAGAGTAACTCCCACTGACCTGTAGTCAGAGTAACAGCGCCCCAGACCTCCAGTCAGAGAAACACCCCTCAGACCTCGCATTAGTGACAGCTCCCAGACCTCTAGTCTGAGTAGCAGCACCCCAGACCTCTAGTCAGAGTAACAGACCCCGCAGACCTCTAGTCAGATTAACACCCCCAGACCTTTAGTCAGATTAACAACCCCCACAGACCACTAGTCAGAGTAAACCCCCAAGCCCTCTACTCAGAGTAACACCCGCCAGATCTCTAGACAGAGTAAGACCCCACAGGCCACTTGTCAGAATAACCCCCTCAAGCACCAGACATCTGGTCAGAGTAACACCCCCCAGAAACCTAGTCAGAGTAACCCCCCTTGACCTGTAGTCAGATTAACCCTCACAGACCTCTAGTCAGAGTAACAACACCCCTAGACCTCTAGTCAGAGTAACACCCCCCAGACCTTTAGTCACAGGAGCAAACCCAGACCTCTAGTCAGAGTAACCCCCACAGACCTCTAGTCAGAGTAACAGCACCCCAGACATCTAGTCTGAGTAACAGCCTCCAGAACTCCAGTAAGAGTAACAGACCCCAGACCTCTAGTCACGATAACACCCCCAGACGTCTAGTCAGAGTGACAGCCGCCCAGACCGCTAGTCAGATTAACAACACCCCGAGACCTCTAGTCAGAGTAACACCCCCCATCTCTCTACTCAGCATAACACAAGCAGACCTCTAGTCAAAGTAACCCCACCAGTCCTCTAGTCTGAGTAACACCCCCAGACCCCTAGTCAGAGTAACAACCCCCCGGACCTCTAGTCAGAGTATAATCCCACGGACCTCTAGTCAGAGCAACATCCTCCCGCACACCTTTAGTCAAGGTTGCACCCCCACAGACCTCTAGTCAGAGTAACCACCCCAGACCTCTAGTCAGAGTAACACCCCCAGACCTCTAGTCAGAGTAACCCCCACAGACCTCTAGTCTGAGTAACAGCCCCCAGACCTCCAGTAAGATTATCAGTTCCCAGCTCGCTAGTCCCTATAACCCCCACAACTCTAGTCAGAGTAGCCATCGCAAACCTCTAGTCATACTAACAGCACCCCAGACCTCTAGTCAAGTGACAGAAACCCAGACGTCTAGTCAGAGTAACAATACCGCCAGACCTCAAGTCAGATTAACAACACCCCGACCTCTAGTCAGAGAAATACCCTTCAGACTTCTAGTCAGAGTGACAGCCCAGACCTCCAGTCAGTGTAACCACACCCCCCCAGACCTCTAGTCAGAGTAAAATCCCCCAGACCTCTAGTCAAAGTAACGTCCCCCCGCAGACCTTTAGTCAAGGTTGCACCCCCAGAGACCTCCAGTCAGAGTAACCCCCCGACTTCTAATCAGAGTAGCACCCCCAAACCTCTAGTCAGTATAACCACCCCAGACCTCTATTCAGAGTAACACCCCCAAACCTCTAGTCAGAGTAACTCCCCCCAGACCTCTAGTCAGAGTAACCGCCCCCCAGATCGCTTGTCTGAGTAACAGGCCCCAGGACCTTTAGTCAGGGTAACACTTCCAGACCTCTAGTCAGAGTAACCCCCACACCTCTAGTCTGAGTAACACGCCCCAGGAACTTTAGTCAGGGTAACACCCCCAGACCTCTAGTCACAGTAACAGCACCCGAGACATCTAGTCAGAGTTATACCCCCCAGAAATCTAGTCAGAGTAAAACCCCCCACACCTCTAGTCAGAGTAACCCCTTCAGACCTCTTGTCAGAGTAACAGACCCCCAGACCGCTAGTCAGAGTAACAACCACGAGAAATCTAGTCAGAATAACCAATCCCCGACATCTAGTCACTATAACACCCCCACACATCTAGTCAGAGTAACAGCAGCCCAGACCTCCACTCAGAGTAACACCCTCAGACCTTTAGTCAGGGTAACAGCCAACCAGATCTCTAGTCAGAGTGACAAACCCCCAGACCTCCAGTCAGAGTAACAGCACCCTAGACATCTAGACAGAGTAAACCCCCCAGACCTGTAGACAGAGTAGCACCCACAGACCTCCTGTCGGAGTAACAGCCGCCAGACCTCTAGTCAGAGTAACACCCCCAAACCTCTAGTCAGAGTAATCCCCCAGAGCACTAGTCAGAGTAACCTCCCCAGTTCTCTAGTCTGAGTAAGGCCCCCAGCCCTCTAGTCAGATTATCACCCCACACACCTCTAGTGAGAGTAACCCCCACAGACCTCTTGTCAGAGTAACAGCACCCCAGACCTCTCGTCAGAGTAACTCCCACAGACCTCTAATCAGAGTAACACCCCCAAACCTCTTGTCAGAGTAACCACCCCAGACCTCTAGTCAAACTAACACCCCCAAACTTCTAGTCAGAGTACCACCACTCAGACGTCTAGTCAGAGTATCACCCCTAGACCTCTAGTTAGAGTAACCTCCCAGACCTCTAATCAGAGTAACCTGACCAGATCTCTAATCAGAGTAACACCCCCCCAGATCTCTAGTCAGAGTAACACCCCAGACATCCAGTCTGAGTAACAGCTCCAAGACCTCCAGTAAGAGTAACAGTCCAAAGACCTCTAGTCACTATAACACACCCACACCTCTAGTCAGTGTAACAGCAGCCCAGACCTCCAGTCAGAGTAACACCCCCCAGACATTTAGTCAGGGTAACAGCCAAGCAGACCACTAGTCAGAGTGACACCCCCCCCAGACCTCCAGTCAGAGTAACAACACCCCAGACCTCTAGTCAGAGTAACATCACAGACCTCTAGTCAGAGTAACAGCCCCAAACCTCTAGTCACAGTAACTCCCCTCAGACTTCTAGTCAGAGAATCACCCCTAGACCTCTAGTCAGAGTAACCCCCCAGACCTCTAATCAGAGTAACTTGCCAGAGTAACAGCAGTGCCTGGCCTGCTGCGTTCACCAGCAACTTTGATGTGTGTTGCTCAGAGTAACCTCCCCAGATCTCTAGTCAGAGTAACACCCCCCCCCCCAGATCTCTAGTCAGAGTAACACCCCCCCGGGTCTCTAGTCAGAGTAACACCCCAGACACCTCCAGTCAGAGTAACCCCCACAGACCTCTTGTCAGAGTAACAGCACCCCAGACCTCCAGTCAGAGAAACACCCCTCAGCCCTCTAGTCAGAGTGACAGCACCCCAGACCTCTATTCTGAGTAACAGCACCCCAGACCTCTAGTCAGATTAACACCCTCAGACATTTAGTCAGGTTAACAGCCCCCCAGACCTCGAGTCAGATTAACAGCCCCCACAGACCACTAGTCAGAGTAACCCCCCAAGCTCTCTACTCAGAGTAACACCGGCCAGATCTCTAGACAGAGTAACACCCCCCAGGCCACTTGTCAGAGCAAACCCCTCAAGCACTCTACTCTGAGTAACACACCCCAGACTTCTAAACAGAGTAATACACCCAGACCTTTATTCAGGGAAACATCCCGCAAGCCGACTAGTCAGAGTAACACCCACGCCCCCCACCCCCAGACCTTCAGTCAGGGTTACATCCCCCCAGACATCCAGTCAGATTAACACCCCCAGACCTCTAAACAGAGTAACACTCACAGATTACTAGTTAGAGTAACAGCACACCAGAATTCTGGACAGAGTAACACCCGCCAGAAACCTAGTCAGAGTAATCCCCCCTGACCTGTAGTCAGATTAACCCTCACAGACCTCTAGTCAGAGTAACAGCACCCCTAGACCTCTAGTCCGAGTAACACCCCACAGATCCCTAGTCAGAGTAACCGCCGTCCCCCAGTCCTTTAGTCAGGGTAACAGCCCCAGACCTCGAATCAGAGTAACCCCCTGAGAAATCTGGTCAGAGTAACATCTCCCAGACCACTAGTCAGAGTAACACCACCCCAGACCTTTATGCAGGGTAACAGCCCTCCAGACTCTAGTCAGAGTCAACACCCCCAGACCTCCAGTCAGAGTGACACCCACAGACTTGTAGTTAGAGTAACAGAACACCAGACATCTAGTCAGAGTAACACCCCACTGATATCTAGACAGAGTAACCACTTTGATCTGTAGTTAGAGTAAGACCCCCAGACCTATAGCTATATTAACAGCACCCCAGACCTCTGCTCAGAGGAAGCAGCCCACACACACACGTTTAGTCAGGGTATCCCCAGAGACATCTAGTCAGATTAACACCCGACTAGACCTCTAGTCAGAGTAACAGCCCACAGATCCCTAGTCAGAGTAACCGCCGTCCCCCAGTCCTTTAGTCAGGGTAACAGCCCCCAGATCTCCAGTCAGAATAACAGCCTCCCCCAGACTACTAGTCAGAGTAACCCCCCAAGCTCTCTACTCAGAGTAACACGCGCCAGATCTCTAGACAGAGTAACACCCCCACAGACCACCAGTCAGAGTAACCCCCTCAAGCCACCTACTCATACTAACACCCCCAGGCCTATAGTCAGAGTAATCCCACAATCCCTCTATTCTGAGTAACACATCCCACACCTCCCCAGAGCTCTAGTCAGAGTAACACCCCCAGACCTCTATTCAGAGTAACCTCCCCAGACCTCTAGTCAGAGTAACACCCCCAGACCTCTAGTCAGAGTAACACCCCCAAACCTCTATTCAGAGTGTCCCCCATACCTCTAGTCAGAGTAACACCCCCAAATCTCTAGTCAGAGTAACCCCCAGAGACATCTAGTCAGAGTAACTCCTCAGACTTCTAGTCAGACTAACCCCCACAGACCTCTAGTCTAAGTATCACCCCTAGACCTCTAGTCAGAGTAACCCCCCAGACCTCTAATCAGAGTAACCTGACCAGATCTCTAGTCAGAGTAACACCCCAGACATCCAGTCTGAGTAACAGCCCCAAGACCTCCAGTAAGAGTAACAGTCCCAAGACCTCTAGTCAATATAACAACAACACACCTCTAGTCAGAGTAACAGCAGCCCAGACCTCCAGTCAGAGTAACACCCCCAGACATTTAGTCAGGGTAACAGCCAACCAGACCACTAGTCAGAGTGACACCTCCCCCCAGACATCCTGTCAGAGTAACAGCACCCCAGACCTCTAGTCAGAGTTACATCACAGACCTCTAGTCAGAGTAACCACCCCAGACCTCTAGTCAGAGTAACACCCCCAAACCTCTAGTCAGAGTAACTCCCCTCAGACTTCTAGTCAGAGTATCACCCCTAGACCTCTAGTCAGAGTAACTCCCCAGACCTCTAATCAGAGTAACTTGTCAGAGTAACAGTAGTGCCTGGCCTGTTGCGTTCACCAGCAACTTTGATGTGTGTTGATCAGAGTAACTTCCCCAGATCTCTTGTCAGAGTAACACCCCCCAGATCTGTAGTCAGAGTAACAGCCCAGACACCTCCAGTCAGAGTAACCCCCACAGACCTCTTGTCAGAGTAACAGCACCCCAGACCTCCAGTCAGAGAAACACCCCTCAGAACTCTAGTCAGAGTGACAGCCCCCCAGACCTCTATTCTGAGTAACAGCACCCCAGACCTCTAGTCAGATTAACACCCCCAGACCTTTAGTCAGGTTAACAGCCCCCCAGACCTCTAGACAGATTAACACCCCCAGACATTTAGTCAGGTTAACAGCACCCCAGACCTCGAGTCAGATTAACAGCCCCCACAGACCACTAGTCAGAGTAACCCCACAAGCTCCCTACTCAGAGTAACACCCGTCAGAGCTCTAGACAGAGTAACACCCCCCAGGCCACTTGTCAGAGCAAACCCCTCAAGCACTCTACTCTGAGTAACACACCCCAGACTTCTAAACAGAGTAATACACCCAGACCTCTATTCAGAGTAACACTCCGCAAGCCGACTAGTCAGAGTAGCACACGTGCCCCCCACCCCCAGACCTTTAGTCAGGGTTACATTCCCCCAGACATCCAGTCAGATTAACACCCCCAGACCTCTAAACAGAGTAACACTCACAGATTACTAGTTAGAGTAACAGCACACCAGACTTCTGGTCAGAGAAATACCCCCCGGAAATCTAGTCAGAATAACCCCCTTGACCTGTAGTCAGAGTAACCCTCACAGACCTCTAGTCAGAGTAACAGCACCCCTAGACCTCTAGTCCGAGTAACACCCCGCAGATCCCTAGTCAAAGTAACCACCGTCCCCCAGACCTTTAGTCAGGGTAACAGCCCCAGACCTCGAATCAGAGTAACCGCCCGAGAAATCTGGTCAGAGTAACATCTCCCAGACCACTAGTCAGAGTAACACTACCCCAGACCTTTATGCAGGGTAACAGCCCTCCAGACTCTAGTCAGAGTCAACACCCCCAGACCTCCAGTCAGAGTAACACCCACAGACTTCTAGTTAGAGTAACAGAACACCACACATCTAGTCAGAGTAACACCCCACTGATATCTAGACAGAGTAACCACTTTGACCTGTAGTTAGAGTAACACCCCCAGATCTCTGCTCAGAGGAAGCACCCCACACACACACGTTTAGTCAGGGTATCCCCAGAGACATCTAGTCAGATTAACACCCGCCTAGACCTCTAGTCAGAGTAACAGTCCTAGACCTTTAGTCAGGGTAACAGCCCCCAGATCTCCAGTCAGAATAACAGCCTCCCCCAGACTACTAGTCAGAGTAACCCCCCAAGCTCTCTACTCAGAGTAACACGCGCCAGATCTCTAGACAGAGTAACACCCCCACAGACCACGAGTCAGAGTAACCACCTCAAGCCATCTACTCAGACTAACACCCCCAGGCCTATAGTCAGAGTAACACCCCACAATCCCTCTATTCTGAGTAACACATCCCATACCTCTATTCAGAGTAACCACCCCAGACCTCTAGTCAGAGTAACACCCCCAGACCTCTATTCAGAGTAACCTCCCCAGACCTCTAGTCAGAGTAACACCCCCAGACCTCTAGTCAGAGTAACACCCCCAAACCTCTATTCAGAGTGTCCCCCATACCTCTAGTCAGAGTAACACCCCCAAACCTCTAGTCAGAGTAACCCCCAGAGACATCTAGTCAGAGTAACTCCTCAGACTTCTAGTCAGACTAACCCCCACAGACCTCTAGTCTGAGTATTACCCCTAGACCTCTAGTCAGAGTAACCCCCCCCAGACCTCTAATCAGAGTAACCTGACCAGATCTCTAGTCAGAGTAACACCCCAGACATCCAGTCTGAGTAACAGCCCCAAGATCTCCAGTAAGAGTAACAGTCCCAAGACCTCTAGTCAATATAACAACAACGCACCTCTAGTCAGAGTAACAGCAGCCCAGACCTCCAGTCAGAGTAACACCTCCCAGACATTTAGTCAGGGTAACTGCCAACCAGACCACTAGTCAGAGTGACACCTCCCCCCAGACATCCAGTCAGAGTAACACCCCTAGACCTCTAGTCAGAGTAACTCCCCAGACCTCTAGTCAGAGTAACACCCCCAGACCTCTAGTCAGAGTAACACCCCCAAACCTCTATTCAGAGTGTCCCCCATACCTCTAGTCAGAGTAACACCCCCAAACCTCTAATCAGAGTAACCCCCAGAGACATCTAGTCAGAGTAACTCCTCAGACTTCTAGTCAGACTAACCCCCACAGACCTCTAGTCTGAGTATTACCCCTAGACCTCTAGTCAGAGTAACCCCCCCAGACCTCTAATCAGAGTAACCTGACCAGATCTCTAGTCAGAGTAACACCCCAGACATCCAGTCTGAGTAACAGCCCCAAGATCTCCAGTAAGAGTAACAGTCCCAAGACCTCTAGTCAATATAACAACAACGCACCTCTAGTCAGAGTAACAGCAGCCCAGACCTCCAGTCAGAGTAACACCTCCCAGACATTTAGTCAGGGTAACTGCCAACCAGACCACTAGTCAGAGTGACACCTCCCCCCAGACATCCAGTCAGAGTAACAGCACCCCAGACCTCTAGTCAGAGTAACCACCTCAGACCTCTAGTCAGAGTAACACCCCCAAACCTCCAGAGTAACCCCCCAGACACGTAGTCAGAGTAACACCCCTAGACCTCTAGTCAGAGTAACTCCCCAGACCTCTAATCAGAGTAACTTCCCTGCTGTCAGAGTAACTTGCCAGAGTAACAGCAGTGCCTGGCCTGTTGCGTTCACCAGCAACTTTGATGTGTGTTGATCAGAGTAACTTCCCCAGACTCTAGTCAGAGTAATACCCCTCAGAATTCTATTCAGAGTAAATGCCCCAAAACTCTAGACAGAGTAAACCCCGAGACCTCTAGTCAGAGCAACCGTCCTTCAGACCTCTAGTCTGAGTAAAACCCCCCCCCAGGACCTTTAGTCAGGGTAACACCCCCAGACCTCTAGTCAGATTAACACACAGAGACCTCTAGTCTGAGTAACCCCCAGACATCTAGTCAGAGTTATACTCCCCAGAAATCTAGTCAGAGTAAAACCCCCCACACCTCTAGTCAGAGTAACCCCCTCAGACGTCTTGTCAGTGTAACAGCCCCCCAGACCGCTAGTCAGAGTAACAACCACAAGAAATCTAGTCAGAATAACCACCCCCAACATCTAGTCACTATAACACCCCCACATATCGAGTCAGTGTAACAGCAGCCCAGACCTCCAGTCAGAATAACACTCCCCAAACCTTTAGCCAGGGTAACAGCCAACCAGATCTCTAGTCAGAGTGACAACCCCCCAGACCTCCAGACAGAGTAACAGTACCCCAGACATCTAGACAGAGTAAACCCCCCAGCCCTGTTGACTGAGTAGCACCCACAGACCTCTTGTCGGAGTAACAGCTCCCAGACCTCCAGTCAGAATAACACCCCCAAACCTCTAGTCAGAGTAATCCCCCTCCCCCAGACCTCTAGACAGAGTATCACCCCCAGACCTCCTGGTCAGAGTAAACCCCCAGAGCTCTAATCAGAGTAACCTCCCCAGATCTCTAGTCAGAGTAAGACCCCCAGCCCTCTAGTCAGAGTAACACCCCACACACCTCTAATCAGAGTAACACCCCCAAACCTCTTGTCAGAGTAACCACCCCAGACCTCTAGTCATACTAACACCCCCAAACCTCTAGTCAGAGTACCACCCCTCAGACCTCTAGTCAGAGTATCACCCCTAGACCTCTAATCAGAGTAACCTGACCAGATTTCTAGCAGAGTAACACCCCAGACATCCAGTCTGAGTAACAGCCCCAAGACCTCCAGTAAGAGTAACAGTCCAAAGACCTCTAGTCACTATAACACACCCACACCTCTAGTCAGTGTAACAGCAGCCCAGACCTCCAGTCAGAGTAACACTCCCCCAGACATTTAGTCAGGGTAACAGCCAACCAGACCACTAGTCAGAGTGACACACCCCCAGACCTCCAGTCAGAGTAACAGCACCCCAGACCTCTAGTCAGAGTTACATTACAGACCTCTAGTCAGAGTAACATCACAGACCTCTAGTCAGAGTAACAGCCCCAAACCTCTAGTCAGAGTAACTCCCCTCAGACTTCTAGTCAGAGTATCACCCCTAGACCTCTAGTCAGAGTAACCCCTAGACCTCTAATCAGGGTAACTTGCCTGCTGCCAGAGTAACTTGCCAGAGTAACAGCAGTACCTGGCCTACTGTGTTCACCAGCAACTTTGATGTGTGTTGCTCAGAGTAACTTCCCCAGATTTCTAGTCAGAGTAACACCCCCCCCCAGATCTCTAGTCAGAGTAACACCGCAGACACCTCCAGTCAGAGTAACCACCCCAGACCTCTAGTCATACTAACACCCCCAAACCTCTAGTCAGATTGCCACCCTTCAGACCTCTAGTCAGAGTATCACCCACAGACCTCTAATCAGAGTAACCTGACCAGATCTCTCGTCAGAGTAACACCCCAGACATCCAGTCTGAATAACAGCCTCAAGACCTCCAGTAAGAATAACAGTCCCAAGACATCTAGTCACTATAACAACCCCATACCTCTAGTCAGAGTAACAGTAGCCCAGACTTCCAGTCAGAGCAACACCCCCAGACATTTAGTCAGGGTAACAGCCAAGCAGAACACTAATCAGAGTGACACCTCCCCAGACCTCCAGTCAGAGTAACAGCACCCCAGACCTCTAGTCAGAGTAACATCACAGACCTCTAGTCAGAGTAACACCCCCAAACCTCTAGTCAGAGTAACTCCCCTCAGACTTCTAGTCAGAGTATCACCCCTAGACCTCTAGTCAGAGTAACCCCCCAGACCTCTAATCAGAGTAACTTCCCTGCTGCCAGAGTAACTTGCCAGAGTAACAGCAGTGCCTGGCCTGTTGCGTTCACCAGCAACTTTGATGTGTGTTGATCAGAGTAACTTCCCCAGATCTCTAGTCAGAGTAACACCCCCCATCTCTGTAGTCAGAGTAACACCCCAGACACCTCCAGTCAGAGTAATCCCCACAGACCTCTTGTCAGAGTAACAGCACCCCAGACCTCCAGTCAGAGAAACACCCCTCAGACCTCTAGTCAGAGTGACAGCCCCCCAGATCTCTATTCTGAGTAACAGCACCCCAGACCTCTAGTCAGATTAATACCCCCAGGCCTTTAACAGGTTAACAGCACCCCACAGACCACTAGTCAGAGTATCCCCACAAACTCTCTACTCAGAGTAACATCCGCCAGATCTCTAGACAGAGTAACACCCGCCAGGCCATTTGTCAGAGCAAACCCCTCAAGCACTCTACTCTGAGTAACACACCCCAGACTTCTAAACAGAGTAACACACCCAGACCTCTATTCAGAGAAACATCCCGCAAGCCCACTAGTCAGAGTAACACCCACGCCCCCCACCCCCAGACCTTTAGTCAGGGTTACATCCCCCCAGACATCCAGTCAGATTAACACCCACCAGACCTCTAAACAGAGTAACACTCATAGATTACTAGTTAGAGTAACAGCACACCAGACTTCTGGTCAGAGTAACACCCCCCAGAAATCTAGTCAGAGTAACCCCCTTGACCTGTAGTCAGAGTAACACCCCCAGACTTCTAGTCAGGGTAACACCCCCAGACCTCTAGTCACAGTAACAGCACCCGAGACATCTAGTCAGAGTTATACCCCCCAGAAATCTAGTCAGAGTAAAACCCCCCACACCTCTAGTCAGAGTAACCCCCTCAGACGTCTTGTCAGAGTAACAGCCCCCCAGACCGCTAGTCAGAGTAACAGCCACAAGAAATCTAGTCAGAATAACCACTCCCGACATCTAGTCACTATAACACCCCCACATATCGAGTCAGAGTAACAGCACCCCAGACCTCCAGTCAGAGAAACACCCCTCAGACCTCTAGTCAGAGTGACAGCCCCCCAGACCTCTATTCTGAGTAACAGCACCCCAGACCTCTAGTCAGATTAACACCCCCAGACCTTTAGTCAGGTTAACAGCACCCCAGACCTCGAGTCAGACTAACAGCCCCCACAGACCACTAGTCAGAGTAACAACACCCCAGACCTCTAGTCCGAGTAAAACCCCGCAGATCCCTAGTCAGAGTAAACGCCGTCCCCCAGTCCTTTAGTCAGGGTAACAGCCCCAGCCCTCGAATCAGTGTAACCGCCCCAGAAATCTGGTCAGAGTAACATCTCCCAGACCACTAGTCAGAGTAATACCACCCCAGATGTTTATTCAGGGTAACAGCCCCCCAGACTCTAGTCAGAGTCACATCCCCCAGACCTCCAGTCAGACTAAACACCCCCAGACCTTTAGTCAGGGTAACACCCACCCAGACCTCTAGTCAGAGTAGCACCCCCCAGATTTCTATTCAGAGTAAACGCCCCAAAACTCTAGACAGAGTAAACCCCGAGACCGCTAGTCAGAGTAACCGTCCTTCAGACCTCTAGTCTGAGTAACAACCCGCCAGGACCTTTAGTCAGGGTAACAGCCCCAGACCTCTAGTGAGAGTAGCACACAGAGACCACTAGTCTGAGTAACCCCCAGACCTCTAGTCTGAGTAACACGCCCCAGGAACTTTAGTCAGGGTAACACCCCCAGACCTCTAGTCACAGTAACAGCACCCGAGACATCTAGTCAGAGTTATACCCCCCATAAATCTAGTCAGAGTAAAACCCCCCACACCTCTAGTCAGAGTAACCCCCTCAGATGTCTTGTCAGAGTAACAGCCTCCCAGACCACTAGTCAGAGTAACAACCACAAGAAATCTAGTCAGAATAACCACCCCCGACCTCTAGTCACTATAACATCCCCACATATCGAGTCAGAGTAACAGCAGCCTAGACCTCCAGTCAGAGTAACACTCCCCAAACCTTTAGCCAGGGTAACAGCCAACCAGATCTCTAGTCAGAGTGACAACCCCCCAGACTTCCAGACAGAGTAACAGTACCCCAGACATCTAGACAGAGTAAATCCCCCAGCCCTGTTGACAGAGTAGCACCCACAGACCTCTTGTCGGAGTAACAGCTCCCAGACCTCTAGTCGGAATAACACCCCCAAATCTCTAGTCAGAGTAATCCCCTCCCCGGACCTCTAGACGGAGTATCACCCCCAGACCTCTAGTGAGAGTAACCCCCACAGACCTCTAGTCATATTAACAGCACCCCAGACTTCTGCTCAGAGGAAGCACCCCACACACACACACATTTAGTCAGAGTACCCCCATAGACATCTAGGCAGATTAACACCCGCCTAGACCTCTATTCAGAGTAACACCCCCAGACCTCTAGTCAGGGTAACAGCCCCCAGATCTCCAGTCAGAATAACAGCCTCCCCCAGACTACTAGTCAGAGTAACCCCCCAAGCTCTCTACTCAGAGTAACATGCTCCAGATCTCCAGACAGAGTAACACCCCCACAGACCACGAGTCAGAGTAACCCCCTCAGCCATCTACTCAGACTAACACCCCCAGGCCTATAGTCAGAGTAACACCCCACAATCCCTCTATTCTGAGTAACACATCCCATACCTCTATTTAGAGTAACCTCCCCAGACCTCTAGTCAGAGTAACACCCTCAGACCTCTAGTCAGAGTAACACCCCCATACCTCTAGTCAGAGTAACAACCCCAAACCTCTATTCAGAGTATCCCCCAGACCTCTAGTCAGAGTAACACCCCCAAACCTCTAGTCAGAGTAACCCCCAGAGACATCTAGTCAGAGTAACTCCTCAGACTTCTAGTCAGACTAACCTCCACAGACCTCTAGTCTGAGTAACAGCCCCCAGACCTCCAGTAAGATTAACAGTCCCCAGATCGCTAGTCCCTATAACCCCCACAACTCTAGTCAGAGTACCCACCGCAAGCCTCTAGCCAGAGTAACAGCACCCCAGACCTCTCGTCAGAATAACACTCCCGAGAGCTCTAGTCAGAGTAACACACCCCAGACATCCAGTCAGAATGACACACCCCAGATCTTTAGTCAGAGTGACAGCACCCCAAACGTCTAGTCAGAGTAACAACACCACCAGACCTCAAGTCAGATTAACACCCCCCAACCTCTAGTCAGAGTAATACCTTTCAGACTTCTAGTCAGAGTGACAGCCCAGACCTCTAGTCAGTGTAACCACACACCCCCGACCTCTAGTCAGAGTGATACACCCCAGACATCTAGTCAGAGTGACAGCACCCCAGACGTCCAGTCAGAGTAATACCTCCCAGTCTTGTAGTCAGAGTGACAGCCCAGACCTCTAGTCAGAGTAATCCCCACAGACCCCTAGTCAGAGTAACCCGCTAGACCTCGTCAGAATAACACCCCCAGACCTCTAGTCAGAGTAGCATTCCACAGACCTCTAGTCAGAGTAAAACCCCCTCAGACCTCTAAGCAGAGTAATCACTGCCCAGACCTCCAGTCAGAGTAACCCCCCAGACCTCTAATCAGAGTAACACCCCCAAACTTCTTGTCAGGGTAACCACCCCAGACCTCTAGTCAGAGTAACACCCCAAAACCTCTAGTCAGAGTACCACCCCTCAGACCTCTAGTCAGAGTATCACTCCTAGACCTCTAATCAGAGTAACCTGACCAGATCTGTAGTCAGAGTAACACCCCCCAGATCTCTAGTCAGAGTAACACCCCAGACATCCAGTCTGAGTAACAGCCCCAAGACCTCCAGTAAGAGTAACAGTCCCAAGACCTCTAGTCAATGTAACACCCCCACACCTCTAGTCAGAGTAACACTCCCCCCAGAGTTCTAGTCAGAGTAAAAACCCCCAGACCACGAGTCAGAGTAACATCCCCCCGCAGACCTTTAGTCAAGGTTGCAGCCCCACAGACCTCCAGTCAGAGTAATCCCCCCTGACCACTAATCAGAGTAACACCGCCAAACCTCTAGTCAGAGTAACCACCCCAGACCTCTAGTCAGAGTAACACCCCCAAACCTCTAGTCAGAGTAACACCCCTCAGACCTCTAGTCAGAGTATCACCCCTAGACATCTAATTAGAGTAACCCCCCAGACCTCTAATCAGAGTAACCTCCCCAGACCTCTCGCCAGAGTAACACTCCCAAGACCTCTCGTCTGAGTAACCCCCCCAGACCTCTTGTCAGAGTAAACCCCACAGACCTCCAGTCAGCGTAACAACACCCCAGTTTTCCAGTCAGAGGAACACACCCCCGGACCGCTAGTCAGAGTAACCCCCACAGACATCTAGTCAGAGTAACTCATCAGACTTCTAGTCAGAGTAACCCCCACAGACCTCCAGTCTGCGTAACAGCCCCCAGACCTCCAGTGAGATTAACTGTCCCCGGATCGCTAGTCCCTTCAACACCCCCACAACTCTAGTCAGAGTAACCCCTACAAACCTCTAGTCAGAGTAACAGATCCCAAGACCTCTAATCAGATTAAGAACATCCCCAGACTTCTAGTCATAATAACAGCACCCCAGGCCTCTAGTCAGAGTAACACAACCCAGACATCCAGTCAGAGTCACACACCCCAGACCTCTAGTCAGAGTAATACTTTTCAGAATTCTAGTCAGAGTGACAGCCCAGACCTCTAGTCAGTGTAACCCCTCCCAGACCTCTAGTCAGAGTAACACACCCCAGACATCTAGTCAGAGTGACACACCCCAGACCTCTAGTCAGAGTGACAGCACCCTAGATGTCTAGTCAGAGTAATACCTCCCAGACTTCTAGTCAGAGTGACAGCCCAGAACTCTAGTCAGAGTAATTCCCACAGACCCCTAGTCAGAGTAACCCCCTAGACCTCTAGTCAGAGTAACTACCCCAGACCTCTAGTCAGAGTAGCATCCCTCAGACCCCTAGTCAGAGTAATACCCCCTCAGACCTCTAAGCAGATTAATCACCGCCCAGACCTCTAGACTGAGTAACCCCCCGAGACATCTGGTCTGAGGAACAACCACCAGACCTCCAGTCAAAGTAATGCCACCCTGACCTTTAGTCAGGGTAACAGCCCCCACAGGCATCTAGTCAGGGTAACACCCTCCCAGACCTCTAGTCAGAGTAACACCCCCCAGACCTCTAGTCTGAGTAACACCCCCCAGGATCTTCAGTCAGGGTAACACCCCCAGACCTCTAGTCAGAGTAACACCCAGAGACCTCTAGTCAGAGTAATCCCCAGACCTCTAGTCTGAGTAACAAGCCCCAGGAACTTCAGTCAGGGTAACACCCCCAGACCTCTAGTCACAGTAACAGCACCCGAGACATCTAGTCAGAGTTATACCCCACAGAAATATAGTCAGATAAAACCCCCCACACCTCTAGTCAGAGTAACCCCCTCAGACCTCTAGTCAGAGTAACACCCCCAAGATCTCCAGTCAGAGTTACACCCCACAGTCCTCTACTCAGAGTAACAGTCCCCAGACCTCTAGTCAGAGGAGCAACATCAGACCTCTAGTCAGAGTAACTGCCACAGATGTCTAGTCAGAGTAACAGCACCCCCAGACATCTAGACAGAGTAACACCCCCCAGACCTTCAGTCTGACTAACAGCCCCAAGACCTCCAGTAAGATTAACAGTCCCAAGACCCCTAGTGACTATAACACCCCCACACCTCTAGTCAGAGTAACAGCAGCCCAGACCTCCAGTTAGAGTAACACCCCTCAGACCTTTAGTCAGGGTAACAGCCAACCAGATCTCTAGTCAGAGTGACAACCCCCAGACCTCCAGTCAGAGTAACAGCACTCCAGACATCTAGACAGAGTAAACCCCCCAGACCTGTAGACAGAGTAACACCCACAGACCTCTTGTCGGAGTAACACCCCCCAGACCTCTAGTCTGAGTAACACCCCCCAGGACCTTTAGTCAGGGTAACACCTCCAGACCTCTAGTCAGAGTAACACCCAGAGACCTCTAGTCAGAGTAATCCCCAGACCTCTAGTCTGAGTAACAAGCCCCAGGAACTTCAGTCAGGGTAACACTCCCAGACCTCTAGTCACAGTAACAGCACCCGAGACATCTAGTCAGAGTTATACCCCACAGAAATATAGTCAGAGTAAAACCCACCACACCTCTAGTCAGAGTAACCCCCTCAGACCTCTTGTCAGAGTAACAGCTCCCCAGACCGCTAGTCAGAGTAACAACCACGAGAAATCTAGTCAGAATAACCTCCCTCCCGACCACTAGTCAGAGTAACACCCCCCAGACCTTTAGTCAGGGTAACAGCACCCTAGACCTCTAGTCAGAGTGACACCTCCCAGACCTCTAAGCAGTGTAACAGCACACCAGACATCTAGTCAGAGCAACAACTCCAAGACCTCTAGTCAGAGTAATACCCACAGACCTCTTGTCAGAGTAACAGCCCCCCAGACCACTAGTCAGATTAACCCCCACCGACCTCTAGTCCGAGTAGCAGCACCCCAGACCTCTAGTCAGTGTAACACCCCCCAGGTTTCTAGTCAAAGTAACACCCCCAGGCATCCAATCAAAGCAACACCCCCCCCCAGAATTCTAGTCAGAGTCCACCCCCAGACCTCGAGACAGATTAAACCCCTTAGAACTTTAGTCAGGGTAACAGCCCTCCAGACCTCTATTCAGTGTAACAGCCCCCCAGACCTCTAGTGAGATTAACAGCCCCAGACCTTTAGTCAGGGTAACTTCCTCCAGGCATCCAGTCAGAGTAACAGCCCCCCCCCCCACCAGATTACAAGTCAAAGAAATCCCCCAAACCCTCTACTCAGAGTAACACCCGCCAGATCTCTAGACAGAGTAACAATCCCCAGACCACAAGTCAGATTAACCCCCTCAAGCCCTCTAATCAGAGTAACATCCTCCAGATCTCTAGTCAGAGGAACAACCCCAGATTTTTAGTCAGGGTAACAGCCAACCAGATCTCTAGTCAGAGTGACAACCCCCCAGACCTCCAGTCAGAGTAACAGCACTCCAGACATCTAGACAGAGTAACACCCCCCAGACCTGTAGACAGAGTAACACTCACAGACCTCTTGTCGGAGTAACAGCCCCCAGACCTCTAGTCAGAGTAACATCACAGACCTCAAATTAGATTAACCCCCAACTGATCTCTAGTCAGAGTAACAGCACCCCAGACCACTAGTCAGAGTAATACCCCCCAGACGTATAGTCAGAGTGACAGCTGCCCAGACCACTAGTCAGATTAACAACACCCCGAGACCTCTAGTCAGATTAACAACACCCCGAGACCTCTAGTCAGAGTAACACCCTCCAGCTCTCTACTCAGCGTAACACAACCAGACCTCTAGTCAGAGTAACCCCACCAGTCCTCTAGTCTGATTAACCCCCCCAGACCTCTAATCAGAGTAACACCCCCGGACCTCTAGTCAGAATAAAATCCCCCCACAGACCTTTAGTCAGGTTTGCATCCTGACAGACCTCCAGTCAGAGTAACCCCCCGACCTCTAATCAGATTAACATCCCCAAACCTCTAGTCAGAGTAACCCCCAGACCTCTAGTTAAAGTATCATCCCCAGACCTCTAGTAAGAGTAACCCCCCCCCCAGAGCTCTAATCAGAGTAACCTCCCCAGACCTCTTGTCAGAGTAACACCCCCAAACCTCTAGTCAGAGTAATCCCTCCGACCTTTAGTCAGAGTATCACTCACAGACCTCTAGTCAGAGTAACCTCCCAGAGCTCTAATCAGAGTAACCTCCCCAGACCTCTAGTCAGAGTAACACCCCCAGACCTCTAGTCAGAGTAACACCCCACACACGTCTAGTCAGAGTAACCCCCACAGACGTCTAGTCAATGCAACAGCACCCCAGACCTCTAGTCAGTGTAACATCTGCAGACCTCTAGTCAGAGTAACACCCCCAGACCTCTAGTCACAGTGATAGCCCCGCAGACCTCTAGTCAGTGTAACAACACCTTCAGACCTCTAGTCAGAGTAACACCTCCCAGACCTCTAGTCAGAGTGACGGCCCAGACCACTAGTCAGAGTAACAACCACAGACCTCTGGGCAGAAAAACTCACCAACCAGACCTCTAGCAAAATTGCGACCCCTCAGACCTCTAGTCAGAGTATCCTCCCAGACCTCTAGTCAGAGTAACACACCCCAGACCTCTAGTCAGAGTAACACCCCACAGACCTTTAGTCAGGGTAACAGCCCCCAGACCGCTAGTCAGAATAACACCCCCCAGACCTCTAGTCAGAGTAAACCCCTTAGACCTTTCGACTGGGTAACACCCACAGATATCTCTTCAGAGTATCATCCCTGAGAAATCTAGTCAGAGTAACGCTCACTGACCTCTAGTCAGAGTAACACCCACAGACCTCTAGTCAGAGTAACAGCACCCCAGATAGCTAGTCAGGGTAACACCCTGAGATATTGTCAGAGTAACTCCACAGAGCTCTAGACAGAGTAACAGCACACCAGACATCTAGTCAGAGTAACACCCCCCCAGACCTCTTGTCTGAGTAACAGCCCCCTGACCTCCAGTAAGAGTAACAGTCTCCAGACCTCTAGTTACTATAACACCCCGACACCTCTAGTCAGAGTAACACCAAAAGACAGCTTGTCAGAGTGACAACCCCCAGACCCGTAGTCCGAGTAACATAGCAGACCTCTACTCAGAGTAACCCCCACAGACCTCTAGTCAGGGAAAGAGCACTCCAGACCTATAGTCAGAGTAACACCCCACAGACCACTAGTCTGAGTAACCCCCCCAGACATCCAGTCAAAGTAACAGCCCCCAGACATTTAGTCAGGATAACAGAGCCAAGACCTCTAGTCAGAGTAACACCCCCCAGAAATCTAGTCAGAGTAACCGCTCTAGACCTCAACTCAGAGTAACACCCCTCAAACCTCTAGTCAGAGCAACCCCCCCAGACCTCAAGTCTGAGTAAAACCCCACCAGACCTCTAGTCAGACTAACACCCCCCAGACCTCTAGTCAGAGTAACACACCTCCAGACTTTCAGTCAGGGTAACCCCAACAGACATCTAGTCAGAGTAACAACCCCAGACCTCTACTCAGAGTAACACCCCTCAAACGTCTAGTCAGAGTAACCCCCCCCCTCCAGACCTCTGGTCAGAATAACAACCCCCAGACCTCTAGTCAGAATAACACCCCTCAGACCTCTTGTCAGAGTGACAGTCCCCTAGACCACTAGTCAGAGTAACACCACCAGACCACTAATCAGAGTAACCCCTAAGCTCTCTACTCAGAGTATCACCCACCAGATCTCTAGACACAGTAACGGCCCCCAGACCACTAGTCAGAGAAACCCCCCAGACCTTTAGTCAGGGTTGCACCCCCCCCAGACCTCCAGTCAGAGTAACACACTCCTAACTTCTAGTCAGAGTAACACCTCCAAACCTCTAGTCAGAGTAACCCCACCCCAGACCTCCAGTCAGAGTAACACCCCCCAGGTGTCTAGTCAGAGGAACCCCCCCCCCACCCCAGATCTCTAATCAGAGTAACCTCCCTAGACCTTTACTCAGAGTAACACCCCCCAGACCTCTAGTCAGAGTAAAACCCAACAGACCTCTAGTCAGAGTGACAGCCCCTCAGACCTCTAGTCAGAGTAACAACACTCCCAGACCTCTCGTCAGAGTAACAGACCCCCCAGACTTCTAATCAGATTAACACCCTCAGACCTTTAGTCAGGGAAACAGCCCCACAGACCTCCAGTCAGATTAACAGCCCCCACAGACCACTAGTTAGAGTAACACCCCAAGCCCTCTACTCAGAGTAACATCCGCCAGATCTCTAGACAAAGTAACACCCCCCAGGCCACTAGTCAGAGTAACCCCCCTCAAGCACTCTACTCAGCGTAACACCCCCAGCTCTCTAACCAGAGTAATTCACCCAGACCTCTATTCAGAGTAACACCCCACAAACCCTCTAGTCAGAGTAATACCCCTCAGACTGCTAGTCAGAGTAACAACCGCCCCCCCCCAGACCTCTAGTCTGAGTAACATACCCCAGATCTCTAGTCACAGTAACAACCCCCCCCCAGACCTTTAGTCAGGGAAACAGCCCCCAGTCCTCTAGTCAGAGTAACACCCCACAGACCCGTAGATAGAGTAACACCCCACCCCACAGAGATCTAGTCAGAGTAACAACACCCCCAGAACTCTAGTCAGAGTAACACCTCCCAGACCTCTAGTCAGAGTAACTCCCCCAGACCTTTAGTCAGAGAAACACCCCCAGAACTCTAGTCAGAGTAACCCCCCCAGACCTTTAGTCAGAGTAACACCTCCAGAACTCTAGTCAGAGTAATACCCTCCAGACCTCTAGTCTGGGTAACACACCCGAGACCTCTAGTCTGAGTAACACCCCCCCAGACCTCTAGTCTGAGTAAGAGCACCCCAGATAGCTAGTCAGGGTAACACCCCGAGATATCTAGTCAGAGTAACTCCACAGAGCTCTGGACAGAGTAACAGCACACCAGACATCTAGTCAGAGTAACACCCCCCCAGACCTCTTGTCTGTGTAACAGCCCCCTGACCTCCAGTAAGAGTAACAGTCTCCAGTCCTCTAGTCACTATAACACCCCGACACCTCTAGTCAGAGTAACACCAAAAGACATCTTGTCAGAGTGACAACCCCCAGACCTGTAGTCCGAGTAACATAGCAGACCTCTACTCAGAGTAACCCCCACAGACCTCTAGTCAGGGAAACAGCACTCCAGACTTATAGCCAGAGTAATACCCCACAGACTTCTATTCTGAGTAACCCCCCCCCCCCCCAGACCACCAGTCAAAGTAACAGCCCGCAGACATTTAGTCAGGATAAGAAGGCCAAGACCTCTAGTCAGAGTAACCGCCCCAGACCTCTACTCAGAGTAACACCCCTCAAACCTCCAGTCAGAGCAACCCCCCCAGACCTCCAGTCTGAGTAACACACCCCCAGACCTTCAGTCAGGGTAACCCCCACAGACATCTAGTCAGAGTAACACCCCCAGACCTCTACTCAGAGTAACACCCCTCAAATGTCTAGTCAGAGTAACCCCCCAGACCTCTAGTCAGAGTAACAGCCCCCAGACCTCTAGTCAGAGTAAGACCCCCAGACCACTAATCAGAGTAACCCCCAAGCTCTCTACTCAGAGTATCACCCACCAGATCTCTAGACACAGTAACAGCCCCCAGACCACTAGTCAGAGAAACCCTCCAGACCTTTAGTCAGGGTTGCAGCCCCCCCCAGACCTCCAGTCAGAGTAACACCCCCCAGGCGTCTAGTCAGAGGAACCCCCCCCCCACCCCAGATCTCTAATCAGAGTAACCTCCCTAGACCACTACTCAGAGTAACACCCTCCAGTCCTCTAGTCAGAGTGAAACCCAACAGACCTCTAGTCAGAGTGACAGCCCCTCAGACCTCTAGTCAGAGTAACAACACTCCCAGACCTCTAGTCTGAGTAACAGCCCCCAGACCTCCAGTAAGAGTATTAGTTCCCAGACCGCAGTCACCATAACACCCCCACACCTCTAGTCAGTGTAACACCCACAGACATCTAGTCAGAGTAACACCCCCAGACCTCTACTCAGAGTAACACCCCTCAAATGTCTAGTCAGAGTAACCCCCCGTACCTCCAGTCAGAGTAACCACCCCCTCCCAAGACCTTTAGTAAGGGTAACCCTTGAGACATCTAGTGAGAATAACACCCCCGAGAAATCTAGTCAGAGTAACAGCCCCCAGACCTCTAGTCAGAATAACAGCCCCCTCAGACCTCTAGTCATAGTAAAACCCCATGACTTTTAGTCAGGGTAACAGCGCCCCCCCAGACCTCCAGTCAGAGTAACAACCCCAGTGCTCTATTCAGATTAACAATACCCCCAGACCTCTAGTCAGAGTAACAGCCCCCTCAGACCTCTATTCAGAGTAACACTCCAAGACCTTTAGTCAGAGTAACCTCCACCCAGACCTCCAGAGAGAGTAACTGCCCCCCCAGATGACTAGTCAGAGTAACCGCCCAAGCTCTCTACTCAGAGGAACACCCGCCAGATCACTAGACAGAGTAACACCTCCAGAGCATTAGTCGCAGTAACCTCCTCAAGCCCCCTACTCACAGTAACACCCCCCAGACTTCCAGTAAGAGTAACAGTCCCCAGATCTCTAGTCACCATAACACCCCCATACCTCTAGTCAGAGTAAACCCCACAGCCCTCTAGTCGGAGTAATAACACCCCAGACCTCCAGTCAGAGTAACATCCCCCAGACCTCTAGTCTGAGTAACAGCCCCCAGACCTCAGTAAGAGTAACAGTGCCCAGACCTCTAGTCGCTATAACACCCCCACACCTCTAGTCAGAGTAACCACACCCTCCCAGACCTTTAGTTAGGGTAACCCTTAAGACATCTAGTCAGAGTAACAGCACCCCCAGATCTCTAGTCAGAATAAAAGCCCCCTCAGACCTCCAGTCAGAGTAAAACCCCAAGACTTTTAGTCAGGGTAACCTCCCCCCCAGACTCCAGTCAGACTAACAGCCCCCCCAGACCACGAGTCAGAGTAACCCTCCAAGCCATCTACTCAGAATAACACCTGCCAGATCTCTAGACAGAGTAACACCCCCCAGACCATAAGTCACAGTAACCCCCTCAAGTCCTCTACTCAGAGTAACACCCCCAGACCTCTAAACAGAGGACAACCCCCAGACCACTAGTCAGAGTAACACCCCACAAGGCCTCTACTCATAGTAACACCCCCAGACCTCTAAACAGAGAAACACCCCAGACCTCTAGTCAGAGTAACATCCACAAGCCCTCTAGTCAGAGTAACATCCCAGACCCCAAGTCACTATAACACCCCCCACACACCTCTAGTCAGTGTAACACAACTCCAGACCTTTAGTTAGGGTAACAGCCACCCAGACCTCGAGTCAGAATAACACCTGCAGACCTCTAGTCAGAGCAACAGCCTCCCCCCAGACCTATAGTAAGAGTAACAACCCCCAGACCTTTAGTCAGAGTAACCATACTGCCCCAGACCCTTAGTAAGACTAACCCTTAAGACACCTAGTCAGAGTAACACCCCCGAGAAATCTTGTCAGAGTAACACCCCCCAGACCACCAGTCAGAGTAACAACCCCCCTATCTTTAGTCAGGGTAACAGCCCCCAGACCTCTCATCAGAGTAACATCCCCAGTGCTCTAGTCAGATTAACAACACCCCCAGACCTCTAGTCAGAGTAACAGCCCAAGACCTTTAGTCAGGGTAACCTCTCCCCCAGAACTCCAGAGAGAGTAACAGCTCCCCCAGAAGACTAGTCAGAGTAACCGCCCAAGCCCTCTACTCAGAGGAAAACCCGCCAGATCTCTAGACAGCGTAGCACCCCCAGGCCACTAGTCACAGTAACCCCCTCAAGCCCTCTACTCAGAGGAACACCCCCAGACATCTAGTCAGAGTAACACACCACAATCCCTCTAGTTAGAGTAACACCCCCCAGACCTCCAGTAAGAGTAACACTCCCACAACTCTAGACAGAGTAATACCCCCCACTCATCTAGTCTGAGTGACCCCCCGGGACTTCTAGTCTGAGTAAAACACCCCAGACATCAAAAAGTAACAACCCCCAGACTTCCAGTCAAAGTAACAACCCCCCAGACCTTTAGTCAGGGTAACAGCCCCCCCTGAAATCTAGTCACAGTAACACCCCCAGACCTCTAGTCAATGTAACACCCCCAGACCTCTAGACAGAGTAACACCCCCCAGAGAACTAGTCAGAGTAACACACCCCAGACGGCTAGTCAGAGTAACCCTCTTCAGACCTTTAGTCAGGGTAACACCCCCCAGACCTCTAGTCAGAGTAACATCCCCCAACCGCTAGTCTGAGTAACAGCCACCAGACCTCCAGTAAGTGTAACAGTCCCCAGATCTCTTGTATCTATAACAACCCCACACCTCTAGTCAGAGTAACCCCCCAGACCTCCAGTCAAAGTAACAACCCCCCAGACCTTTAGTCAGGGTAACAGCCCCCCCAGACCTCTAGTCAGAGTAACTCCGCCCAGAAATCTCATCAGAGTAACCGCCCCAGACCTCTAGTCAGAGTAACACCCCCCTGGACCTCTAGTTAGAGTAACACCCCCCTGAAATCTAGTCAGAGTAACACCCCCCAGACCTCTAGTCAATGTAACACCCCCAGACCTCTAGTCAGAGTAACACCCCCCCCAGACCTCTAGACAGAGTAACACCCTCCAGAAAACTAGTCAGAGTAACACCTCCCAGACTGCTAGTCAGAGTAACACCTCGCAACCTCTAGTCTGAGTAACAGCCACCAGACCTCCAGTAAGTGCAACAGTCCCAAGATCTCTAGTATCCATAACACCCCGACACCTCTAATCAGAGTAACCCCCCAGAACTCCAGTCAAAGTAACACCCCCTCAGATCTTTAGTCAGGGTAACAGCCCCCAGACCTCTTAGTCAGAGTAACTCCACCCAGAAATCTCATCAGAGTAACCGTCCCAGAACTCTAGTCTGGGTAACATCCCCACAGACCTCTAGTCAGAGTAACACCCCCCTAGACCTCTAGTTAGAGTAACAGCCCCCAGAAATCTAGTCTGAGTAACACCCCCCAGATCTCTAGTCAGAGTAACACCCCCCGAAATCTAATCAGAGTAACACCCCCCAGAAATCTAGTGAGAGTAATCCCCCCAACCTCTAGACAGAGTAACACCTCCCCAGACCTCTAGACAGATTAACACCCTCCAGAAAACTAGTCAGTGTAACATACCCCAGACCGCTAGTCAGAGTAACCCTCCCCAGACCTTTAGTCAGGGTAACAGCCCCCAGACCTCTAGTCAGAGTAACACCCCCCAGACCTCTAGTCAGAGTAACTCCGCCCAGAAATCTCATCAGAGTAACTGTCCCAGAACTCTAGTCTGAGTAACACCCCCGCAGACCTATAGTAAGAGTAACACCCCCCTAGACCTCTAGTTAGAGTAACAGCCTCCAGAAATCTAGTCAGAGTAACACCCCCCAGATCTTTAGTAAGAGTAACACCCCCAGACCTCTAGTCTGAGTAACATCCCCCAGTTCTCTAGTCAGAGTAACACCCCCCTGAAATCTAGTCAGAGTAACACCCCCCAGAAATCTAGTGAGAGTAATCTCCCCCTGACCTCTAGGCAGAGTAACACCCCCCCAGACCACTAGACAGAGTAACACCCCCCCAGACCACTAGACAGAGTAACACCCCCCAGAAAACTAGTCAGAGTAACACCCCCCAGACTATTTGTCAGAGTAACCCTCCCCAGACCTTTAGTCAGGGTAACAGCCCCCAGACCTCTAGTCAGAGTAACCTCCCTGACCTCTAGTCAGAGTAACACCCCCATAGACCTCTAGTCAGTGTAAAAACCCCCAGAATTCTAGTCAAAGTAGCACCCCCAGACGTCAGAGTAACAGCCCCCCCAGACCTCTAGTCAGAGTAACATCTTAGACGTCTAGTCAGAGTAACCCTCACAGACCTCTAGTCAGAGTAACAGCACCCCAGACCTCTAGTCAGAGTGACAGCCCCGCAGACCTTTAGTCAGAGTAACAACACCCACAGGCCTCTAGTCAGAGTAACAGCCCAGACGTCTAGTCAGAGTAAACTTCGCAGACCTCCAGTCAGAGTAACCCCCCCCCCAGACCTCTAGGCAGAGTAACTCCCCCCCCCAGACCTTTAGTCAGAGTAACAGCCCGCAAGACCTCTAGTCGGAGTAACACCCCCTAGACCTCTAGTCAGAGTCACCCCCACAGACCTCTAGTCTGTCATGGTCTGGTCCATGAAGTCCGCATTCCGGTTCATGGCCTGGACCATTGACCCTTGCTCCAGGTTTTCCTGTCTACCCTGTTTCTGTTCCTGTTGAGCACTAATTGAGGCAGCTGATTCTCGTTGGGTTTGGCTGCATAAGTACCTCCAGGGACCAGGGTGTGGCTGCTGGATTGTTCTTGTCCTTACTCCTTGTATCCCTTACCCTGCCTTCTGTTTCCTCGCCGGAAGCCCTGCCTTGTCTTGCCGGTAACTCTCACCTCGCTTTGTCCCTCGTCTTCTCTTGGAGTCACCCTGTACCTAGGTCCCCTCCTGTCCCTTGAGTCTGTTGGGTAAGCCAGGCCATATTCCCATTACCCTGTGGTTGGTTCTGTCCCTTCCTGTCCCTTGCCTCTGTCGGGTATGCCAGGCCATCTTGCCGTTACCCTACGGTTGGATCTGTCCCTTCCTGTCTCTTGCCTCTGTCGGGTGGAGATCCGCACCCTGCCCACGACTTCTGCGCCCTGCCCAGGAGGAGCTTCAAGACACCAACTCTCGAGCCGCGCCCCACGCCAAGCTTCAAGTCTCTGGTCTCCAGCCTCGCCTCGAGTCTCCGATCTCCAGCCTCGCCTTAAGCCTGAATACTCCAGCCTCATCCTGCTTGCCAGCCAAGTCACGTCCTTGCCTAGTTCTGGGGTCCAAGCCAGAGGCAAGACCCAGGTTTTGGGACCTTGTCCAGTCTCTGGCTTGGAGGCCAAGCCTGGGCTCCTAGCTCTCTTGTACAGTCCTGTTCCGGGTTCCCGGTTTTTGTGTCCATGTCTTAGCCCTCACCAGGTATCTTAGTCCTGTCCCTAGTACTTCAGAGTCTGTCTCTTGCACTTAGGCCTGTTCCCAGCCACCACCGTATGACATAGTCAGAGTAACACGCCCCTGGACCTTTAGTCAGAGTAAAACCCCCAGACCGGTAGTTAGAGTAACTCACCCACAGACCTCTAGTCAGAGTAATAGCCTCCCAGACCTCTAGTCAGAGTATCCCCCGCAGACCTCTAGTCAGAGAAACAACACCCCCAGACCTCTAGTCTGAGTAACAGCCACCAGACCTCCAGTAAGTGTAACAGTTCCCAGATCTCTCGTATCTATAACAACCCCACACCTCTAGTCAGAGTAACCCCCCAGACCTCCAGTCAAAGTAACAGCCCCCCAGACCTTTAGTCAGGGTAACAGCCCCCCAGACCTCTAGTCAGAGTAACACCCCCCAGACCTCTAGTCAGAGTAACTCTGCCCAGAAATCTCATCAGAGTAACCTCCCCAGACCTCTAGTCTGAGTAACACCCCCACAAACCTCTAGACAGACTAACACCCCCCTAGACCTCTAGTTAGAGTAACAGCCCCCAGAAATCTAGTCAGAGTAACTCCGCCCAGAAATCTCATCAGAGTAACCGCCCCAGACCTCTAGTCTGAGTAACACCCCCACAAACCTCTAGACAGACTAACACCCCCCTAGACCTCTAGTTAGAATAACAGCCCCCAGAAATCTAGTCAGAGTAACACCCCCCAGATCTCTAGTCAGAATAACACCCCCCTGAAATCTAGTCAGAGTAACACCCCCCAGACCTCTAGTCAATGTAACACCCCCAGACCTCTAGTCAGAGTAACACCCCCCAGACCTCTAGGCAGAGTAACACCCTCCAGAAAACTAGTCAGATTAACACCCCCCAGACCTCTAGTCAGAGTAACACCTCGCAACCGCTAGTCTGAGTAACAGCCACCAGACCTCCAGTAAGTGCATCAGTCCCAAGATCTCTAGTATCTATAACAACCCCACACCTCTAGTCAGAGTAACCCCCCAGACCTCCAGTCAAAGTAACAACCCCCCAGACCTTTAGTCAGGGTAACAGCCCCCCCAGACCTCTAGTCAGAGTAACTCCGCCCAGAAATCTCATCAGAGTAACCGCCCCAGACCTCTAGTCAGAGTAACACCCCCCTTAGACCTCTAGTTAGAGTAACACCTCCCTGAAATCTAGTCAGAGTAACACCCCCCAGACCTCTAGTCAATGTAACACCCCCAGACCTCTAGTCAGAGTAACACCCCCCCCAGACCTCTAGACAGAGTAACACCCTCCAGAAAACTAGTCAGAGTAACACCCCCCAGACCTCTAGTCAGAGTAACACCTCGCAACCTCTAGTCTGAGTAACAGCCACCAGACCTCCAGTAAGTGCAACAGTCCCAAGATCTCTAGTATCCATAACACCCCGACACCTCTAATCAGAGTAACCCCCCAGACCTCCAGTCAAAGTAACACCCCCCCCAGATCTTTAGTCAGGGTAACAGCCCCCCAGACCTCTAGTCAGAGTAACACCCCCCAGACCTCTAGTCAGAGTAACTCTGCCCAGAAATCTCATCAGAGTAACCGCCCCAGACCTCTAGTCTGAGTAACACCCCCACAAACCTCTAGACAGACTAACACCCCCCTAGACCTCTAGTTAGAGTAACAGCCCCCAGAAATCTAGTCAGAGTAACTCCGCCCAGAAATCTCATCAGAGTAACCGCCCCAGACCTCTAGTCTGAGTAACACCCCCACAAACCTCTAGACAGACTAACACCCCCCTAGACCTCTAGTTAGAGTAACACCCTCCAGAAAACTAGTCAGATTAACACCCCCCAGACCGCTAGTCAGAGTAACCCTCCTCAGACCTTTAGTCAGGGTAACACCCCCGAGACCTCTAGTCAGAGTAACACCCCCAAACCTCTATAACCATATAACAATTACAGCACGGAAACAGGCCATCTCAGCCCTTCTAGTCCGTGCCGAACTCTTACTCTCACCTAGTCCCACCGACCTGCACTCAGCCCATAACCCTCCGTTCCTTTCCTGTCCATATATCTATTCAATTTAACTTTAAACAACAACATCGAATCTGCCTCAACCACTTCTGCTGTAAGCTCATTCCACACAGCTACCACTCTCTGAGTAAAGAAGTTCACCCTCATGTTACCCCTAAACTTTTGTCATTTAACTCTCAACTCATGTCCTCTTGTTTGAATCTCCCCCACTCTTGATGGAAAAAGCCTATCCATGTCAACTCTGTCAATCCCCCTCATAATTTTAAACACCTCTGTCAAGTCCTCCCTCAACCTTCTATGCTCCAAAGAATAAAGACCTAACTTGTTCAACCTTTCTCTGTAACTTAGGAGATGACACCCAGGCAACATTTTAGTAAACCTCCTCTGTACTCTCTCAATTTTACTGACATCTTTCCTATAATTCGGTGACCAGAACTGTACTCAATATTTCAAATTTGGCCTTACCAATGCCTTATACAATTTCAACATTACATCCCAACTCCTATACTCAATGCTCTGATTAATAAAGGCCAGCATACCAAAAGCTTTCTTCACCACCCTATCCACATGAGATTCCACCTTCAGGGAACGATGCACCATTATTCCTAGATCCCTCTGTTCTACTGCATTCTTCAATGCCCTACCATTTACCACGTATGTCCTATTTTGATTAGTCCTACCAAAATGTAGCACCTCACATTTTTCAGCATTAAACTCCATCTGCCATCTTTCAGCCCACTCTTCTAACTGGCCTAAATCTCTCTGCAAGCTTTGAAAACCTACTTCATTATCCACAACACCACCTATCTTAATATCATCTGCGTACTTACTAAGCCAATTTACCACCTCATCATCCAGATCATTAATATATATGACAAACAACATTGTACCCAGTACAGATCCCTGAGGCACACCGCTACACACTGTCCTCCAATCTGACACACAGTTATCCACCATTACTCTCTGGTGTCTCCCATCCAGCCACTGCTGAATCCATTTTACTACTCCAATATTAATGCCTAACGATTGAACCTTCCTAACTGACTTTCCGTATGGAACCTTGTCAAAGGCCTTACAGAAGTCCATATAGACAACATCCACCACTTTACCCTCGTCAACTTTCTTAGTAACTTCATCAAAAAAACTCAATAAGATTTGTTAAACATGACCTTCCATGCACAAATCCATGTTGACTGTTCCTAATGAGACCCTGTCTATCCAGATAATTATATATACCATCTCTAAGAATACTTTCCATCAATTTACCCACTACTGACGTCAAACTCACAGGCCGATAATTGCCAGGTTGACTCTTGGAATCCTTTTCGAACAATGGAACCACATGAGCAATACACCAATCCTCCGTTTCTAATGACATTTGAAATATTTCTGTCAGAGCCCCTGCTATTTCCACACTAACTTCCCTCAACGTCCTAGGGAATATCTTGTCCTGACCTAGAGACTTATCCACTTTTGTATTCCTTAAAAACGCCAGTATTTCCTCTTCTTTAATTGTCATACTTTCCATAACTACCTTTCTTGTTTCCTTTACCTTACACAATTCAATATCCTTCTCTTTAGAGAATACCGAAGAATTTTTCAAAATCTCCCCCATCTCTTTTGGCTCCGCACATAGCCGTCCACTCTGATTCTCCAAGGGACCAATTTTATCCCTCACTATCCTTTTGCCACTAACATAACTGTAGAAACCCTTTGGATTTATTTTCACCTTACTTGTCAAAGCAGCCTCGTATCTTCTTTTAGCTTTTCTAATTTCTTTCTTAAGATTCTTTTTACATTCTTTATATTCCTTGAGCACCTCATTAACTCCAAGCTGCCTATATTTATTGAAGATCCCTCTCTTTTTCCGAACCAGGTTTCCAATATCCCTTGAAAACCATGGTTCTCTCAAACTCCTAACCTTTCCTTTCAACCTGACAGAAACATAAAGATTCTGTAGCCTCAAAATTTCACCTTTAAATGACCTCCATTTCTCTATTACATCCTTCCCATAAAACAAATTGTCCCAATCCACTCCTTCTAAATCCTTTCGCATCTCCTCAAAGTCAGCCTTTCTCCAATCAAAAATCTCAACCCTGGGTCAAGTCCTATCCTTCTCCATAATTACACTGAAACTGATGGTATTGTGATCACTGGACCCGAAGTGCTCCCCAACACATACCTCCGTCACCTGCCCTGTCTCATTCCCTAACAGTAGATCCAACACTACCCCTTCTCTAGTTGGTACCTCTATGTATTGCTCGAATAAACTATCTTGCACACATTTGGCAAACTCCAAACCATCCAACCCTTTTACAGAATGGGCTTCCCAGTCTATGTGTGGAAAATTAAAATCTCCCACAATCATAACCTTGTGCTTACTACAAATATCTGCTCTCTCCTTACAAATTTGCTCCTCCAGTTCTCGGTTCCCATTAGGTGGTCTATAATACACCCCTATAAGCATCACAACACCTTTCCTATTCCTCAGTTCTGCCCAAATAGCCTCCCTAGACGAGTCCACTAATCTATCCTGCCAGAGCACCGCTGTTATATTTTCTCTGACAAGCAATGCAACACCTCCCCCTCTTGCCTCTCCTATTCTATCACACCTGAAGCAACGAAATCCTGGAATATTTAGTTGCCAATCACACCCCTCCTGCAATCCCGTTTCACTAATAGCTACAACATCATTTTTCCAGGTATCAATCCATGCTCTAAGCTCATCCACCTTTCTTACAATGCTCCTAGCATTAAAATAGATGCATTTAAGAAACTCTCCACCTCCCACTCTCTGTTTATCCTTAATGGAGCAAACAACTTTGTTATCTTTTTCTTCCTTTTTCCCTACATCTTTGGTCTGATTGCTCCTGATCTCTCTCCTCTGTCTATCCTCCCTCACACACCGCCTACCTGCCTTCTCCATTTGTGAACCAACCTCCCCTCTTCTAGTCTCCTTAATTTGATTCCCTCCCCTCAACCATTCTAGTTTAAAGTCACCTCAGTAGCCCTAGCAAATCTCCCTGCCAGGATATTGGTCCCCCTAGGATTCAAGTGCAACTCGTCCCTTTTGTACAGGTCACGCCTGCGTCAATAGAGGTCCCAATGATCCACAAACTTGAATCCCTGCCCACTGCTCCAATCCCTCAGCCATGCATTTATCTTACATCTCATTGCATTCCTATCTCACTGTTGCATGGCACAGGCAGTAATCCCAAGATTACTGCCTTTGTGGTCCTTTTTCTTAACTCCCTTCCTAACTCCCTATATTCTTCTTTCAGGACCTCGCCCCTTTTCCAACCTATGTCATTGGTATCTATATGTACCACGACCTCTGGCTCCTCTCCCTCCCACTTCAGGATCTCTTGAATGCGATCAGAAACATCCCGGAACCTGGCACCAGGGAGGCAAGCTACCATCCGGGTCTCCGGACTGCGTCCACAGAATCATCTATCTGACCCCCTAACTGTCGAGTCCCCTATTACTACTGCCCTCCTCTTCCTTTCCCTACCCTTCTTAGTTATAGCGCTGGACTCTGTGCCGGAGGCACGTCCAGTGTTGCTTCCCCAAGGTATGCTGTCCCCCCCAACAGTACTCAAACAGGAGTACTTATTGTCAAGGGGCACAGCCACAGCCATAGGGGTACTCTCTATTATCTGACTCTTCCTATTCCCCCTCCTAACCGTGACCCACTTGTCTGCCTCCCGTGGCTCCGGTGTGACCACCTGCCTGTAACTCCTAGTCAGAGTACAGCCCCCCAGACCTCTAGTCGGAGCATCAGCCCCCCAGACCTCTAGTCAGAGTAACACCCCCCCCAGAACTCTAGTCAGAGTAACAGCCTCCAGACCTCTAGTCAGAGTAACCCCCCAGACTTCTAGTCAGAGTAACACACCACAGGCCCTCTAGTCAGAGTAACCCCCCCAGACTTCTAGTCAGAGTAACACCGAACAGGCCCTCTAGTCAGAGTAACCACCCCAGACCTCCAGTCAGAGTAACTCTCTCAGACCTCTCGTCAGAGCAACACCCCGCCAGACCTCTAATCAGAGTAACACCCCTCAGACCTCTAGTCAGAATAACAGCCCCCCCAACATTGCCCTTTATCTCTTCAAAAATGCTGTTAGCTGCAGTTGTATTCTCAACTTTTCACAGGAGGCGAGTGGCTAATTTACTGAGCAACATCGGGCTAATAAAGGGAAACTCAGACAACACTCCTGGTCAGAGGCTGAGGGATTATGCATCCCAGGTCCATTTGGGTGGAAATCAGGAATAGGAAGGGTGTAATCACACTAATGGGATTTTTCTATAGACCCCCCAAGAGCCACCAGGACTTTGACGAACAGATATGGAATCAGATTAAAGAAACTAAAGAGATTAAAAATAATATGGTTGATGTCATGTGGGATTTCAATTTCCTGAATATAAACTGGGACCTTCTTACTGCAAGGGGTTTAGATGGGATAGAATTTGTTAAGTGTGTCCAGGAGGGTTTCTTACATCAATACGCAGACAGTCCAACAAGAGGAGGGGCCGTATTGGACCTGGTGTTGGGTAATGAGCCTGTCCAGGTGAACACGCACAAAATGCTGGAGGAACTCACCAGCCTAGGCAGCATCTGTGGAAAAGAGTAAACAGCCAATGTTTCAGGTCGAAACCTTTTGGCAGGACTGGGAAAAAAATACTGAGGAGTAAATTTGAAATGTGGAGGGAGGGGAGAGAGAACCACAAGGTGATCGGTGAAACTTCAAGGGGAAGCAATGAAGTAAAGAGCTGGGAAGCTGATTAGTGAAAGAGATAGAGGGCTGGAGAAGGGGGAGTCTGATAGAAGAGGACGGAAGCCCATGGAGGGGAGAAAATAGGGAAGGAGGACCAGGGGGAGGCAATGGGCATGCCAGGCAAGAGATCAGGGAAAAGGGGATGTGGAATGGTGAAGCGGGGTGAGGGGTGGCCGCATTACTGGAAGTTAGAGTGACTTTTGGGTTTAGGTCATTTACATTTAGCAAATGGCTTTGGCTACCAGTCTTCTATTCCTTGACAATGTATTGTGGATTTAATTTGGAACAATGCATTTCCTAAAAGCTGTGAATCCCAGTCCACAGGCGATGCTGGCATCTGTGGGATGGATGTGAACTAGAAGGTGTGAAGATTACATGTAGTTTCAAAGAAAGCATTATCTATACTTTGTAAATGTGGAATTGTCCTTTATGTTTAGCACATAAAATACCAAATATAAGGGGTGATTGATAAGTTTGTGGCCTAAGGTAGGAGGAGTCAATTTTAGAAAACCTAGCACATTCATTTTTCAACATAGTCCCCTCTTACATGTACACACTTCGTCCAACAGTCGTGGAGCATACGGATCCCAACTTTGTAAGAAGTGGTCCACAGCACGGGTGATTGATAAGTTCATGGCCTAAAGTAGGAGGAGATGAGTTATACTGCTCTCGTTACATGCACATGCAGTTCAACTCTTTGAGTGAAAATGCAGAAAGTTTGAAGTTTCTCCTCATCTCCTTCTACTTTAGGCCACGAACTTATCAATCACCCCTGCTGTGAACCACTTTCTGGAGGTCTAAGACGCCGACTTCTACAAAGAAAGGATCAGTATGCTCCACGACTGCTGGACTAAGTGTGTAAATGTAGGAAAAATAAGTGTGCTAGCTTTCCTAAAATTGACGCCTTCTACCGTAGGCCACGAAATTATCAATCACCCCTCGTACATGTACTGTGGATTCAGTTTGGAACAATGGATTCCTAAAAGCCCAGTCCAGATGCTGCTGGTGCCTGTGGGATGGATACAAATCAGAAGGTGTGAAGTTTTTATGTAGCTTCAAAAGAAAGCATTCTCTGTAAATATGGAATTGTTCTTTGTGTTTAGCAAATAAATATCGAGCCTCATGTTGGGCCAGCAGACCTTTCCACTGAAAGCATCTCCGTATGATGCTTGCTGTACCTTGTTTTGTCAAATAATGAAGCTGCTTTATATCTACCAGTAACTCTCCCTCCGGTGATTTTATTCAAGCAACAACAAAATCGATATTCATGTTGGAGGCTATCCAGACGGAACACAAGCTGTTGTTCCTCCAACCTGAGTATGGCCTCATCACGGCAGTAGAGGAGGCCGTGGACCGACAAGTCAAAATGGAAATGTGAACTGGAATTAAAATGGGCGGCCACTGGGAGATCTCGCTTCTTCTGGCGAACAGAGCATACGTGTCCCAACTTATGTTGGGTCTCCATGATATACAGGAGACCTCCCCGGGAGCACCAGATACAGTAGATGACCCCAACGGACTCACAGATGAAGTGTTGCCTCACTGAGAAGAACTGTTTGGAGCCCTGAATGGTAGTGAGGGAGGAAGTGTAGGGACAAGTGTAGTATTTGTTCCGTTTGCAAGGATAAGCGCCAGGAAGGAGATCAGTGGGGAGGGACGAATGAAGAAGGGAGTCACGTAGGGAGCGATCTCTGAGGAAAGCAAAAAGTGGTCGGGGGAGGGAGAGAAAGATGTGCTTGGTGGTGGGATCCTGTTGGAGCTGACAGAAGTTTTGGAGATTTATGTGCTGGATGCGGAGGCTGGTGGGGTGGTAGGTGAGGACAAGAGGAACCCTATCCTTGGTAGGGTGGCAGGAGGAGGAAATGAGAGCAGACGTGCATGAAATGGGAAAGATGCAGTTGAGGCCACGTAACTGATCTTTCAATGGGTGAGCAGTTAGGGAACAGTGACCACAACTCCTTAACTTTCAGGATATAGCTAGAGATAAGGATATGGTATGGTCCTTGCGGGAGAGTTTTAAATTGGAGTAGAGCAAGTTGGCGGAGCAGACTCAATGGGCTGAATGTCCTACTTCTGCTCCTGTATCTTACAGTTTAAGTTACGAGGGCATGAGGCTAGAACTAAGAAGGGTTAATTGGGAACACCTGTTTTCCTGACAAATCCTCATCAGACATTTAAAGATCAATTGCACAGAGTACAGGAAAGATATGTTCCTGTTAGTCCTGTTAGAAGGAAAGACAGGGGCACTCATTATGTGCACACCAAGGACGGAATGGCGGACGGAATCCCGAACGCTGCCATTCAGCTGTTGATTTATGTAACAGTTTTCCCCCAAGCATTGGACTACCAACCTACTGCTCTCCGCTGTGCCTATTGTCTTGTTTATTATTTATTGTAATGCCTGCACTGTTTTGTGCACTTTATGCAGTCCTGGGTCGGTCTGTAGTCTAGTGTAGTTTTTGTGTTGTTTTACGTAGTTCAGCATAGTTTTTGTATTGTTTTATGTAGCACCATGGTCCTGAAAAATGTCTCATTTTTACTGTGTACTGTACCAGCAGTTATGGTCGAAATGACAATAAAAAGTGACTTGACTTGACTTGACCTGACCGAGGAACTTTATGTTCTTCACTCTCTCCATGGTAGAGACATTAATGTGCAATGGAGAGTGGTCAACCTGAGACTTCCTGAAGTCCACAATCATCTCTTTTGTCTTAAACACAAAACAATCTGCAGATACTGCGGTCAAAGCAACACTCTCAACATGCTGGAGGAACTCAGCAGGTCAGAGAGCATCGGTGGAAAAGATTGGTCGACGTTCCGGGCCGGAACCTTTCGTCAGGACTGAAGAGGGAAGGGACAGAGGCCCTAAGGTGGGGGGAGGGTGGGAAGGAGAAGGCTGGCAGATTCCAGGTGAAAAACCAGTAAGGGGAAAGATAAAGGGGTGGGGGAGGGGGAGTAGGGAGGGGATAGGCAGGAAAGGTGAAGAAGGAATAGGGGAAAAAACAATGGGTAGTAGAAGGAGGCGGAAACATGAGGGAGATGATAGGCAGCTGGGGGAGGGAGCAGAGTGACATAGGGATAGAGGAAGGGAGGGGGAGGGAATTACCGGAAGTTGGAGAATTCTATGTTCATACTAAGGGGCTGGAGACTACCTAGATGGTATATGAGGTATTGCTCCTCCAACCTGAGTTTAGCCTCATCATGGCAGTAGAGGAGGCCATGTATGGACATATCTGAATGGGAGTGGGAAGCAGAGTTGAAGTGGGTGACTACTGGGAGATCCTGTCTGTTGTGGCAGACGGAGCGGAGGTGCTCGACGAAGCGGAGAGGCGTGGAGAGGGAAAGATGTGCTTAGTGGTGGGGTCCTGTTGAAGGTGGCGGAAGTTGCGGAGGATAATGTGCTGGATCCGGAGGCCGGTGGGGTAGTAGGTGAGGACAAGGTCTGTCCCTGTTGGTTGTTCCCTCTCCACCCCTCTCTGCTTTCTGCAGGGATTGGTCCCTCCGTGACTCCCTGGTCCACACGCCTCTCCCCACGGATCTCCCACCTGGCACTGACCCCTGTAAAGCGCAAGTGCTACACCTGTCCCTACACCTCCCATTCAGGACCCCAAACAGTCCTTCCAAGTGAGGCAACACTTCACTTCATACCTATTGCATCCGGTGCTCCCGGTGCGGCCTCCTCTACATCGGTGAAACCCGACGCAGATTGGGGGACCGCTTCGCCGAGCACCTCCACTCCGTCCGCCACAACAGACAGGATCTCCCAGTAGCTACCCACTTCAACTCTGCTTTCCACTCCCATTTGGATATGTCCATACATGGCCTCCTCTACTGCCATGATGAGGCTAAACTCAGGTTGGAGGAGCAACACCTCATATACCGTCTAGGTACTCTCCAGCCCCTTGGTATGAACATAGAATTCTCCAACTTCCGGTAATTCCCTGCCCCTCCCTTCCTCTATCCCTATGTCACTCTGCTCCCTCCCCCGGCTGCCTACCACCTCCCTCTTGGTTCGGCCTGCTACTACCCATTGTGTTTTCCCCTATTCTTTCTTCACCTTTCCTGCCTATCACCTCCCTGTTACTGGTTTTTCACCTGGAATCTACCAGCCTTCTCCTTCCCACCCTCCCCCCACCTTCTTTATAGGGCCTCTGCCCCTTCCCTCTACAGTCCTGACGAAGGGTTCCGGCCCAAAACGTCGACTGATCTTTTCCACAGATGCTGCTCGACCTGCTGAGTTCGTCCAGCATGTTGTGAGTATCTTTGTTGTCTTGCCCATGTTGAGGCTCAGGCTGTTCTCACACCATTTGACAAGTTTCTCAACCTCCTCCTTGTATGTCGACTCATCTTTGTTGCTGATGAGGCCAACCACTGAGGTATGCTCTGCGAACAGGATGATGTGGTTTGAGCTGGATCTGACAGTGTAGTTGTCAGTCAGCAGCTCGGATCACAGCGGGTGGAGCACACAGCCCTAGGGAGGACCAGTGCTCAGTGTGTGAGTTCTGTTAAATCTCAGAGCTGACTCTAACTGCATTTTATCTCTCTGAACTACAAAACTATGATTATTAGGACAGAAGAGAGAAAGCATTAAAATACTTCCCTCAGTGTTGCAGACACCTTTCACTAAAGCACCTCCTCCCACTTGATCGATCCATGGTTGTGCTGGTCACAACCAGCCCATCAGTGAGGCCCTGAAAAACTACCTCCAAGCCCTCCGAACTCCCTGCTTTTATACCCTTTCCACTGATATGAAATAATGCAGTAGGTGGACCAATACTTAGCACCATCTCAAAGCATTGATCATAACTAGTCATCACTTGTCACAACTCTTCACGAGTCCCACCCCTGTATTCAACTAATTTTAATCCTTGCAGGTAGGTTTGCAACAGTTGTTCAGGAGGGTTTGAACTAGTTTGGCAGGAGTTTGAGAACTGGAGTGATAATGCTGAGGATAAGATAGTTGGTTTACAAACAGAGGCAGAGTGTAGTGAGACTCCCAGCAAGGACAGACTGATGACGGGGCAAAATTCAGTCAACAGGATGAGATGTAAAAGGTGGACAAAATCAAAAAGGGTGAATGCACGACAAAAGGTGTTATACTTGAATACGTGCAGTATATGGAATAAGGTAGATGAACTTGTAGCACAGTTACAGATTGGCGTGTATGATGTTGTGGGCATTACTGAATCATGGCTGAAAGAAGATTATAGCTGGGAGCTTAACATCCAAGGATACACGTTGTATTGAACGGAAAGGCAGGGTGGCAGAGGGGGTGGCATTGCTCTGTTGGTAAAAAAAATGAAATTAAATCATAAGAAAGATGTGGCATGGGGTCAGAAGTTGTGGAATCGTTGCAGGCAGATTTAAGGGTAGAAAGACCTAGATGGGAATACAGACCTCAAACAGGTCTTCAAATTACAAAAGGAGGTAGAAAGTGCATGCCAAAAGGGTAATGTTACAAGAGTGCTGGGGGATTTCAATATATAGCTAGATTGGGAAAATCAGGTTGGTGCTGGATCCCAAGAGGAGAGCATTTGAGAATGCCTTCGAGCTAGCTTTTTACAGCTGCATATGATTGAGCCCACTAGGAGATCAGCTATTCTGGACGGGGTGTTGTGCAATGAACCAAAATTGATTAGAGAGCTCAGGGTAAAAGAACTCTTAGGGGAAAGTGATCTTACTATGACTGAATTCACCCTGAAATTTGAGAAGGAGAAGCTAAAGTCAGATGTATCAGTATTACAGTGGAGTAAAGGAAATTACAGAGACATGAGAGAAGGTTTGGCAAGAATTGATTGGAAAAGGAGCCTGGCAGAGATGATGGCACAGCAGCAATGGTGGAACTTTGGAAGGCACAGGATATATACATCCCAAAGAGGAAGAACTAATCTAAATGCAAGATGACACACTTGGGGCTATCAAGAGAAGTCAAAGCCAACATAAAAACCAAAGAGAGGGAATATAGTAGAGCAAAAATTAGTGCAAAGTTAGAGGATTGGGAAGCTTTTAAAGCTTTTAAAAACCAAAAGAGGCAACTGAAAAAGTCATTTAGAAGAAGATTGAATACAAAAGTAAGCCAGCTGATAGTATTAAACAGGATACCAGAAGTTTCTTCAGATAATTATGTGCAAAAGAGAGGCAAGAATGGACATTGAACCACTGGAAAATGATGCTGGAGAGATAGTAATGGGGGGCAAAGGAATGACAGATGAACTGAATAAGTATTTTACATCAGTCTTCACTGTGGAAGACACGAACAATATGCTGGAAGATTGAAAGTGTCAGGGGTCAGAAGTGTGTGAATTTGCCATTACTAGGGAGAAGATTCTTGGGAAACTGAGAAGTCTGAAGGTAGATAAGTCACCTGGACCAGACGGTGTACACTCCAGGGTTCTGAAAGAGGTGGCTTAAGACATTGTGGGGGCATTACTAATGATCTTTCAAGAATCACTAAATTCTGGAATGGTTCCAGAAGACTGGAAAATTGCAAATGTCACTCCACTCTGCAAGAAGGGAGAGAGGTGGGGGGGAGGGATCGTCAACTCAGGCCTTAGAGGCCAGCGTTGGTAATTTTCATGCCTTACAAGGCGTGGAACGAAAGACTGTGTGGCGCACCACTCCTCACACAGACATAGAGCAATGTGTGGTTAAGTACCTTGCTCAAGGACACAGCACGCTGCCTCAGCTAAGGCTCGAACTGGCAACCTTCAGATCACCAGACGAACACCTTAACCACTTGGCCATGTGAGAGGCAGAGGAAAAGAAATTACAAACGTATAAGCCAGCTAGTGAGACCTCAGTGGTTGGGAAGATGTTGAGGTCCATAGTTAAAGGATGTAGTTTCGGGATACTTGGAGGCACATGATAAAATAGGCCGTAATCAGCATTTTCCTCAAGGGAAAATCTTGCCTGACAAATCTGTTGGAATTCTTTGAAGAAATACCAAGCAGGATAGACAAAGGAGAATCGGTGGATGTTGTGTACTTGGATTTTCAGAAGGCCTTTGAGAAGGTGCCACACATGCAGCTGCTTAACAAGTTAAGAGTCAGTATTACAGAAGAGATATTAGCATGGATAAAGCAGCGGCTGATTGGCAGGAGGCAAAGAGTGGGAATAAAGGGAGCCCTTTTTAGTTGGTTGTTGGTGACTAGTGGTGTTCTGCAGGGGTCTGTGTTGGGGCCGATTTTTTTACAGTATTATGTCAATAACTTGAATGATGGAATCAATGGCTTTGTTGCAAAGTTTGCAGATCATATGAAGGTAGATGGAGGGGCAGGTAATTTTGAGGAAGTAGAGAGGCTACGCAAGGACCTAGACAGATTAAGAGAATGGGAAAAGAAGTGGCACATGGAATATAGTGTCAAGAAGTATATAATCATGCACTTTGGTAGAAGAAATAAAAGGGTAGACTATTTTCTAAATGCAGAGAAACCTCTGAAAATAGAAGTGCAAAGGGACTTGAGAGTCCTTGTGCAGGATTCCTTAAAGATTAATTTGTAGGTTGAGTCTGTGGCGAGGAAGACAAATGCAATGTTAGCATTCATTTCAAGAAGACTAGAATATAAAAGCAAGGATGTAATGTTGAGACATTATAAAGCACTGGTGAGTCCTCACTTGGAGTATTCTGAACAGTTTTGGGCCCTTATCTTAGAAAGGAAAGGGTTCAATGGAGGTTCATGAGAATGATTCCAGGATTGAATAGTTTGTCATATAAAGAGCATTTGATAGCTCTGGGCTTGTACTCACTGGAATTCAGAAGAATGAGGGGTGACCTAATAGGAATCTATTGAATGTTGAAAGGCATTGATAGGGTGGATGTGGAGATGATGATTCTGGTGGTGGCAAAGTCTTGGACCAGAGGACACAGCATCAGAATAGAGAGGAGACCTTTTAGAACAGAGATGAGGAGGAATTTCTTTAGCCAGAGAGTGGTGAATCTGTAGAATTCACTGGCAGAGGCGATTGTGGAGGACAAGTCGTTACGTATATTTAAGGCAGAAGTTGATAGATTCTTGATTGGTTTGAGAATGAAGGGATATGTGGAGAAGGCAGGAAATCAGTGCTGAGAAGGAAAGTGGATCAGCCATGGGCAGATGCGATGGGCCAAATGGCTTAATTCTGTTCCTATATCTTATGGTCTTATGTTTCCATGGAAGTATTGCATTCTGATGTTTATAATTCCATAGTAGCAATCAAAGTTCTGTACATTCAAGGCCGCAGTGGTGGAGAGATTTTCAACAAGCACAAGGATTAACCCTTTAGAATGCAGAGATGGACCTTGAGAGGTTGCTGCCAACTCAGACTGGCTGGGGTAAGAAGGCCGAGACCCAGTTACAAAGAAGGATGTTGAGTCCCAACGAGGACAGTTTACTAATCAGCCTCTGAGGGATAATCATATTCCACAATGAAATGAAGTCTGTGAACAACATCCTGAAGTAGGAGGTATCGTTTTCTCGGTGGGACAGGATGGAGTGGAAGGCCATCGTCAGAGAGTGGGCCAGTTTGAAAAGTTGGCATATTAGAAAGGGTCCAATTAGGCTGCAAGGTGGGATTTTACATGATCCATTACCAGCTGCTCAAAGTACTTTATGATTGTTGAAGTCAGTGCCAGTGTGTGATTATCATTTAGACCAGTTACCATCACGCTGTTGGGGACCGGAATGATGGTGGCTGCCTTTAAATTTGCAGGGAGAGTGGACTGTTTCAAACAGTTAATAAAGATGCCTGTTAAGATTTCCTGGTTAAGAGAGGGGCAGAAATTTACCATGTTTTCAAAATTATAGAAAAGATAGAGAAGGAAGTAAAAGAGGGTGGGGTGAGTGGAACTAATGGGGGGCAATATCACAGCTACACTCAGGTGGGCTCAGACCTGGTACATTATTCATCCATGCCTGCCCCTCTCTCAACCAATTTTCAGTAATGGGTATGACATCGTAGTTCCATGTACTGATCCAAGCTCTAAGTGCGTTGCTCTTACCCATAATACTCCTAGCATTAACATGTACACACTGCAAACTATCCGACCCATCATACCTTTTAATTCAATTTTCTCTTTCAAAGTTTTCCCTGACATCTTCCTCCTAGTCCAATCTGACCTGGGTCTCCAGTCCCCAGCCCTATGAAAAACTAGTTTAAATTTTCACAAGAAGCATCAGCAAACCTCTCTCCCAGGATATTAGTTCCCCTCCAGTTCAGGTGCAACCCATCCCTCTTGTACAGGTCCAAGAAATGTTCCAATGATCCAAGAACTTGAAACCCTGCCCCTGCACTATGTCCTTAGCCACTCGTTCATATGTCCTGTCACAGGGACACCATCGAGAGCATCCTCACTGGCTGTGTCACCGCCTGGTACGGGAACGGTACTACCCTCAATCGCAGGGCACTGCAGAGAGTTGATGTGAACTTTCCTCTATTCAGGACATTTACAGCAGCAGCAGCTGTGTAAAAAGGGCTGGAGGATCATCAGGGACTTCAACAACCTCAAACACAAACTGCTTCAGCTGCTTCCATCTGGCAAATGGTACCACAGCATTAAGGCCAGGAACAACAGGCTCCGACAGGACAGCTTCTTCCACCAGGCCATCAGATTTATCAATACACATTGATCTGATTGCGTATCTGACTGTACATACATGTACACAAAAAAATTATGTATACAATCTTAGTGTTTGGGCAATATACTCCCATATTTCCCTTCCTTATGCTCGTACATAGTGACAGAAATGCAACATAAAGATTTTGACTTCCTTGGATGTATGGAATAAAATAAATGCAAATACCCCATTCCTACTGCATAAGCCCGAGGCACAGAGAGTAATCCAGAGATTACAACTTGGAGGTCCTTCTCTTCAGCCACTTTCCTAACTCTATATACTCACTGTGTGGCACCCCTTCCCCATTCTGCCTGTCCCTTTCATTGGCATGGCTCACAGCGCAGAAATTCAACTTCAAAAATAATTCTGCTCTTGAAATACAGTCCTATTGAAATGAAACTTTATAGTGGATTTCATATGCTCTTCGGGATGTTGCAAAGAAATTTGCAGTCCATTACAGCATAAGACATAGAAGCAGAATTAGGTCATTCGGAACCTCCTCTGGACCCTCTCCAATGTCAGCACATTTCTGCTTAGATAAGGGGCCCAAAACTGCTCTCAATACTCCAAGTGCGGTCTGACCAGAGCCTTATAAAGCCTCAACATTACATCCTTGCTTTTATATTCTAACCTTCTCAAAATGAATGCTAACATTACATTTGCTTTCCTTATCACTGACTCAACCTGCAAGTTAAACATTAAGGATTCTTGCAGGAGGACTCCCAAGTTCCTTTCCACTTCTGACTTCTGGATTTTCTCCCTATTTAGAAAATAGTCAATGCCATTATTCCATACACTTCCCTAAACTTCTTTGCCCAATTGCTACTTCTTTGCCCATTCTCCCAGTTAGTCAAAGTCCTTTCACAGACTGTCTGCTTCCTTAATACTATGTTCCCCTCCACGTATTTTTGTATCATCTGCAAGCAGCTACAAAACATCAATTCCATCATCCAAATCGTTGGCAGATAATGTGAAAAGAAGCGGCCTCAACAGCGACTCCTGCAGAACCCCACTCGTCACTGGCAGCCAACCAGAAAAGGCTCACTTTGTTCCCACTCACTGCCACCTCTTAGTCAGCCAGTCTTCTATCCATGCTAGTATCTTTTCAGCAATAACATAGGTCCTTAACTTGTGAAGCAGTCTTATGTGTGCCATCTTGTCAAAGGCTTTCCATGAAAACAACATCCACTGATACTCCTTTGTCTATCCTGCCTGTTATTTTCTCAAAGAATTCCAATAGATTTGTCAGGTAAGATTTCTCCTTCAGGAAACCATGCTGGCTCTGGCGTATTTCATCATGCGCCTCCAATTACCACAAAACTTCATCCAACATCTTCCCAACCATTGAAGTCAAGCTTACTGACCTATGGCATGAATTTCATGATAGCATGCCTATCTCCTCCTTCTGATGCCTCTCTATCCCTTTGTCCCATGGTCCACTTTCCAGTCCTATCAGATTCCTTCTTCTCTAGTCCTTTGCCTCTTCTACCCTATCACCTCCCAGATTCTCACCTAGCAACTTCTAGCTATCCTCCTACCCTCCCCCAACTTTTTTACTCTGGTATCTTCCCCCTTCCTTCCTGGTGAAGGGACTTGGCCCGAAATGCCAACAGTCTATTCATTTGCAGCAAGTTGTGTGTGTTGCTCTGAATTTCCAGCATCTGCAAAGTCTCTTGTGTTTAAGCCCTATAATTTCCTTTCTTCTGCTCCCCTTCCTTCTTAAGGAGTGGAGTGACATGTGCAATTTTCAAGTCCTCCAGAACCTTTCCAGAATCCAGTGATTCTTGAAAGATCATGACTAATGCCTCCACAATCTCTTCAGGTAACTCTTTCAGAACCCTAGTGTGTGGTCCAATGGATCCGGGTGATCTTCCAGCTTCCCAAGCACCTTCTCCCTAATGATATCAACTACACTCACTTCTTCCCCCAACACTCTCAAATTTCTGTCATACTGGCATATTTTGTGTCAGTCCTCCACAGTAAAATACTTAATAAATTCACCCTCTATTTCTTCATCCCCAATTACTAACTCCCCAGCATAATTTTCCAGCAGTCTGATATCCACTCTTGCCTCTCTTTTACTCTTTATGTATCTGGAAAAACTTTTTGTATCATGTGACATTGGCTAGCTTACCTTCATATTTCATATTTTCTCTTCTTATGACTTTTTTAGTTGCCTTCGGTTGGTTTTTAAAAGCTTCCCAATCCTCTACCTTCCCACTAATTTTAACTCTATTATATGCTGGCTCTTTTGCTTTTATGCTGTCTTTGACTTCTCTTGTCGGCACTGTTGCATCATCCTCCCTTTGGAACATTTCCACATCCTTGAGACGTATCTCTCCTGTGCCTCCCAGAAAGTCCAGCTTTTGCTGTCCTGCCTTCTTCCCTGCCACTGTCAGGATTCAAGGTTCAACATTGTTTAATGCCATTTCCTGTACACAAGAGTAGGAAGAACGAAATAACTGTTACTCCAATCTGATGCAGCTCAAAAGACTCCCAAAAGATAAAGAATACAATCACGATAATTTAAAAAAATAAATTACGGAGATTGATTGTATCTCCATAATGTGATGCCAGCCTGTACATAAGGTGACTGATGGGAAATCAGAAAGTAGTGGTAAAGTTAGTGGGTGGAGGTGTTGATCAGCCTTACTGCTTGGGAAAGTAACTATTTTTGAATCTGATGGTCCTGGTGTGGATGCTACTGATGGGAGTGTGACAAGCAGTCCATGAGCAGGGTGGGTGGGATCTCTCATTGTTACTGGCCTTTTTCCATAACGTTCTGTATCTATGTCCTTGATGGTGGGTAGTCTGGTGCTGGTGATGCGTTGTAGAGCCTTCCTGTCTGCCACATGCGGTTTCTCCACCAAACGGTGATGCAGTTTGTTAGGATGCTGTCAACTGCACATCAGTAGAATAACTTGAGTACGGATGTGCAAAGTCCAGCTTTCTTCAGCCTCCTCAGAAAGCAGAGGCATTGGTGAGCTTTCCTGTTTGTCTTGGACTGTGAGAGATTGTTCATGGTGTGAACTCCAAGGGATTTGAAACTGGGGAGCATGTACAGGGATTTGAAACTGGGGAGCATGTACAGGGGAGCATGAGCAGTGTGAGTTCTCCTGAAGTCGATAGCCATATCCTTTGTTTTGTTGACAATAAGGAAGAGGTTATTTGCCAGGCACCAGGCCTCAAGCTCTTTCATCTCCTCTCTGTAGTCCGTCTCATTGTTTCGGTGAATAGCCCACCACTATCGTGTCATCAAAGAACATGGAAACTTTGGCCAGCTGCTCTCTCATGCCTCTTTAATTCCCTTTACTCCACTGTAATACTGACACATCTGACGTCAGCTTCTCCTTCTCGAACTGCACACTGTCAATGAACAACTGTTGAGATGAGCTCACTATTGTAATGTTGGAGCAGCAGTGGCCATTTTATACAGAGTAATCGGTAAGTACAGGCTGAAACACCACCACTATGCTGGTGCTCCACTACTTTGCATCCTCAGACCCCTACTCTACTCCCTGCCTGTACATTGATGACTGTCCTCTAAGTTATATGATAGCATCGTAGTGGGCTGTGTTCCAAATAACAATGAGTTGGAGTACAGGAAAGAGAGAGAGTGAGCTTAATGCCATGATGTCATGACAACAACCTTTCCCTCAATTTCAACGAAACAAGAGTTGGTTACATCAACAGTGTTGAGGGCTTAAAGTTCCTAGGTGTGAACATCATCAATATCATGTCCTGGTTCAGCGCAGCACTGAGGGCTGAAGGGCCTGTTCCTGTGCTGTACTGTTCAATGTTCTATTGTTAGAAAGCATCCTGTCTGGATGCATAAGATTTGGCAATTGCTCAGCACATGACCGCAAGAAACTGCAGAGAAATATGGACACGACTCAGCACATCATGAAAAAAACAGCCTCCTCTTTATGGACTCTGTCTATACTTCTTTCTACCTCAGTACAGCAACCAGCATAATCAGAGACCCCACCCACACTGGACATTCTCTCTTCTCCCCTCTCCCTTGGGCAGACGAAGGCTTGAGAGAAGCTTCTATCCCACTGTTATCAGACTTTTGACTGGACCTCCTGTGTGATAAGAAGGACTCTTAATCTGAATGTAATCTTCAAGTTATTGTCAGCCTGCACTGCAGTTTCCCTGCAGATTTTTCACTTTATTCTGCATTGAATCAGAATCTGAAGGGTCATGAAATTTGTTGTCTTGCTGTAACAAAACAAATTAACTAAGTAGTGCAAAAAGAGAGCAAAAATAATGAGGTAGCATTCATGGGTTGGTCATTGTTCAAAAATATGATAGCAGAGGGGAAGAAACTGTTTCTAAAACATAGAGTGTCTTCAGGTTCCTGTACCTCCTCCCTGATGGTAGCGATGAGAAGGGGGCATGTTCTGGGTGACTTAAAGTTAAAGTCTGTCCAGAGCCTTGTCATGACCTTCAGATGGGGGTCCTTAATGAAAGATGCCGCCTTTTTGAGGTATCGTCCTTTGAATGTGTTCTCAGTGCTGGGGAGGTGAGTGCCCACGATGGAGCTGGCTGAGTTTACAACTTTCTGCGGCTTTTTCCAGTCCTGTGCAGTGGCCCCACCACACCAGATGGTGATGCAACCAGTTAGAATGCTCTCCACTGTACATTGGTAGAAATTTGTGAGAGACTTTGGTGACGTACCAAATCAGTGGCGGCGCCAGAGAACTTTTCTTGCTGGTGCTACAGTGGGGCTGAATTATTCAGTGGTGGTGCTGACGGATGTGCTGTATGGTAATATGTATTCGCAAGGCCAGACGCGTGGTGTTCAAAAGTCAGTTTCAAGCATTATGCACTAAGCATTAAGCATTATCACTATAAATGCCTCTGTTGATTCACAAGCAACAGCAATTGAGAGATCTAATATAGAAGTGAACTGTGACAGTGTCAACAGCATCGGAGACAACCCGGGCTACACAGAGCATAAACAAACAAACCAACAGAGCATCCGACCCAAAGTGCACCATATGAATCACACACCAATCCCACAATCAGGGTCAAATGCGTGCTTTTCAACTGAAAAACACAGCACTAACCCACAATGTCCACTGCTATTCACATTACATAGACAGATAATGCCAACAGATACACCATTATTAAAGTCAAATGAGGCAAACAACAGAAGCAAGGCTTTACCAGGAGTTGGACAAATCGTACTCTGATCATGCAATACCTCAATTAATTCAGCTATTGAATTTAAAACAAAAATCAACAATCATAGTCATAGTCATACTTTTTTGATCTCGGAGGAAATTGGTTTTCGTTACAGTTGCACCATAAATAATTAAATAGTAATAAAACCATAAATAGTTAAATATTAATATGTAAATTATGCCAGGAAATAAGTCCAGGACCAGCCTATTGGCTCAGGGTGTCTGACCCTCCAAGGGAGGAGTTGTAAAGTTTGATGGCCACAGGCAGGAATGATTTCCTATGACTCTCTGTGTTGCATCTCGGTGGAATGAGTCTCTGGCTGAATGTACTCCTGTGCCCAACCAGTACATTATGTAGTGGATGGGAGACATTGTCCAAGATGGCATGCAACTTGGACAGCATCCTCTTTTCAGACACCACCGTCAGAGAGTCCAGTTCCATCCCCACAACATCACTGGCCTTATGAATGAGTTCGTTGATTCTGTTGGTGTCTGCTACCCTCAGCCTGCTGCCCCAGCACACAACAGCAAACATGATCACCACTTGGAAGTCTAAGCAAAACCAGTAGGCTTAAAGACAGTAAAAGTAATATTTTCGGATTTGCAGGAAACATAAGGACTATGGGGTATCCACCACAAAATAACAATAATAATCAGCATTAGTCTTGGCCCAAATTTTTTAAAAATCAACTGTACTCACCATTGATGTTTTCAGAGAAGCACAATTCGTCTGTTGTTGTGATTGGTGGCGAAAGCATCAGTGATTTTCTGGATGTCAAGTGCTTTGGTCCTCCGGCTGTTTATGGCCAACAGGGCCAAGTTGCTGTTCCGAGCATCACCGCTGCTATTCCTTAAGTAGTTTTTGAGGCGTCTGAGGCAAGAGAAACTCCGTTTGCATGAGGCAGATATCACAAGTAGAGTCAGTGATATGCAGATTAGTTTGTATAAATCTATAAGTGCATCGCGATAGGGTCTCATTGGAACTAGAAATTCCACTGTGTCAGTCACTGTCTGTCCTTGCTTTTGTTTTGTTTCCAGCAGATGCCGAACCTGATGTAGCTCTGCAGTCAGGTTCACTTCAGCCACTCCATAGTATTGAGTCATTGGCCAAAGACAACTCTTGTCTAGGAAGAACTTGCGTTTGGGACTCAATGCTGAGACTCCAGTCAGAACAGCCCCAGTCTCAATTGAGAACAGTCTTTTCATTTCAGTCGGAAGTCTGTCTATAACCGGATAGAAACAGTGCTTGCGAAGGTCATCAGAGGATGTGACAGGTGTGCGTTCAGTTTGGGCCTCAACAATAAAATCATGTAGGCGGCGGGGTGGCTGGACCTGTCTCCTTTCATGTGGTCTGCTCTGTATACCGGCTTTGACGCACAGGTCCCCAACTCTTGCCTGAATTTCACTCCATGATTCCTCACCCCATTTTGCTGAGAGTGCATCGATAATAGACTGAGCCAAGTCTACAGCAGATGAAAACTCCAAACTGGGAGATTGTCGCTGGTCTGACATGAACTTGGTGACTGAGAATAAATCCTCAAACAGAGTGAGAAGTAAAGCAAACTGCTCGTCAATCAGTCAACTTACAGCTCTGGTCTCTGTTTTCCTCCGTGCAGTTGGTTGATCCATAATATCCTGTAGTGCAGCTAGAATGGCAGGGAGTGATTTCCTGATAGCCCACAAAGCTATATTCTGCCATGCCCAGTGTATATCTGACAATTTCTTCAACTCCATGGGCTGTGCAGTTGATTCCAGTTCTCTCTGTTTCTTCATGAAAAGATTGTGGGCAACAGAGTTTGAAAAGAAGTTGTAAAGCAGCTGCACAGTTTCAAAAAACTCACCCACTTGTTGTACATTGCTCACAACATCCACCGAAACAAGGTTAAGTCTGTGAGCATGGCAGTGTATATATAATGCCTGCGGGACCTCTTTCCTGAACCCCTCTTGTACCCCGTTATTGCACCCGGACATCACCGCCACCCCGTCATAACACTGACCTAAACACGCGTTCTTATCAATAACCTGACGAAGGGTTCCGGCCCGAAACGTCGACTGATCGTTTCCACGGATGCTGCCCGAACTGCTGAGTTCCTCTAGTGTGTTGTGAGTGTTGCTTATCAATAACACACTGAGCGAGTGTCTGTTCAATGCTTTTAAGAAGCGACTCTGCATCCAACCCTTCTGCTGGAGTGAAGTGCAAGAATTCTTCAAGCGCTGTTTCGTTATTCAAATACCGCACCACCACTGATATTTGCTCCTTTTTACTCAAGTCTTTACTTTCATCCACCATGATGGCAAAATGTCCAGCCTCCTCGATTTCTGCACTTATTTGATGTCTGACCATATCTGCCATAATACCCATAGTTTCATTTTGGATATCGTGATGGATGTTTTTTGCAGTTCCAGGATTGTCCTCTATTTTTTTTAGTTACAGTCTTATCAAACTTCCTAATTATACTGAAAAACTCAACAAAGTTTCCCCTATTGCCAGATCCATCATCCTCCCGGTGTCCTCGCTAGGCAATGCCTTGGCACGCAGTATAGTGTAGAGACTCAACCACTGCTCTCATATACTCATGATTTTCTTGGACAATCTTTGCATATCCTTTATCAAGCATATTTCCCAATCTTGAACCATCTTGTTTTCTCAATCTGAATTCGGCCTCACTGTCATCCTCATCCCCAATTACCTCTTTCTGCATGTCATTTTCAACTAAGACAGGCTCAGGCTGAGACACCACTGATTCTTCTGGATGAGGTCATTTTCTGACTGAAAATCGATCCATTTTTTACTCCAGCCAAAATAATGCACGTGCCAGGCCCACACTAGCTTATAAAAGCACAATGTGTGTGTGTGGCATCCGTTAGTCTCACGAGACCATGGATCTGCGCCTGGATGTATACTATCAATCTCTCACGTGAGTGTGAGTGACATCACCACCTTAAGTGATCTTAGATCGGCTTAACTGATCTGAGGACAGCAACGGCAAGACATTGACAATGAATGAATAAGCAGAAATGTAGAGTGGATCTGACCTTAGACCAGCACAGAGTCAGAGCTTATAACTTTATAGCTGCGTGGGTGCTATGGTAATTGGGGGTACTGCTTCACTAGATCAACTGGAGAAACAAGCTGTATTCAAAGCTATACAGAGAAAGCAAAGTAGCTGCAATTTGTATGTCAAATTTCAGTTAATTTCTTGGTGGTGCTATGGTGGTGCTATTGTAATTTCCGCACCAGCTAGCACCACCCTGTACCAAAGTTACAGAATAGAACATTTATAGAAAATAATTACACGTTGATTGTTTTCTAACAAACATAAGGTTGATATAGTAGGTGATTTTAACTTTCCACATTGACTGGGAATCCCATACTGTAAAAGGATGTGTTGGTCAGAAGAAACTACTGTCTACAATTAGTGGATTTGACGAATCAAGGACAGGGGAAGCAGGCAAACCAGATGTTTTTGTTATCTCTGCAGTTTGTGGACTCTGAACTGATTCTTGCTCTGAGACAATGTAATCAGAGCAATTGAACGTGGACACAGGGAGCTTCAAGTACTGACCTGTTAAACCTGAGATCATTCTCAGATGAGTAGTTATTTATTATGTAAAGTGCCAGACCTACCAAAGAAGCAATCTGTAATCTCATCAGACTTTCTCTGGGTTGCCTCATTTAACTGGTTTGGACCAGTCAGAGTTGAGAGACACAAATACACAAGGCTTTGAGGGGAGGGGTGGAGAACCAGGAAACACTGCTGGTTGTAGCCCTGGATAATGACTAGTAAGAAGGTGACCCAGTTAGGTCAGGTGATCTTGAGCCAATGAGGATACCAACAGGAGATCCACCAGTTCAATTGATGAGGAACACTATAAGAGTCAGGGGCTCCAATTATGCAGGGGCAATAACTCTCCAGCAACCAGAGACCAACCATCATGGATACGGAGGACCCTGCAGACCCCACTGGAGATCAGGACCAAAGAGAATGCCTAGCCAATGTAAACTCCTTTCCTGGGTAATACCTCTTCTTTTCATTGACTGTCATGGAGGGTTAGGGATTTTAGTAGGTGCACACAGAGACAGTTTGTGAATCCACATGCTTTTAGATGAAACAATAAAAGTTACTTGCCAGTAAATACAGATTCTCTGTGCCTCAGTGCTCATTACTACAAGGAGTGATTCTTGTAACAGACTTAATGGGATAGCATTTGTCAATTATGTTCAGGAAAGTTTCCTTCATCAGTATGTAGAAGTTCCAATGAGAGAGCGTGCAATACTGGATCTGCTATTAGGGAATGAGATGGGGCAGGTGTCAAAGGTTTGTGCAGGGGAACACTTTGTATCCAGTGACGATAATGCCATTAGTTTCAAGGTCAATATGCAAAAAGATAGGTTTGGTCTGCGGGTTGGGACTCTAAATTGGAGAGAGTCCAATTCTGATGGTATCAGAAATGATCTGGTAAGTGTGGACAGGCTGTTTTCTGGCAAAGGTGTACTTGGTAGGTGGGAAGCCTTCAAAAGTGAAATTTTGAGAGTACAAAGCTGGTATGTGCATGTCAGAATAAAAGGTAAGGATAACAAGTATAGGGAACGTTGGCTTTCAAGAGACATTGAGGCCTTGACTAAGAGAAAAAAGAAGGTGCATGTCAAAGCAACACACATCAAGGTTGCTGGTGAACGCAGCAGGCCAAGCAGCATCTCTAGGAAGAGGTACAGTCGATGTTTCAGGCCAAGACCCTTCTTCGGGTTCTGAGACCTGAAGTCCTGATGAAGGGTCTCGGCCTGAAACGTCAACTGTACTTCTTCCTAAAGATGCTGCCTGGCCTGCTGCATTCACCAGCAACTTTGATGTGTGTTGCTTGAATTTCCAGCATCTGCAGAATTCCTCTTCTGTGCACGTTAGAATGAGTTTTTGGGTAGATAATTCATTTACACTTAAATGACTTTGGCCACTGCTCTTCTGTTTGACAAAGTACTGTGAATTGAGTTCATAACAATGCATTTCCTAAAAGCTGTGAAGCCAGTACATTCCTAAAAGCTGTGAATACTAGCTCAGACACTGCGGATGGGAGTGTAAAGTTTACAGGTAGTTTCAAAGACAATATTATCTATACTTTATAAATATGAATTGTCCTCTATGTTAGCATGTAAAATACCAAATAAATGTAAAGGCTGTGAGTACCAACCCAGACATGCGGGCATCAGGAGGAAAGGATGAAGTCATAAGGCGTGATGTTTTGTAGGTAGCGTCAAAAGAAAGAATTTTCTATACTTTGGAAACAGGGATTGCCCTTCGTGTTTAGCTAATAAATATTGAGCCCACATTGGGCTAGCAGACCTTTCTACCGAAAGTGTCTCCGTCCGTATGATACCTTGTTGTGTCGAATAAAGAAGCTGCTTTGTATCTACCAGTGACTCTGTCTCTCCGGTGATTTCATCCACGATACAACAGTGCATAGCAAATGAGGTGCCTGTGGAGTACAAGAAATGCAAGAGAACACTTAATAAAGAAATCAGGAAGGCTAGAAGAAGGCACGAAATTGCTCTAACAGACAAGGTAGAGGAGAATCCTAAGTGATTCTACAGATATGTTAAGAGCAAAAGGATTGCAAGGGACAAAGTTGCTTCTTAGGAAGATCAAAATGTTAATCCATGTGTGGAGAGATAGGGGCGATCTTAAGTGCATTTTTTGCATCTGTATTTACTCAGAAGACGGACATAGAGACTATAGAAGTGAGGCAAAGTGGCATCAACTTCATGGACTCTATACAGATTACAGAGGAGGAGGTGTTTGCTCTCTTGAGGCAAATTAAGGTGGATAAATCTCCAGGGCCTGACAAGGTGTTCCCTCGGACCCTACAGGAGCCAACTGCAGAAATTGCCAGGGCCCTAGCAGAGATATTTAAAACATCCTTATTGACAGGAGAGGTACCAAAGGATTGGAGGATAGCCAATTTGTTCTGCTGTTTATAAAAGATTCTAAACAAAACGAGGAAATTTTAGGCCAGTGAGTTTGATATCATTTGTGAGAAAGTTATTGGAAGGTATTCTAAGGGACCAAATCTATAAGTATTTGAATAGACATGGACTCATTAAAGAAGTCAGCATGGCTTTGTGCATGAGATGTCATGTCTAACCAATCTTAGAGAGTTTTTCAAGGAAGTTACCAGGAAAGTTGTTGAAGAAAGTGCAAAAATGTGTCTATCTATCAATTGCAAAAAGACAGAATGTATGGGATATCCAAAAAGAAAGAGAATCCTATCTGCAAGCTGAGAATAAACAGGGAAGACATAAAACAAGTACAGAACTTTTGCTACTTAGGAAGCTGGGTGACATCAGATGGCAGGTGCAATACAGAGATCAAAAGAAGAATGGGGATGGCAAAAGACACCTTTACAAGAATGAAGAGTATATTGACCAACACTAAACTAAGAATGACAACCCGCCTCAGAGTACTGAAGTGTAACGTTTGTCCAGTTATGTTATATGGCTCAGAATGTTGGACAATAACTAATAACATGAGGAAATGAATTGAAGCAGCAGAGATGTGGTTTTTGAGGGGGATGCAAAGAATATCATAGATGAAATGAATATCTAACGAGGATATCATGAACAGAGCAAGAACAAAAAGAGAAATGTATGAGATCATGAAAAGGCAGTGTAACTTCATTGGACATGTGATTAGGAAAGAGGTAATTATGGGAAAGATTGAAGGGAAGAAAGCAAGAGGAAGGCAAAGGCAAATGATGATGGAGACAGCAGCCAGAGAACTGGAAATGAATACCAGTGAATTGATCCACTTGACCTGAAGCAGGAGTGTGCGGGCCATGGCATTCAAGGCTCAAATTGGGCATGGCACCAGATGATGATGATGACCTGAAAAGTGGATGAAGGCAAGGCAGTGGATATTGTCTACATGGACTTTAGTAAGGCATTTGATAAGGTTGTGCATGGGAGGTTGACCAAGTAGGTTCAGTTGCTCTGTATTCAATATGAAGTAGTAAATTGGATTAGAATTGGCTTTGTGGGAGAAGCCAGAGAGTGGTAGTAGTTGGTTGCCTCTCTGACTGGAGGCCTATGACAAGTGGTGTGCTGCAGGTATCGGTGTTAGGTCCTTTGTTGTTTGTCATCTATATCAATGATCTGGATGGTAATTTGGTTAACTAGATCAGCAAATTTGTGGATGACACCAAGATTGGGCGTGTTGTGGACAGTGATGAAGGCTATCATGACTTGCAGAGGGATACGCATCAGCTGGAAAAAAAATTAGCTAAAAATGGCAGACAGAATTTAATACAAACAAGTGCAAAGTTTTGTACTTTGGGAGGACCAACCAGGGTAGGTATTACATAGTGACCGGTAGGGCACTGAGGAGTGTGGTAGAACAAAGGGATCTGGGAATGCAGGTGCATTATTTGTTGAAAGTGATGTCACAGGTAGATAGAGTCATAAAGAAAGTTTCTAGCGCAATGTCCTTCATAAATCAATGTATTGAGTACAGAAGATGAGATGCTATGTTGAAGTTGTATAAGACATTGGTGAGGCCTAATTTGGAGTATTGCCCGCAGCTTTGGTCACCTACAGGAAAGATGTAAATATATTGAAAGAGTACAGAGAAAATTTACAAGGATGTTGCCAGGTCTGGAGGACTTGAGTTATAAGGAAAGATTGAATAGGTTAGGACTTTATTCCTTTATTCCTGAAGATCGAGAGAAGATTTGATAGAGGTATACGATGCTAGAAATGATCAAGTGAGTGAGAAGAACACAGAAGGTCTGGAAATTTTGGTAGTGGAAGTAAGAGCAGCCATTGGAAAGTTAAAAACTGGTAAAGCTTGTGATGTAGATGTTATTACAGCCGAATTGTTGAAATGCCTTGGCAACTCAGAGGTTGAGGAGATCACGAGGCTTTGCAATACAATCTACTCAACAGAAAAGTGGCCAACAGATTTTGTGGTATCAGAGTTTGTCATGATCCCAAAGAAAAGTAAGAGCACGAAATGCTCAGACTTTAGAACTATAAGTCTTATAAGTCATGCCTCCAAGATCTTGTTACTAATACTTTTAAGCAGAATAAAAAGGACAGTTCTTATTGAAATTAATGAGTGCCAGAGCAGATTTATACCAGGTAAGGGTACCCGTGAAGGGATTTTCAATTTGCGAATGATTGTGGAACAAGGTCTAGAAAAAAAAAGACATTTACATGTGCTTCCTGGATTACGAAAAAGCTTTTGACCGAGTCAATCATGAACAGCTGATCAATTGCCTGAACTCATTGGGGCTGGATGGGAAAAATGTTCGACTGATTGCAAGTCTGTACTGGCATCAGAAGGCAGTAATAAGAACTAGTGGTGGCAATGCACCGGAAGTTGAGATCCAAAAAGGGGTTTGCCAGGGATGCATTATCTCTCCTTTATCATTTAACATTTACTCAGAGGTAATCTTCAGGGTGTTGAACGATGAAGCTGGTGTCCTAATTGGTGGAGTGACGGTGAACAACTTGAGGTATGCAGATGATTCAGTGTTCTTAGCCGAGACTGAGGACGAGATACTCAGAATAGTAGATAAGACAAATGCTGAAGGTGAACAATTTGGAATGAAAATAAATGCTTCAAAGACAAAGATGATGGCAGTATCACGGAAGAAAGAAGTCTCCAAAATCAGTATCAAAATTAACGGCAAGTTAATAGAGCAAGTCAAGAAGTTTTTGTACTTGGGACATATGGTCACAGAGGATGGGAAATGTGATACAGAAATTAGACGAAGAACTGAGTTTGCAAGATCAATGTTCTGAAGCCTGAGTGACATGCTGTGTGGCAAGAGGTTGGACCTTGGGCTCCGTTGTAGAATTTGGAAATGCTACATCTGGAGCAGCCTGTTGTATGGAGTCGAATCGTGCACCTCATGCAAGGAAGCGCAACGATGACTGGAGGCATTTGAAATGTGGTGTTTAAGGAGAATGCAGAAAATTAGATGGGTGATGACGGTCAGTAATATGGAAATGTTGAAGAGAGTGAGGAGAGAAAAGGAGTTGCTGAAGAGTGTGCAGAAAAGGAAGCTGGAATATGCCGGGCACTTGTTAAGAGGTGGTGGACTGCAGAAATTGTTATTGGAAGGGATGATGAAGGAAGGAGGGAAAGGGGAAGGCAGTGAACCAGCTTGGTACGATAATGTGAGGCAATGGACTGGGTTGAGTCATGCTGAGGCCAGAAAAAGAGCGCAAGATCAAAGAAGTTGGAGGTGCATAGCCACCAACCCCGGATTCGGGACGGCACCCACTGACTGACTGACTGATACAAAATTGAGGGGTATAGAGAGGGTAAATGTAAGCAGGCTTTTTCTACTGACTTTGTGTGGGACCTGAGGTTATGGGTTAAGGGTGAAAGATGAGAAATTTATGGGGAGCATGAGGGAAACTTCTTCACTCAGAGGGTCATGAGAGTGTGGAAGTAGTGTGGAGTGTCAAGCTCACAAGTGGTGCATGTGAGCTCGATTTTGACGGTTAAGAGAAGTTTAGATGGTAGGTGTATGGTCCCAGTGCAGGTCAATGGGAGTAGGCAGCTTAAATGATTTTGGCATGAACTAGGTGTCCAAAGGGGCTGTTTTTGCACTGTATGTCTCTATAACTCAATGACTGCCCTGTGGCTTGCCATTTATCCAATGAACACACAGAACAGTAGAGCACAGGGACCGGCTCTTCATCCCACAAGGTTTTGCTGAAATAATTAAGTTTATGATAAGGTAGACTCTTGACTTCACAACCTCATCATCATGGTCTTGCACCTTATTGTCTGACTGCACTGCACTTTCCCTGTGACTGTGGTACTTTATTCTGAGTTATGTCATTGTGTTCCCCTCTACAACTTCACTGCGCTGTTGTAATGAAATTATCTGTATGGATAACTTGCAAAACAAAGTTTTGCTCTGTATCTGGGTACATGTGACACTAATAAACCAATCTAATTTATCTTCTACCTGCACAAGGGCCATGCCTCCCTATTTTCTGCACATTCATATGACTATCTAAAAGCTTCTTAAACACCTCTAACTGCCTCCACCACCACTTCTGGCATGGATTCCAGGCATCCAACGCTCACTGTGTAAAAAACTTACCTGGAAAATCTCCTTTGAACTTATCCCCTCTCAACTTAAATGAATGCCCTCTAAACATGGTAAAGGGTAAGTAACAAGGCTGAGACTGCATGCTTATTTACGCCCGTTATGCTGCTGGTGTTTAAGACAACATTTAAAGTCCTCCATCTCTGTCTGTCCTTGGCCGAAACCAATTTTGGTCTTGATCTTGGTGGTCTTCAACATGTCAGTTGCTTCCTCTCAGTTTTCACTACCATTGGCCATGAAACTCAGGAAGACCGTAGCTCTCAGGTGTAAAGTGCCTCTTCATTGCCGTTCCCATTACAGTTTTATTTGACCAGTCAGGGATGTTAGCACAGAGCTGAATCCCTGAACCTAGAGAACCAATGGTCCACTCTTAGTCTGGCCTCTACTTTTAGACCTGTTTGGCATGGGTGACCCTACCAAGAGCCAAAGCATAAAGTCTGGACTCTAGCCAACATAGCTCTCCGGTCAATGAGGCACGCAAGCCTCCAAACCACAACATGGCTGTGGTCCTTCTAACAGGAGACTGTGCACATAAGGATAATATTGTCTGCTCATATTTTTAAATTACTAATTGGATCTGCAAGATTTCCATTAAGCCTCAGGCTACTGATTATTATTGATGTATTAAACATCTTTTCAGATGATGCAAATTCTTTCCTGGATGCAGGACATCACACTCACATGAAAAGGAGGAAATATGGGAAGTTAATGTAGTACAACCACCGCAGTCAATGATGTGCATATGAAGTTCATTTGAACTGCTGGAATGCAAGAAACACAGCATGGCGACAGAATCAGAAATATGAAACTGACCACATAAATGCCAGAACATCTGCATAGACATTTCTAGTGTTGGAGGCAGAGGGATGAATTGCAGCCACAACTCCAGAAGAAGCTCCCATGCTTTGCTGCATTGGAATCTACAGCAGGCAGGACAGAGAGACTTTCATCTAACATCCAGTATCTGTGGATAGTCAGAGACTTTTTCCCAGGGCTAAAATGACTGCCACAAGAGGGCACAGGTTTAAGGTGCTTGGGAGTAGGTACAGAGGAGATGTCAGGGGTAAGTTTTTTACGCAGAGAGTGGTGAGTGTGTGGAATAGGCTGCTGGCAACAGTGATAGGGTCTTTTAAGAGACTTTTGGATAGGTACATGGAGCTTAGAAAAATAGAGGGCCATGGGTAACCCTAGTAATTTCTAAGGTAAGGACATGTTCGGCACAGTTTTGTGGGCCGAAGGGCCTGTATTGTGCTATAGGTTTTCTATGTTCTATGTTTCTATCTGATGTAAATGATAATGGCACTGACGCTACAGCACACACCCAATGGTGCACTAACCTGGTCCCTAGGCAGGCTTGGATGTCTCTGAGATAGGACTTCCTCATCTCCGAGTATAGGAGAATGGACATAGAACACTACAGCACAGTACAGGCCCCTTTAACCTTTTCTAAGATCAATCTAAGCCTTTCCTTTTACATAGACCTCAATTTTTCTATCATCCATGTGTCTATCTAAGAGTTTCTTAAATGCCCCTATTGTATCTGTGTCTACAACCACCCCAGGCAGGGTGTTCCATGCACCCACCATGCTCGTGTAAAGAACTTACCCCTAACATCCCCTCCTGTACTTTCCTCCAATCACTTTAAAGTTACGCCCCCTGGTATTAGCCACTTCTGCTCTGAGAAAATGTCTGTCCACTCAATCTGTGCCTCTCGTTTTGTATACCTTCGTCAAGTATACCTTCATCCTTGTTCTCTCCAAAGAGAAATGCCCTAGCTCGCTCAGCCTATCCTCATAAAACTTGCTTTTTAATCCAGAAAGAATCCTGGTAAATCTCCTCTGCACCCTCCCTTAAGTTTCAACATCTTTCCTTTATTGAAATGACCAGAATTGAGCACAATACTATAAGTGTGGTCAAACCAGGATTGTATAGAGCTGCAACGTTACCTCATGACTCTTGGATCAGCTTTTGCTGCCATTTCCACATTGCTGGCCTTGTCCAAGGTTAGAGAAGTTCAAGAAGTTGCAATCTAATTCCAAGGCAAATTCCTGGGATATGCTGAATACTGGAAGGGAATGGGATTCACTTCTATAGGGATAATCAACAGGACAGAGGAGTGGGACAGAATATCCCACCTCAGAGTTCCTCTCCATAGATGCTGCCTGGCCTGCTGAGATCCTCCAGCATTTTGTGTGTGTTCCTCTGGATTTCCAGCAACTGCAGAATCTCTTGTGTTAATACAACGCTTGCCCTTGTTTTGCACCATGAAATTATTTATTATAACTCAACATGGACAGTCCCAGGCCTGGCCACGATAGGAGGAGGGTTGGGCATGGGGCTAGCAACGTCATCCCATAAAAAACCCAGAGCTACAGAAACGGCAACAGACACTCCAAAGACCTTAGCCCTGGGAGAGGAAGAATCTTCACACAGAAGGCGTATGAATTTGTGTGGTGAAAGGACAATCTACCTTCAGCCCAGGACAGAAACAGTGAGCTGCTGTTGGCAGCCTATGTCCTAGCAGGGGTGATTGGCTTAAGAGAAAGAGAAGAAAAAGAATAATTTATTTGTTATTGTTATTTATAGTAATTTGTATTACTTTGTGGGTGGAGTTAAGAAGCCGCAAGCGTAAAAAACCCATTGTGGGAAGCATATATAGGCCTCCAAATAGTAGCCAAGATGTGGGGTTGAGATTTCAAAGGAAGCTGGAACAGGCATGTAATAAGGGTAATGATGCAATTGTAATGCGGGAGATCAATATGCAAGGAAATTGGGAAAATCAGGTTGGTGTCGGATCGCGATTTGGGAATTTGTAGAATGCCTACAAGATAGCTTTTTAGAGCATCTTGTGCTTGAGCCTACTCAGGGAAAGGCTATCTTAGATTGGGTGTTGTGTAATAACCCAGATCTTATTAGGGAGCTTAATGTAAAGGAACCCTCAGGGGACAGTGATCATAATGATTGAATTCATACTGTAATTTGAGAGAAAGAAGCATAAATCACATGTATCAGTATCACAACGGAAGGGAATTACAGAGGCATGAGAGGGGAGCTTGTCCAGGTGGATTGGAGGAGGATACTGGTGAGGATGACAGCACAGCAGAGATGGCTGAAGTTTCTCGGAATAGTTCACAAGGCGCAGGATAAATATGTCCCACAGAGGAAGAAGTTCTCAAATGGCAGGGCTAGGCAACCGAGGCTGACAAGAGAAGTTAAGAATGGCATAAAAGCCAAGGAAAGGGCATATAAGGTAGCAAAAGTGAGTGGGAAGCTATAAGAAGGGTAAAGATTAAATATGAGGGCAAACTAGCCAATAATATAAAGCAGGGTACTAAAAGTTTTTTCAGTTGTATAAAGAGTAAAAGGGAGTTGATATTGGACCACTAGAAAATGATGCTGGTAAGGTAGTCATGGGGGACAAAGAAATGGCAGCAACTTTGATGTGTGTTGCTTGAATTTCTAGCATCTGCAGAATTCCTCGTGTTTGCGTTTTTAAATTCACTACTGCGAATCCTCTTCTGGTGATGCCTACACTAAAGAAGTTAAATCTTCTCTTCGACGGGAGTACAGTGAAACCATCTCTCACTGCTCCCCATCTGTAATTTCTTCGGCTTTTCAACTTTTTGACCATATTTTGACTCAGACTTGCTATCACAGCCAAATATCCTTTCTTGGAACGTGCCTCCGTCGCCTCTCATATCCCTTTTGCCAATCGCCTGTCCAGCTCTTGGCTCCATCCCTCCCCCTCCTGTCTTCTCCTATCATTTTGGATCTCCCCCTCCCCCTCCCACTTTCAAATCTCTTACTAGCTCTTCCTTCAGTTAGTCCTGACGAAGGGTCTCGGCCTGAAACGTCGACTGCACCTCTTCCTAGAGATGCTGCCTGGCCTGCTGCATTCACCAGCAACTTTGATATGTGTTGTTAGATGAACTTAATAAGTACTTTGCATCAATCTTCACTGTGGAAGACACTAGCATTGTGTCAGAGGTCCATGAGTGTCAGGGAGCAGGAGAGAGTACCATTGTTATCTCAAAGGAAAACGTGCTAGGCAAACTCAAAGATCTTAAGGTGGATAAGTCACCTGGGCCAGATGGACTACATCCCACAGTCCTGAGAGAGGTTGCTGAAGTGATAACAGATACATTGGTCATGATCTTTCAAGAATCACTTGATTCTGGCATGGTCGCGGAGGACTGGAAAATTGCAAATGTACTCCACTCTCTAAGAAGAGAGGAAGGCAAAAAAAGGAAATTATAGGCCAGTTAGCCTAACCTCAGTGGTTAGAAAAGTGTTGGAGTCTATTATTAAGGATGAGACTTCAGGGTACTTGGAGACAAATGATAAATAAGTCAAAGTCAGCATGGTTTCCCTAACAGGAAATTTTGCCTGACAAATCTGTTAGAGTTCTTTGAGAAAGTAACAAGCAGGGTGGACAAAGGAGAGGCAGTGGATGTCATTTCTTGGATTTTCAGAAGGTATTTGATAAGGTGCCACACATGAGGCTCTTTAACATGATAAAATCCAATAGTGTTACAGGACAATATTGGCATGGATAGAAGAATGGCTGACAGATGGGAGGCAGCAAGTGGGAATAAAGGGGGCTTTTTCTGGTTGGCTGCCAGTGACTAGTGGTGTTCGTTAGGGGTCGGTATTGGAACAGCTACTTTTCACATTGTTTGTCAATAATTTGGATAATGGAATTGATGGCTTTGTGGCAAAGTTTGCAGATATTACAAAGATAGGTGGAGGGCTAGGTAGGGCTGAAGAAGCAATGTGATTACAGCAGAACTTAGACAAATTAGAAGAATGGACAAAAAGGTGGCAGATGGCAGGTGGCAATTTCTAATCTCTCACTATCTCTTCTTTCAGTTAGTCCTGATGAAGGGTCTCGGCCCAAAATGTCGACTGTACCTCTTCCGATAGATGCTGCCTGACCTGTTGCGTTCCACCAGCATATTGTGTGTGCTGCTTGAATTTCCAGCATCTGCAGATTTCCTCGTGTTTGAGATGGACTGCAGTGCTGGGAAATGTATGATAATGTATTTTGGTAAAAGGAAGAATAGTGCAGACTATTATCTAAATTGAGAAAAGGCTTGCATCAGAGGTGCAAAGGGACGTAGGAGTGCTTGTGCAAAACCCTCAGAAGGTTAATTTACAGGTTGAGTCTGTGGAAAAGAAGGCAAATGTATTGTTGGCATTTATTTCAACAGGAATAGAATATAACAGCAATGAGATAATGCTGTGCCTTTATAACACACTAGTCAGGCCACTCTTGGAGTATTGTCAACAGTTTTGGGCCCCATATCTCAGAAAGGTTATGTTCTCATTGGAGAGATGTCAGAGGAGTTTCACAAGGATGATTGCAGGAATGAAGGGATTAACAAATGAGGAGTGTTTGGCAAGTTTGGGCCTGTACTCACTGGAATTGAGAAGAATGCGGGGGGATCTCACTGAAACCTATCGAGTGTTGAAAGGACTAGATAAGGTGGATGTGGAGAGGATGTTTCCTATGGTGGGAATATCCAGAACTAGAGAGCACAGCCTCAAAATTGAGGGGTGTCTTTTTAGAACAGTGATAAGGAGGATTATTTTTAGCAAGAGAGTAGTGAATCTGTGGAATGCTCTGCCACAGACTGCAGTGGAGGCCAAGTCCATGGGTATAATTAAAGTGGAAGTTGATCGTTTCCTGATTGGTCAGGGCATCTAAGGATATGGCGAGGAGGCTGGTGTATGGTGTAGAGGGGGATCTAGGAATAGCCATGATGGAATGGTGGAGCAGACTCAATGGGCTGAATGGCCTAATTCTGCTCCTATGTGTTTTGGTCTTATGGTCCAAATGAGTGCCTGAGACTTTTGCACAGTACTGTATATATACTGTACCTTACCTTTTTATTGTTATATATTGCACCATACGGCTGCTGCAGAACAATAAATTGCATGACCTATTGTATACCGTGATACTAAACCTGAATCTGATACAAGGGAAGGACATAACAGAGTGCAGAATGATGCACTGCAGCGTACAGTAAGGTACAAGGTCAGAATTGTCGATGGTAAGGTCAACAGTCTATCCAGTGGTCTGTCCCATAGTCTTATGGCAGTGGGAGTGAATGGGAAAGGGGGGAACATTAATATTAATAGAACGTAGAACCGTACAGCACAGGAACAAGCCCTTTGGCCAAAAATATTGTGCCAAACTGCAATGTTTTGTAGCTCAAAAACATTGCACTAATCAGAAAAAAGATAAGGGGGTCTGAAATGTGTGTAACTTTATGTTTACTTTAAGTGAGGTGCACACAGATCATGTGGTACTGTCACGACATATACAATTCCCTTACTTATACATGTAACACATATTTAATTATTTAAATGAACATGAATGCTTAATCAATTTACAATATTACTTGAATATTAAATACATAACACAAGCCAATTAAATTAGCTATCAAATCACCAACTAAACTATTTTTTTCAGCATAATATGGATCCTGATTAAGGGTTTCAGCACGAAATGTTGATTATTCCCTCATTTCCACAGATGCTACCTGGCCTGCTCAGTTAGAAACATAGAAAACCTACAGCACAATACAGGCCCTTCGGCCCACAATGTTGTGCCAAACATGTACTTACTTTAGAAATTACCTAGGATTACCCATAGCCCTCTATTTTGTTAAGCTCCATGTACCTATCCAGGAGTCTCTTAAAAGACCCTATCGTATCCGCCTCCATGAATGTCGCCGGCAGCCGATTCCATGCACTCACCACCCTCTGCATAAAAAACTTACCCCTGACATCTCCTCTGTACCTACATCCAAGCACCTTAAAAATATGCCCCCTTGTGATAGCCATTTCAGCCCTGAGAAAATGCCTCTGACTATCCACCTGATCAATGCCTCTCATCATCTTATGCACCTCTATCAGGTGACCTCTCATCCTCTGTTGCTCTGAGGAAAAAAGGCCGAGTTCACTCAACCTATTCTCATAAGGCGTGCTCTCCAATCCAGGCAACATCTTTGTAAATCTCCTCTGCACCCTTTCTATGGTTTCCACATCCTTCCTGTAGTGAGGTGACCAGAACAGAGCACAGTGCTCCAAGTGGGGTCTGACCAGGGTCCTTCACAGCTGTAACATTACCACTCGGCTCCTAAACTCAATCCCATGGTTGATGATGGCCAATGCACTGTACGCCTTCTTAACCACAGAGTCAACCTGTGCAGCAGCTTTGAGTGTCCTATGGACTCGGACCCCAAGATCCCTCTGATCCTCCACACTGCCAAGAGTCTTACTATTAATGCTATATTCTGCCATCATATTTGACCTACCAAAATGAACCACCTCACACTTATCTGGGTTGAACTCCATCTGCCACTTCTCAGCCCAGTTTTGCATCCTATCATTGTCCCGCTGTAACCTTTGACAGTCCTCCACACTATCACCAACACCCCCAACCTTTGTGTCATCAGCAAATTTACTAACTCATCCCTCCACTTCCTCATTCAGGTCATTTATAAAAATCACGAAGAGTAGGGGTCCCAGAACAGATCCCTAAGGCTACCACTGGTGACCAACCTCCATGCAGAATATGACCCCTCTACAACCACTCTTTGCCTTCTGTGAGCAAGCCAATTCTGGATCCATAAAGCAAGGTCCCCTTGGATCCCATGCCTCCTTACTTTCTCAATAAGCCTTGCATAGGGTACCTTATCATATGCCTTGCTAAAATCCATATACACTACATGTACTGCTCTCCCTTCATCATTGTGTTTAGTCACATCCTCAAAAAATTCAATCAGGCTCATAAGGCACGACCTGCCTTTGACAAAGCCATGCTGACTAGTCCTAATCATATTATGTCTCTCCAAATGTTCATAAATCCTGCCTCTCAGGATCTTTTCCATCCACTTACCAACCACTGAAGTAAGACTCACTGGTCTATAATTTCCTGGGCTATCTCTACTCCCTTTCATGAATAAGGGAACAACATCTGCAACCCTCCAATCCTCCGGAACCTCTCCTGTCCCCATTGATGATGCAAAGATCATTGCCAGAGGCTCAGCAATCTCCTCCCTTGCCTCCCACAGTTGCCTGGGGTACATCTCATTCAGTCCCGGAGACTTATCCAACTTGATGCTTTCTAAAAGCTCCAGCACATCCTCTTTCTTTTCATTTTTAAAATCTTTTTATTGATATATAATCTTCTACAGCTATAAAATACAAAAGTTCAACAAATTAGTATATATATAATTAATAAAGCTGAAAGAAACAAAACTTGTATATGCTAATGGAAAAAATATATAAGCAAAAGAAGGAAAAAAGAGAACCCCAACTAACTAAAAAAAAACCACTAACTACAAAAAAAAATCATTAGGAACCAACTCCCAGAGCAATACGTCTTACAATCATCTATATATCTATATAAAAGAGAAAAAAAACCAACAACTGCCAAATACATTTACATAACATAAAATTGCAAGGAAACCATATAAATTAATTCAAATTAAATGATAATATTTGGCAAAAGAGCCCCACCTTCTCTCAAAATCGAATCGGGGATCAAAAGTTCTACTAATTTTTTCCAAACTAAGACATAACATTACTTGGGAAAACCATTGAATTAGTGTAGGAGCAGAGGTATCTTTCCACTTCAATAAAATAGCCCTTCTTGCCAACAATGTAATGAATGCAATTACATGTTGGTTTGAAAAAGAAATACCCTGAATATGATGCGGAACTATTCCAAATAGAATAGTCAATATATTAGATTGTAAATTAATTTTCAAAGCTTTAGAAATTTTAGAAAATAAAGATTTCCAAAAAGATTTCAATGAAGGACATGACCAAAACATATGTGACAATGTAGCTACTTCATTTTACACTTATCACAGTAATTGTCTATATTAGGAAATATTTTGGATAGCCTCTCCTTTGTTAAATAATAATTGTGAACAATTTTAAATTGAATTAAACAATGATTGGCACATATCGAAGAAGAACTAACCATTTTCAGAACTCGCAACCAATCTTCGTTAACAGAAGTCATATTAAGTTCTCTCTCCCAATCTTGTTTAATCTTTAGTGAGAGGTTATCTTTTCATAGTAAAAATAAATTATAAATTCTACCAATGGAACCTTTCACTAAAGGATTCATATTCAAAATAGTAACAAAACAGATTTTTGCATATAGTCATAGTCATAGTCATACTTTATTGATCCCGGGGGAAATTGGTTTTCGCTACAGTTGGACCATAAATAATTAAAAAGTAATAAATCCATAAATAATTAAATAGTAATATGTAAATTATGCCAGGAAATAAGTCCAGGACCAGCCTATTGGCTCAGGGTGTCTGACCCTCCAAGGGAGGAGTTGTAAAGTTTGATGGCCACAGGCAGGAATGACTTCCTATGATGCTCTGTGTTGTATCTCTGCTGTCTCCTCCGGCTCCATGCACACTTTTCCACCGTCGCACTTGATTGGTCCTATTCTCTCACAACTTATCATCTTGCTCTTCATACATGCCCTGAAAAATGCCTTGGAGTTTTCCTTAATCCTGCTCTTCAAAGTCTTCTCATGGCCCCTTCTGGCTCTCCTAATTTCATTTTTAAGTTCCTTCCTGCTAGCCTTATAATTTTCTAGATCTCCATCATTACCCAGCTTTTTGAACCTTTCGTAAGGTCTTCTTTTCTTCTTGACTAGATTTACAACAGCCTTTGTACACCATGGTTCCTGTACCCTACCATCTTTTCCCTGTCTTATTGGAACATACCTATGCAGAACACCACGCAAATATCCCCTGAACATTTGCCACATTTCTCCCGTACATTTCCCTGAGAACATTTGTTCCCAATTTATGCTTCCAAGTTCCTGCCTGATAGCTTCATATATCCCCATACTTCAATTGAACACTTTCTTAACTTGTCTGTTCCTATCCCTCTTCAATGCTATGGTAAAGGAGATAGAATTGTGATCACTATCACCAAAATGCTCTCCCACTGAGAGATCTGACACCTGACCAGGTTCATTTCCCAATACCAGATCGAGTACAGCCTCTCCTCTTGTAGGCTTATCTACATATTATGTCAGGAAACCTTCCTGAACACACCTAACAAATTCCACCTCATCTAAACCCCTTGCTCTAGAGAGATGCCGATCAATATTTGAGAAATTAAAATCTCCCACCATGACAAACCTATTATTTTTGCATCTTTCAAGAATCTGTCTCCCAATATGCTCCTTGAATCCCTCCAGCATTTTAGGTGTATTACTTTGATTTCCAGCATCTGCAGATTTTCTCTTGTTTCTAATCTCTTCTGCCTTCACAATATCCATATTCTGCCATTTCCCTCACATTCCTGTGCCTGTCTAAACATCTCTTAAAAGTTCCTAATGTATCTGCCTCTACCACCACCTCAGGTAGTGCACTCCAGCCACCCACCACTCTGTGTAAAAATTGTCCCTCAATTCTCCTTTGAACATAGCCCCTCTCATCTTAAATACATGCCCTCTGGTATTAGATGTTTCAACCCTGGGATACTGTCTGTCAACTCTATCTATGCCTCTCATAATTTTATGAACCTCTGCCTTTGCCTCTCCAGAGAAAACAACCAAATTTTGTCCAACCTCTTGTTTATAGCACATGCCCTCTAATCCAGGCAGCATAAAATCAAAACGCAGAGAAGTTTCTAACAAAGGAGTCTTCAAACTGAAATGTTAATTGATTCTCTCTGCACTGATGCTGCCCAACTTGCTGTGCGTTTCATCCCACATTCTCTGTTTACGTTTCAGATTTCTCTTTCTGCAGGCTTTTTTTGAGTCCTGATAATGCTGTAAGTCCAGATTCACTTCTCAAAGAATGAACTGTGAAAATCAAAATGGGACTGTCACTCCAGGGCAACTGGCAGATGAGTATGTTCTCAACACACTGCTACCTAGTTTAGATCATTTCTCAATTCGAACTCACGCCTGTTCAAATGTGTGAATAAATGGAGGGGATAGTTACAAGCACAATCTGTTAAGTAGCGGCTGGGAGCCTAGGGAAGAAGCACGATATCAGAAGGAGTTAAACATATCAGAAGAAAGACAGACTCCTGAATAATTAGTCTGCCACTTGGTTTAGGCCTAATGGGGGTACTTCATCCTGAATGAGTTTCAGAGACTGGGAAGTCATAACCTATTGCTAATTGCTCACCTGATGAGCAGTGGGACAAAATGTCACATTGATGGGTGCTTGATGTGTTTCTGATTGGATTGTGACCCTGCACCATTTGTGGTGCAATTGTTTGCAGCAAATGCTCAATCCAGACTGGTCAGTGATTGCTGAAAGCCGAACATTTGCCTCCCTATCCAGTTTGTACATCTTCAGCTGTGTGGGACACGTGCTCCCCACTCACTGCATCTGGAGCTGACTGAAGGTGAATTGTTACCAGATACATTTCCATGTGAGAGGAAATTGCCATGCTGTGTTGGTCAGGGTGTGACACACAACAAAAAACAACAACATTCAACAATTATAAAGAATTACACAAAAGGAAGGGTTAAAGAATGGATATAGTGCAGAAATTCATAAATATCAGCATGTATTTACAATGTAAACAGCATTATAAAAGGCCAAGACGTCGACTATACTCTTTTCCACAGATGCTGCCTGGCCTGTTGAGTTCCTTCAGCATTTTGTGCATGTTGCTCGGATTTTCAGTATCTGCAGATTTTCTCTTGTTTATAAAAAGTGGCCTGAAGGGTTCACAATGGGTGCTAACTAGAATGGCCGAACAGATTCGCTACCTGGGGGGAGAAACTACTAAAATGGCATGAATTTTTGGTCTTGCATACTGTACATACGGATCAACTCATTACAACAGTGTTGCTCAAGCTTTGCAGTGTCTGCAGAGCCTCTTGTGTCTTGATGTAACTAATCAATAAGTTCCAAGACCTGGGCCTGGATGCCTCCTTGTGCAATTGGATCCTCAGTTTGCTCACTTCCAGACCTCAGTCAGTTCAGATTGGCAACAACATCTCCTCCACGATCTCCATCATCACAGGCGCACCACAAGGTTGTTTGCTTAGCATCCTGCTCCATTTGGTTTATACTTAATGACTGTGAGGCTAAGCACAGCTCCAACCCTGTTTAAGTTTGCTAATGGCACCACTGTTGGTGGAATCAAAGATGGTGATGAATCAGAATTAAGGAGGGAGATTGCGAATCTGGTTGAGTGGCGCCATAACGACAACCTGGCACTCAATGTCAGCAAGACCAAAGAGCTGATTATTGACTGGAGAAGAAGAAAACCAACGGTCCATGAGGCAGTCTTCATTAGTGGATCAGAGGTGCAGTGAGTCAGCAAATTTGAATTCCTCGGTGTTATCATTTCAGAGGATCTGTCCTGGCTCCAACATGTATATGGCATTACACAGAAAGCACTGTCTCCACTTTCTTAGAAGTTTGCAAAAATCAGCTTAGGAGGGTTAATGGCACCTAACAGTGACTCCTTTGCTTGTATCTTCAGAAACAGTTCTATTTCCATCTCTAATATCTCTATTTTTCCCTTTCAGGGTTCTTTTGAAGACCCTGACATGGTGTTACATGCTGACTATGGTTCTTTGTGGGAATGGGGCCCACCCTCGAGGTTTAATGACTGGCCATTGTTCGACACACCAAAGGCTCGGCCTAAGAGTCCGGCTTGGATTCGGAAGCCTAGGATCTCGGGGCTCTGGAGACGGGTGGATCGAGGGTTGGTGTCATGACAGGAGACCCGTGTGTTGTCGGGGGAGTTGAAATATCTACAACTGTGGGCCCGGATACCCGAGATCTTTGAGATCTTCAGGCACAGAGCTCAAGAAAAGTGACGTAATGGACTTTTAACATTGTAAACCAGTGAGTTGTTTGTTATGTCTCACCGCTCGCTGGGAAAATGGAGACACCTCTTTCTCCCTTATTAGGGAGAGAGAGAACCTGTGGTATGTTGAAATGCCGGATGAAACGCGAAGTCTTTGGGGTAACTGCAAGTCTGTGTCTTTGCTATTGCTTTACTAATGCTTGAGTGCTCAGTGGCGGTGTCAATGCTTTTTTTTTGCCGGTGGGGGGAGGGGGATTGTTGCTCGCTGCCGCTTACACGCAGGAGAGGGGAGCTGGGGGGTCTTTGGGGTTCCAACATTTAACTGTCATTCATTCTTTGGGGCACTCCTCTGTTTTCCTGGATGGTTACGAAGAAAAAAGCATTTTAGGATGTATATTGTATACATTTCTCTGACGTTAAATCATCTAACACTTTGACAAAATTTGATAGGTGCACGTTGGAGAGTATACTAACTAGTTGCTCCAATGCCCTCCCTTGAATGGAAAAAAATTGCAAAAAGTAGTGGGTACAGCCCAGTCCATCACAGGTAAAGTCCTCCCCGCCATTGAGCACATCGACATGGAGTGTTGTTGGTGGAAAGCAGCATCCATCATCAGGGACCCCCCACCACTCAGGTAATGCTCTCTTTTTGCTGCTGCCTTCGGGAGAAGGTACAGGAGCCTCAGGGCCCACATTACCAGCTTCAGGAACAGTTATCACCCCTCAGCCATCAGGCTGTTGAACCAAAGGTTATAACTTCACTCATCCCAACACAGAACTGATTCCACAACCTATGGGCTCACTTTTAGGGATTCTAAAACTCGTGTTCTCTATATTTAATTGCTCATTTATTTATTTTTTATATTTGCAGAACTTGCTGTCTTTAGCACATTGGTTGTTTGTTCATCTTTGTGTATTTTTTATTGATTCTATTGTGTCCGTTTCTATTTACCATGGATGCCAGCAAGAAAATGAATCTCAGGATCGTGTATGGTAACATATCTGTACTCTGATAATAAATTTACTTTGAACTTTGGACTTGGGACTGTTAAAAGGACAGTTTAAATTGTGTTTGTGGGTGTAGACTTGTTCTAAGTAAACAGTGTTGGGATCAGTTTCCTCATGCTCACTTGTGATATCACAAGGACTGGAGACTTTTCATGTGATAATGAGTTCACACCAAGCCCTCCACGTGGTGAGATCACTGAAGGTGTAAAACAACAGACCCAGGCCAAATTGCACCAGATCGAGACACTGAATAAAACAAGACCAAACACTCAAACTCAATGACTTTTGACAATTCTTTCACCCTCAAATCCACATAATTGCACAGAATTATTCCTGGTGGTTTGATGATATGTCAGAATCCTAATCCTTTCCATTACAAGGGTAGGTTCTGTAATCTGGGAAAATGACAAACAACACAAAATATCAAAGCAAAATGCAAAACGCTATAACTTCACTTGCTGGAAAGCAGCAAATGATGATGTTTAAAATGATAAAAATGGGAGATTCGTGGCCTGCTATGGAAGCACCAATGCCCATGAATGGAAAAGCCTGCAAAAAAAGTAGTGGAATCAGTCCTCCCCACCATTCAGCACAGTTACAAAGAACTTTGCCACAAGAAAGCAGCATCCATCATCGATCAGTGCCCTCTTCTCACTGCCGCCATCAGGAAGGAGGTACAGGAGCCCTAGGCTTCACACCACCAGGTTCAGGAACAGTTATTACCCTTCAAGCATCAGGCTAACTCCACCATAGATGAACCCAGGCCCGGTTCCGAAAGGAAGAAGGGGCTAGAAAACCCCATCTCTTAAGCCTACACAGCAATGTCTATGTGAATCTTCAGAAAGCCTCAACACCAACCACCAATGGAATGATCTGAAAGCTCCTAGCAATTGACCAATAGGCATACTTGGCTATACCTGCACATCAGCTTTTACCAGCTTGAGTTGAGAAAATTATTATTATTATTAATATTTTTGTATTTGCAATTTGTCTTTTTGGTTGTTTGTTAGCCTTTGTGTTTAGTTTTTCATTAATTCTGTTGTGTTTCGTTGAATCTCAGGGTAGTATATGAGGGCACACATACATTGATAATAAACTTGCTTTGAATTTGAACTTTGAGACGACTGTTTAAGAGTAAATCGGCAAATGATGTAAGACAAACAGAAAGAACATCTGCAGGTATACAAAGAATTGAATAGCCACAGTTAACATCGGCCTGTTAGAGAATGAGAGAGACATTAAAAATTATTATAAGTTACAACAAAAAAATGTTTAAGTACCAAAGAGGAATAGTGAGGTAGTGTTCATGGACCATTCAGAAATCTGGTAGGGGAGGAGAGGAAGCCACTCTTGAAAAACTGAGTGCAGGCCTTCCTGTTCTTGAAGAGTAATTGGAAGAGAAGGTGGACGGTCAGGGTCCTTAATGATGGATGCCATCTTCTTGGCTTTTAAAGACTTTGAAACTGTTAGTGGCTTTCTCTTTACCCTTCAGTGATGCAAAGGCCCATTGCCAGTAACAGACCGGATCCTTTTTTCCAAATTAGCCGATGCGTAACAAGGGATAGTAATGGGTTGCAGAATTTAAAGCATTGAGTCACCAAATCAATTTACTTTAGTTTCTGCTCCCCTGGGAGGTTGTGACTCAGGCGATTTCTAGTGCTTATTCAGACCAGTCACTTTGACACTCTGTCAAACAAGAGAGGAAGATTATCATATCCACCACTTCAGAAAAGGCCATTTTTGTCCAGGTCACATATTACTCTGGATTCTATGGCTGTAGTTAACTTGGGTGCTTCTTGGTAGTTATTTTCATACATACAATTAGACTCATTATTATGGATACAGTTAACATGAAATTTGTTGTTTTGCTGCAGCAGCAGTGCAAAGCCATAAAATGTCTATAATTTATGAGAAGAAATAAGTGATACAAAGCAGAAGGGATTAACAAGGTAGTGTTCCAACAACGTTGCCTAATTTCTGCATTCCTCGTCACTGCTGGAGCTGTAGAGTCACACAACACCAAGGCAGGTCCCTCGGCCCAATTTGCTTGTGTCTCTCAGCACAAGAGATTTTGCAGATGTCGGAAATCATCCTCCACCATTTTGTGTGCATTCCACTCTGAGCTAGTCCCATTTTCCCGCATTTGGCCCATCATCCTCTAAACCTTCCTATCTATGTATCTGCCCTAAAGTCTTTTAAACATTGTAATTGTACCCATCTATACAGCTCTTCCGCCAACTCGTTCCACTGGTTGTGTGGAAAGGTTGCCCCTCAGGTCCCTTTTAACTATTTCACCTCTCACCCTAGTTTTAGGCTTCCTTACCCAGGAAAAATGATGGCGATAATCCACCATTTATATAGTTCATTGAGACACATTTCAGTTCCTTGCCCTCCAGCTGAGCCTATCTAGTCTCTCTTTGTAACTCAAGGGACAAAGCTTATCTCACACACAGAAAGTAGAATATACATGAACAATCAGCATTGGTGCATCTCAGGGATGTGTGCTTAGCCCACTGCTCTACTCTCTCTGTGTGCTGAGGCACAGCTCAAATGTGATCTATAAATTTACTAATGACACAACTGCTGTTGGCAGGATTTCAGATGGTGATAAGGTGGTGTTCAGGAATGAGATATATCAGCTAGAGCCTGATGGTAGAGGGGTAGTAGCTGTTCCTGAACCTGGTGGTGTGAGTCCTGAGGCTCCTGTACCTTCTACCTGATGGCAGCAGTGAGAAAAGAGCATGGCCTGGGTAGCGGGGATCCCAGATGATGGATGCTGCTGTCCTACAACAGCATTTCATGTACATGTGCTCAATGGTTGGGTGGCTTTACTTGTGATGTACTGGGCTGAATCCACTACCTTTTGTAGAGTTTTACATTCAAAGGCATTGGTGTTTCCATTCCAGGTCATGATGCAGCCAGTCAATGCACTCCCTACTACACACCTATAGAAGTTTGTCTAAATTCTAGATATCATGCTGAATCTCCACAGACCCCCTATGGAAGCAGAGGCACAGACATGCTTTCCTCAAAACTGCATTTACATGCTTGGTTCAGGACATGTCCTGAACTCTGAAAGAGTGACATCCAGGAATTGAAAGTTGTTAACCCTCGCAACCTCTGATTCTCCAATGACTTGCTCATGGACTTCTGGTTTCCCTCTCCTCAAGTCTACCATCAGTTCCCTGGAATGACTGACATTGAGTGACAGGTTGTTGTTATGACACCCCTCATAAACTTTCAATCTCCCTCCCATATGCTGATTCATCACCACCTTCAATACAGCCCACAACAGTGGTGATGCATCAGCATACGGGAGGGAGATTGAAAGTTTATGAATGGCAGCAAACTTGTACAAGGTGTTGGAGATGTACTTAGCCACCCACACAGTCATAGCAGTAAAGCAAGTAGAGCAGGGGGCTAAGCTCCTGTGCTCCTGTGGTGCTCCTGTGCTGATGGAGATCGCAGAGGAGATGATGTTGCGAATCCAAACTGACTGGGGTCTACAAGTGAGGAAATCCAGGATCCAATAGTACAAGAAGGTATTGAGACACAGGTGTTGCAGGTTATTGATTAGTTTTGAGTGGATGATATATTGAATGCTGAGCTGTAATCGATAAAGAACATCTTTGCCGCCCAGATGTTCCAGGGTTGAGTAAGTAGCCAATGAGATAGCATCTGCTGTGGACCTATTGCTCCAGTAGGCAAATTGAAGCAGGTCCAAGTCGATTCTCAGGCAGGAGTTACTATATTTCAACACCAGTCTCTCAAACTCTTCATCACTGTGGAAGTAAGTGAAGCTAGGTAATCGTGATTGCATCTTGGTTGGCTTGCGTTGTAAAGAGTGGAGAACATGAATTGTAAAGAGTTCTTGGATGTGTGTCTGTAGGTGGTGGAATCAGCTCAGAGTAAGTTCTCCACGCCAGTTTAGAAGCCTGATGGTTGTAGGGTAATAGTCATTCCTGAACCTGATGGTGTGGGATCTTAGGTTTCTGTAGCAAGTAGAAGTGGGGTGGGGGGGGTGCTGCTGGATGGTGGGGGCCTTTGATGATGGATGCTGTTTTCTTGTGGCAGTGTTCCATGTAAATGTGTGTTCAATGTGCAGAGGGTTTGACTGTGAGGTACAGGACTGTATCCACCTCTTTTTGTAGTCATTCTGTATTGCATGGCTCTTCAAGTCCAAACATACTGAAGTTGGGTATTATTATGTTGTACATTTAGCATTTCAGTAATATTTGAGTAATATTGTAAATACATTGTTGATTAAGCATTCTTTGTTTAAATAATTTACCAGAGCTGCATCGGAGACATCGGAGCTGATGCATGAAGGCTGCGTGCCGTGTAACCGTGGGTGATTGCCTTGGACGTTTTTCTTGCAATGGAAGGACCCTGCTGGACATTGATAATGTGAGATGCTGTAGGCCTCTTTCCCTTGTTTGGTTTATGACAGGCAGTGTGGGAGCTATGTAGCCTTAGTTGTAGTGAGGACAACCCCTCATGCCGTGGGCTTGCCTGCTGCTGCAGCCTGAGAGAGGAGATGACAGAGGCGATACAGTGTGGGTTCTTTGATCAGTTGGGGGTTGGGCTCTCCCATCAATCCAGTGTTTGATTGGTGGAATGACAGGCCAGATTCCAATGCAAGTAACTGTACCATCAGTTCACCGGACATGTCGCTCAGGGTCTTGGGTTGTTTAAGTGTTTTTTTTTGCGTGACTATATCTTTTTTCTCATTACTTTGAATGTGCTGCATATGTTTTGCACCTTGGCCCCAGGTGACACTGTTTGTATCCATGTATTATTGAATGACAATTAAACCTGATTTGATTTAATTTGATTATGGGCTATATGTGGAATTCTTCATTAAGATGGAGAGTGACATAGTTAATTCAGAAACAAAGGTTCTGAACTTAAAGAGGGGTAACTTTGAAGGTATGAGACGTGAATTAGCTAAGATAGACTGGCAAATGACACTTAAAGGATTGACGGTGGATATGCAATGGCAAGCATTTAAAGGTTGCATGGATAAACTACAACAATTGTTCATCCCAGTTTGGCAAAAGAATAAATCAAGGAAGGTAGTGCACCCGTGGCTGACAAGAGAAATTAGGGATAGTATCAATTCCAAAGAAGAAGCATACAAATTAGCCAGAGAAAGTGGCTCACCTGAGGACTGGGAGAAATTCAGAGTTCAGCAGAGGAGGACAAAGGGCTTAATTAGGAAGAGGAAAAAAGATTATGAGAGAAAACTGGCAGGGAACATAAAAACGGACTGTAAAAGCTTTTATAGATATGTAAAAAGGAAAAGACTGGTAAAGACAAATGTAGGTCCCCTGCAGACAGAAACAGGTGAATTGATTATGGGGAGCAAGGACATGGCAGACCAATTGAATAATTACTTTGGTTCTGTCTTCACTAAGGAGGACATAAATAATCTTCCAGAAATAGTAGGGGACAGAGGGTCCAGTGAGATGGAGGAACTGAGCGAAATACATGTTAGTAGGGAAGTGGTGTTAGGTAAATTGAAGGGATTGAAGGCAGATAAATCCCCAGGGCCAGATGGTCTGCATCCCAGAGTGCTTAAGGAAGTAGCCCAAGAAATAGTGGATGCATTAGTGATAATTTTTCAAAACTCGTTAGATTCTGGACTAGTTCCTGAGGATTGGAGGGTGGCTAATGTAACTCCACTTTTTAAAAAAGGAGGGAGAGAGAAACTGGGGAATTATAGACTGGTTAGCCTAATGTCAGTGGTGGGGAAACTGCTGGAGTCAGTTATCAAGGATGTGATAACAGCACATTTGGAAAGCAGTGAAATGATCGGACAAAGTCAGCATGGATTTGTGAAAGGAAAATCATGTCTGACGAATCTCATAGAATTTTTTGAGGATGTAACTAGTAGAGTGGATAGGGAAGAACCAGTGGATGTGGTATATTTGGATTTTCAGAAGGCTTTTGACAAGGTTCCACACAGGAGATTGGTGTGCAAACTTAAAGCACACGGTATTGGGGGTAAGGTATTGGTGTGGGTGGAGAGTTGGTTAGCAGACAGGAAGCAAAGAGTGGGAATAAACGGGACCTTTTCAGAATGGCAGGCGGTGACTAGTGGGGTACCGCAAGGCTCAGTGTTGGGACCCCAGTTGTTTACAATATATATTAATGACTTGGATGAGAGAATTAAATGCAGCATCTCCAAGTTTGCGGATGACACGAAGCTGGGTGGCAGTGTTAGCTGTGAGGAGGATGCTAAGAGGATGCAGAGTGACTTGGATAGGTTGGGTGAGTGGGCAAATTCATGGCAGATGCAATTTAATGTGGATAAATGTGAAGTTATCCACTTTGGTGGCAAAAATAGGAAAACGGATTATTATCTGAATGGTGGCCGATTAGGAAAAGGGGAGGTGCAACGAGACCTGGGTGTCATTATACACCAGTCATTGAAAGTGGGCACGCAGGTACAGCAGGCGGTGAAAAAGGAGAATGGTATGCTGGCATTTATAGCGAGAGGATTCGAGTACAGGAGCAGGGAGGTACTACTGCAGTTGTACAAGGCCTTGGTGAGACCACACCTGGAGTATTGTGTGCAGTTTTGGTCCCCTAATCTGAGGAAAGACATCCTTGCCATAGAGGGAGTACAAAGAAGGTTCACCAGATTGATTCCTGGGATGGCAGGACTTTCATATGAAGAAAGACTGGATGAACTGGGCTCGTACTCGTTGGAATTTAGAAGATTGAGGGGGGATCTGATTGAAACATATAAGATCCTAAAGGGATTGGACAGGCTAGATGCAGGAAGATTGTTCCCGATGTTGGGGAAGTCCAGAACGAGGGGTCACAGTTTGAGGATAGAGGGGAAGCCTTTTAGGACCGAGATTAGCAAAAACTTCTTCACACAGAGAGTGGTGAATCTGTGGAATTCTCTGCCACAGGAAACAGTTGAGGCCAGTTCATTGGCTACATTTAAGAGCGAGTTAGATATGGCCCTTGTGGCTACGGGGGTCAAGGGGTATGGAGGGAAGGCTGGGGCGGGGTTCTGAGTTGGATGATCAGCCATGATCATAATAAATGGCGGTGCAGGCTCGAAGGGCCGAATGGCCTACTCCTGCACCTATTTTCTATGTTTTCTATGTAGAAGTGCATAAAAGGCATACAGCATCACGCCACCATGAGATAGGTGCATGCCACACTTCATGCAAAACAAACATACATGAGTCATCTCCCAGCTCCCCTGTTTTCCTTTCAATTGGTTTTTATATTTTAGAGTTACAAAGCATAACAGTGGTGACAAGGAAGTTTTAAATGAAAACAAAACGATGACCTACCTGTTGAAGCACACCAAGACGTTTGAGTTTCAAAATGTGCCTCTAGAAATGGTTGAGTAAAAAAGCAGGGCAGCACATTTTTGTTGTTCAGAGCAGTGTGTTTTCTTCAGAAAAGGAAAGGCAATTGAGTAAAAAAAGGCAAGAAATGGAAGAGTTCTCGGGTTCATAAACAGTGAGTACCAGGTGATAATAATCATTAAAAAAAGAGCAGGAATAGGTGGCTACATTTGAAAGATTGACACATGTGGTTACATAACAAATAACTGAATATAATATACTGAATGAATTGAACGTATCTTACAGCAAACCAGCCGAAATGAGCTTTAGTGATTTCGTGAAAGTAATGCAGGAAAATTTAGAACCAAAACTATTGTTGCTTTCAGATGATTCAGGTTCCATAAGTGGAAACAAAAGAAATAGGAGTTCATTTCAGCATACATGGCTGAATTGTAGAGATTGTTTGAGCATTATCAGTTCAGTAACAGGCTTAATAATGCACTGAGAGATCATTTAGTTTGAGGAAGCTTACAAGAAAGCTTTCAAAATTGGCTCCTAACTGAAGCATTTAAAAGAGCAGTTGAAATAGCTGTATCAATGAAAACAGCAGCCAGAGATGCAATTGAGTTGCAGTCAGGAATGAAAGTGAGTGTGAACAAAATTGCAATGTCTAAACAGAAACTGCCTGGTCGAACTGCCTGGCAGAAACTCACATATGCCAATCCAGTGCAAATTTAAAGGCAAAACTTGTAGAAAATGCAACAAAGTAGGACACATACAAAGAGCATATCAGGCAGACAAAAATAAATGAACAGTGCAAGGAAGAGAAAAAGATAAAAAGTCAAGATGCTGTTTCAAAAAGAGCACTAATCTGCATGCTGTTATATTATTGACTAATCTGCCATCATATTTCATTTTTTTTCTTTTTCCTTTTAGCTTTTTTAGTTGCCTTTTGTTGGGTTTTAAAAATTTTCCAATCATCTGACTTTTGCTACCTTATATGCTCTTTCCTTGGCTTTTATGCAGTTCTTAACTTCCTTTGTCAACCACTGTTGCTTAGACCTGTCAATTGAGAACTCTTTCTTCTGTGGAACATATCTATCTGGTGCCTTGTGAACTATTCCCAGCCATCTCAACTCTGTTGTCATCCCCACCAATATCCTCCTCCAATCCACCTGGGCAACCTCCTCTCTCATGCCTCTGTAATTCTATTGCAATATCGATATGTGTGACTTATGCTCATTCCTCTCAAATTGCAGTATGAATTCAATCATATTATGATCACTGACTTCTAAGGGTTCCTTTACATTCAGCTCCCTAATAAGATCTGGGTTATTACACAACACCCAATCTAAGATAGCCTTTCCCCGAGGAGGCTCAAGCACGAGCTGTTCTAAAAAGCATCTCGTAGGCATTCAACAGGTTCCCTTTATCGTGATCTGACACCAATCTGATTTTCCCAATCCCCTTGCATATTGAAGTCCCCCATTACAATTATGTCATTAACATTATTACATGCCCTTTCCAGTTCCCTTTGCAATTTCAACCCCACATTTTGGCTACTATTTGAAGGCCTATAGTTGATTCCCATAAGGTTTTTTTTAACCCTTGTAATTTTTTAACTCCACCCACACAGATTCAACATTCTCTGACCCCATGTCACCTCTTTCTAAAGATGTAATCCCATGTCTTACCAACAGAGTCACACCACCACCTATGCCTTCCTGCCTGTCCTTTCGATACAAAGTATATCCTTTGATGTTAAGTTCCCAACTATGGCCTTCTTTCAGCCCCAACTCAGTAATGCTCACAATGTCATACCGATCGATCTCTAATTGCGCCACAAGTTCATCCTCCTTATTCCGAATGCTTTGTGCATTTAAATACAGCACCTCCAGTCCTGCATTCTTCACCCTTTTGAATTTTGCTTCTATGGACAATTAACTCTTTACTCTGTCTGTATTTGTACCCAACCATTGGCTTGTCCTTCCTTACATTCACGTTACACTCATCATCTGCTTGTAAACCTGCTGGCTCATCCTGGTTCCCATCCCCGTGCACGTGGAAGTGGCTCAGACACAAGTGCGTGATGTTTTATGTAAATCTGAATGTGCCCTCTCATCAGAGAGCTCTATAAAACAACAGTTCTGGAAAGGGTCTAGCGTTCACAAAGTATTGGAAAGAGTATTTGCATGGATCGTCTGTCACCCTGCTTGGGAGGATGTGTGTGTGGCCTCCGTCGATCGTCGTCGACCATGGGTACTGTGCTTCTGGTAGTCACTGGGGAGTGGCCTCTCCAGGGCGCAAGCCAGGGCAGAGTTAATCTGGAGATGCATCTGTTGTCCATGCAGTGGGACCCCCCTCTCCATGCTGATGACAGGTCCAAAGGAGACGAAAGTCGATACAGTTTGGTGCCAGCAGCATCGCAGGAGTTGCTGTGTCGGTGCTGGGTACAGCAGTCAGCCGTCTTCGGGACTCCGACTCCGGATTTTTCCTCGGGGTTTACTCCCAATGCCTTTCCCATGAGCGGGTATAGCCGCAAGGCAGTGGTGGTTTGAAATCAGAGTTTTCCCTCTCCTAGATGAGACCATAAGACCATAAGACAAAGGAGCAGAAGTTGGCCAAATGGCCCATTGAGTCTGCTCCGCCATTTTATCATGAGCTGATCCATTCTCCCATTTAGTCCCACTCCCCCGCCTTCTCACCATAACCTTTGATGCCCTGGCTACTCAGATACCTATCAATCTCTGCCGTAAATACACCCAATGACTTGGCCTCCACTACTGCCCATGGCAACAGATTCCATAGATTCACCACCCTCTGACTAAAAAAATTTCTTCGCATTTCTGTTCTGAATGGGCGCCCTTCAATCCTTAAGTCATGCCCTGTCGTACTAGACTCCCCCATCATGGGAAACAACTTTGCCACATCTACTCTGTCCATGCCTTTTAACATTTGAAATGTTTCTATGAGGTCCCCTCATTCTTCTAAACTCCAAGGAATACAGTACAAGAGTGGACAAACATTCCTCATATGTTAACGCTCTCATTCCCGGAATCATTCTAGTGAATCTTCTCTGTACCCTCTCCAACGTCAGCACATCCTTTCTTAAATAAGGAGACCAAAACTACCCACAGTACTCCAAGTGAGGTCTCACCAGCGCCTTATAGAGCCTCAACATCACATCCCTGCTCCAATACTATATTCCTCTAGAAATGAATGCCAATATTGCATTCGCCTTCTTCACCACCGACTCAACCTGGAGGTTAACCTTAAGGGTATCCTGTACAAGGACTCCCAAGTCCCGTTGCATCTCAGAACTTTGAGTTCTTTCCCCATTTAAATAATAATCTGCCTGTTTATTTCTTCTGCCAAAGTGCATAACCATACACTTTCCAACATTGTATTTCATTTGCCACTTCTTTGCCCATTCTTCCAATCTATCCAAGTCTCTCTGCAGACTCTCCATTTCCTCAGCACTACTGGCCCCTCCACCTACCTTTGTATCGTCAGCAAACTTAGCCACAAAGCCATCTATTCCATAATCTAAATTGTTGATGTAAAATGTAAAAAGAGGCGGCCCCAACACAGACCCCTGTGGAACACCACTGGTAACCGGCAGACAACCAGAATAGGATCCCTTTATTCCCACTCTCTGTTTCCTGCCAATCAGCCAACGCTCTATCCACATATGTAACTTTCCTGTAATTCCATGGGCTCTTATCTTGTTAAGTAGCCTCATGTGTGGTACCTTGTCAAAGGCCTTCTGAAAATCCAAATATACAACATTCCTTGTCTAACCTACTTGTAATTTCCTCAAAAAATTGTAATAGGTTTGTCAGGCAGGATTTTCCTTTAAGGAATCCATGCTGAGTTCTGCCTATCTTGTCATATGCCCCCAAGTACTCTGTAATCTCATCCTTGACAATCAACTCCAACAACTTCCCAACCACCGATATCAAGCTAACAGGTCTATAATTTCCTTTCTGTTTCCTTGCCTCCTTCTTAAATGGCAGAGTGACATTTGCAATCTTCCAGTCCTCCGGAACCATGCCAGAATCTATCGACTTTTGAAAGATCATCGCTAATGCCTCCGCAATCTCCACAGCTACTTCCTTCAGAACACGAGGGTGCATTCCATCTGCTCCGGGAGATTTATCGACCTTTAGATCCATCCACCATTTGTATGCCACATCTCCTGCAGCAGAGTGAACTGAAAGTGAATTAAGAGAAGTATTGGATAATGCCACATCTGTCTCCACACTGTACACAATGAGCCTTTGCCCAACAGAGAACAAACAGGCATTGGTGACAGCCTCTGTGTCACTGGCTGGAAAGCATATTGGACCAAAGAAGGACCATACTGCTCAGAGGGATCATGGAAATAATAAAAATAGTGATCTGACTACAACAGTATTTGTAGGCAACATATCTGAGAAAGCTTCTGATACATTGATGAGAAATGTGGCTTGGATTTTAACTGCAAGAGAGTTCAAGGAAATTCAGGAAAGGTGCAAGCGTTCGGGTATTGTGAGTATAAAGAACCAGAATCCACTCTGCATGCATTAAGGTTATTGCATGAACTTCAAGTGTGAGATTAAAAGCTGCTTGTAAAAGAAGATGCAAAGACCAAAGCCCAGCTGGATGAATGAAAGGCCAAAAAGAAGGGAGTAAATGGAGATAGAAAAACAGAGGATTCGTTAGATGATGTTGTGGATGAGGAAACCATCAGCAGAGATCAGATCATAAAGGGATCAATAGAACGATTAATAAGAGAATACTCCAGTGGACTAAATGGACCTTCCCAAAATCAAGATACACATCCTAGAAAGAAGAAAAAGGAAAAGAAACAGGAAGATGACATGGAAATGGAAGAGGATAAACCAGACCTAATTTCTCAAGAAATTAGCAAATTCATAGATACTCACAAGAAACTAGAAGAAAAAGGAAGGCAAGAAGCGAAAGACAAGGAGGTGAAAAGGAGAGAAGAAATAGAGAGGAAGAATGTGAGTGAGAAAGAGAAAGGTGTGAAAGAGAGCAGAAATGTGAGAAAGAAAAAGAGTGGGATAAAGAGAGAGAAAGAAGACAGGACGAGAAGAGCAGCAAGGATCAAAATAGATCCCAGAGCTGTCAGAACCACTTCCTGCAATCTCAGAGTCAACTCCTACAACCACCATGGAGGAGACCCCAGAACCTGAGATTGTTTCAAGACCACAAGTCTCAACTGCCAAGCAGAGAAACTTCTCTTGTCAGTAAATGACATTATCCCACAAGAGTAAGAAAGTCCCTACAGCGATTAAATCCTTAGGCCTGAATGGAACAATTTAAAATTTACTATGCTGTGGATATAGAAACATAGAAAACCTACAGCACAACACAGGCCCTTCAGCCACAAAGCTGTTCCGAACATGTCCCTACCTTAGAACTACCTAGGCTTTACCCATAGCCCTCTATTTTTCTAAGCTCCATGTAGCCATCCAGGAGTCTCTTAAAAGACCCTATCGTTTCCGCCTCCACCACCACTGCCGGCAGCCCATTCCACGCACTCACCAGTCTCTGCGTAAAAAACTTACCCCTGCCATCTCCTCTGTACCTACTTCCGAGCACCTTAAAACTATGCCCTCTCGTGCTAGTCGTTTCAGCCCTGGGGAAAAGCCTCTGATATCCACATGATCAATGCCTCTCATTATCTTATACAGTATATCTATATAGTAGTTGTATAGTTGTATTATATGTCATCTTATATACATAAATAGATCATATATATATAATGTATTTATTCATATGTATTTGTCCTGGGTATGAATCTAAACTGCAATCGGTGATGAGGCTCTGACTGGGGACTTTCAGAGCTTTGGGGAAAGTGGAGTTACCCCTTAGTCATTCATTGCTCCCAGGGCCGCTCTCACCCGGAATGGTAGCACCTGCAAGGGTTCCTGCTCAGAATACGCACAAAGGCCAACGGCAGATCCGGCAGGTTCAGTAACTGAACTTATGACTGAGAAGGTGGATGAGCTACGACCTCATATGACAACGGGTATAGTACAGGCGGATGAACATTTGGGAAGAGAAACGGCAATTTCTTTAGCTCGCCCAACGGTAGGCAATAGCAAACCACCATTGCTAGATACCAGGTTTCCTAGAATCTATATACTAAGAAAACCATCGTCAAAATCACAAAATGTATCACACAACAACAGCGTCAAGAGGATCTTCAAGACAATTCTGAAGATGCTTTGCTCAGTAGGGTTGAGTCTGGTCAGCAGGGGATCCCCAACCATCATCAAGCTACTGCTCATAAAATTCAAGTAACACAAAAGAAAGTTATTGCCACTTGGAATGTAAGAACTCTACATCAAGCAGGAAAATTGGACAATATGATAAACGAAATGGAAAAACTAAAAATTAACATCATGGGAATTGCGAAGTTCATTGGACAGGTGCCGGAACATGTTAGAATAGAAATAAAACACTAATTTATTCTTGTGGAACATCTCATATTAATGGAGTAGGAATTCTTATGGATGAAAACAAAGCAAAAAGTGTTTTAGGACATAGCATAATATCAGAAAGGGTGCTCCTTGTTAGATTCAGAGGACAACCATTTGATTTAGCAATTATACAGGCATATGCCCCAACAACAGATGGAACAAATGAGGATATAGATAAATTCTATGAAGAGCTTGAACAAGCAAAGAATGGATGCAAATCCCAAGGTATGGTTATTGTCATGGGAGATCAAAATGCTAAAGTAGGACAAGGTGTTGATGGAAATACCATAGGAAAATTTGGACTAGGGGAAAGAAATGAAAGGGGTGAGAAATGGGTAGAGTGGTGCAAGATGAATAATCAGGTCATTATGAATACCTACTTTAAAAACCATCCAAGACACTTGTGGACCTGGAAAACTCCAGGTGATAACAACAGAAATCAAATTGACTTTATTACTATAAACCAGAGATTTAGAAACCCAGTGACTCAATGCAAAACATATCCAGGTGCAGACTGTAATAGTGACCATAATCCAATAATATGTCATGCAAAAGTAAAACTTAAAAAACTAAAGAAGCAAGAACTTGACTACTCACAGTTAATTAAAGAAGGAAACTTTAGACAAAAATTTACAATTGAAGTAAGGAATAGATTTCAAAGTCTAGAAATAGAATCTGTTGAAGATGATAGTAACCATGTAGAAATGAAGTTTAACTCTCTGAAAGTTGCTTTGATAGAATCAGCAAAGTCAGTGATTCCTAAAAAAAAGCAAAAAGAATAAATGGGTGACAGATGAAATCAAAAATCTAATGGAAGAAAGGAGACTGAAGGTGGGACCTGGACAGATTGGATGGGTTGCAACTGAACTCGCGGGGAAGCAATATCCTTGCAGGTAGGCTTGCTAGCATGGTTCTGGAGGGTTTAAACTAATTTGCGAGGGGGATGGGACCCAAAGCGATAGAGCAGTGAAAGAAGTGCATGGAGTAAAGCCAGATCTAACATATAGAGAGGCTTTGAGGAAAGAGAAGCAGAATAAACGGTGTAAAGATAGTAAGGTAGAATGGCTGAAGTGTGTGTACATCAATGCAAGAAGTATCAGGAACAAAGGAACTGAGGAACATCAGGAACTGAGAGCTTGAATAAATACATGGAATTATGATATAGTGGCCATTACAGAGACTTGGCTGGCACCAGGGCAGGAATGGATTCTTAATATTCCTGGATTTCAGTGCTTTAAAAGAGATAGAGAGGGCAGAAAAAGGGGAGGAGGGATGGCATTACTGGTCAAAGATACTATTACAGCTACAGAAAGGGTGGGTAATGTAGCAGGATCCTCTTTTGAGTCAGTATGGGTGGAAGTCAGGAACAGGAAGGGAGCAGTTACTCTATTGGGGGTATTCTATAGGCCCCCTGGTAGCAGCAGAGATACAGACGAGCAGATTGGGAGGCAGATTTTGGAAAGGTGCAAAAATAACAGGGTTGTTATCATGGGTGATTTTAACTTCCCTAATATTGATTGGCACCTGATTAGTTTTAAGGGTTTAGATGGGGCAGAGTTTGTTAAGTGTGTCCAGGACAGATTCCTGTCACAGTATGTGGACAGGCCGACTAGATGGGAATGCTATACTAGATCGAGTACTAGGTAATGAACCCGGTCAGGTCACAGATCTCTCCATGGGTGAGCATCTGGGGGACAGTGACCACCACTCCCTGGCCTTTAGCATTATCATGGAAAAGGATAGAATCAGAGAGGACAGGAAACTTTTTAATTGGGGAAGGGCAAATTATGAGGCTGTAAGGCTAGAACTTGCGGGTGTGAATTGGGATAATGTTTTTGCAGGGAAATGTACTATGGACATGTGGTTGATGTTTAGAGATCGCTTGCAGGATATTAGGGATAAATTTGTACCGGTGAGGAAGATAAAGGTTGGTAGGGTGAAGGAACCATGGGTGACAAGTGAGGTGGAAAATCTTGTCAGGTGGAAGAAGGCAGCAGACAGGAGGTTTAGGAAGCAAGGATCAGATGGGTCTATTGAGGAATATAGGGAAGCAAGAAAGGAGCTCAAGAAGGGGCTGAGAAGAGCAAGAAGGGGGCATGAGAAGGCCTTGGCGAGTACGGTAAAGGAAAACCCCAAGGCATTCTTCAATTATGTGAAGAAAAAAAGGATGACAGGAGTGAAGGTAGGACCGATTAGAGATAAAGGTGGGAAGATGTGCCTGGAGGCTGTGGAAGTGAGTGAGGTCCTCAATGAATACTTCTCTTTAGTATTCACCAATGAGAGGGAACTTGATGATGGTGAGGACAATATGAGTGAGGTTGATGTTCTGGAGCATGTTGATATTAAGGGAGAGGATGTGTTGGAGTTGTTAAAATACATTAGGATGGATAAGTCCCCGGAGCCTGACGGAATATTCCCCAGGCTGCTCTACAAGATGAGGGAAGAGATTGCTGAGCCGCTGGCTAGGACCTTTATGTCCTCATTGTCCATGGGAATGGTACCGGATGATTGAAGGGAGGCAAATGTTGTCCCCTTGTTCAAAAAAGGTAGTAGGGATAGTCCGGGTAATTATAGACCAGTGAGCCTTACGTCTGTGGTGGGAAAGCTGTTGGAAAAGATTCTTAGAGATAGGATCTATGGGCATTTAGAGAGTCATGGTCTGATCAGGGACAGTCAGCATGGCTTTGTGAAGGGCAGGTCTTGTCTAACAATCCTGATAGCATTCTTTGAGGAGGTGACCAGGCATATAGATGAGGGTAGTGCAGTGGATGTGATCTATATGGATTTTAGTAAGGCATTTGACAAGGTTCCACATGGTAGGCTTATTCAGAAAGTTAGAAGGTAGAAGGGAAGTTTGGCCAGGTAGATTCAGAATTAGCTTGCTTGCAGAAGGCAGAGGGTCATGGTGGAGGGAGTACATTCAGATTGGAGGATTGTGACTAGTGGTGTCCCACAAGAATCTGTTCTGGGACCTCTACTTTTCGTGATTTTTATTAATGACCTGGATGTGGGGGTAGAAGGGTGGGTTGGTAAGTTTGCAGACGACACAAAGGTTGGTGGTGTTGTGGATAGTGTAGAGGATTGTCCAAGATTGCAGAGAGACATTGATAGGATGCAGAAGTGGGCTGAGAAATGGCAGATGGAGTTCAACCCCGAGAAGAGTGAGGTGGTACACTTTGGAAGGACAAACTCCAAGGCAGAGTACAAAGTAAATGACAGGATACTTGGTAGTGGGGAGGAGCAGAGGGATCTGGGGGTACATGTCCACAGATCCCTGAAAGATGCCTCACAGATAGATAGGGTAGTTAAGAAAACTTATAAGGTGTTAGCTTTTCTAGGAAGGGGTGCAGTCGACGTTTCAGGCCGAGACCCTTCATCAGGACTAACTGAAGGAAGAGTGAGTAAGGGATTTGAAAGTTGGAGGGGGAGGGGGAGATCCAAAATGATAGGAGAAGACACGAGGGGGAGGGTTGGAGCCAAGAGCTGGACAGGTGATAGGCAAAAGGGATACGAGAGGATCATGGGACAGGAGGTCCGGGAAGAAAGACGAGGGGGGGGACCCAAAGGATGGGCAAGGGGTATATTCAGAGGGACAGAGGGAGAAAAAGGAGAGTGAGAGAAAGAATGTGTGTATAAAAATAAGTAACAGATGGGGTACGAGGGGGAGGTGGGGCATTAGCGGAAGTTAGAGAAGTTGATGTTCATGCCATCAGGTTGGAGGCTACCCAGACGGAATATAAGGTGTTGTTCCTCCAACCTGAGTGTGGCTTCATCTTTACAGTAGAGGAGGCCGTGGATAGACATGTCAGAATGGGAATGGGATGTGGAATTAAAATGTGTGGCCACTGGGAGATCCTGCTTTCTCTGGCGGACAGAGCGTAGGTGTTCAGCAAAGCCGTCTCCCAGTCTGCGTCGGGTCTCGCCAATATATAAAAGGCCACATCGGGAGCACCGGACGCAGTATATCACCCCATGCCGTAGATAGACATGTCAGAATGGGAATGGGATGTGGAATTAAAATGTGTGGCCACTGGGAGATCCTGCTCTCTCTGGCAGACAGAGCGTAGGTGTTCAGCAAAGCGGTCTCCCAGTCTGAGTCGGGTCTCGCCAATATATAAAAGGCCACATCGGGAGCACCGGACGCAGTATATCACCCCAGCCACACTCAGGTTGGAGGAACAACACCTTATATTCCATCTGGGTAGCCTCCAACCTGATGGCATGAACATCGACTTCTCTAACTTCCGCTAAGGCCCCACCTCCCCCTCGTACCCCATCTGTTACTTATTTTTATACACACATTCTTTCTCTCACTCTCCTTTTTCTCTCTCTGTCCCTCTGTCCCTCTGAATATACCCCTTGCCCATCCTCTGGGTCCCCCCCCCCTTCGTGACCTCCTGTCCCATGATCCTCTCCTATCCCTTTTGTCCAGCTCTTGGCTCCATCCCTCCCCCTCCTGTCTTCTCCTATCATTTTGGATCTCCCCCTCCCCCTCCAACTTTCAAATCCCTTACTCACTCTTCCTTCAGTTAGTCCTGCGAAGGGTCTCGGCCTGAAACGTTGACTGCACCTCTTCCTAGAGATGCTGCCTGGCCCTGCTGCATTCACCAGCAACTTTTATGCGTGTTGCTTGAATTTCCAGCATCTGCAGAATTCCTGTTGTTAAGGTGTTAGCTTTCATAAGTTGAGGGATAGAGTTTTAAGAGTTGCGATGTAATGATGCAGCTCTATAAAACTCTGGTTAGGCCACACTTGGAGTATTGTGTCCAGTTCTGGTTGCCTCACTATAGGAAGGATGTGGAAGCATTGGAAAGGGTACAGAGGAGATTTACCAGGATGCTGCCTGGTTTAGAGAGTATACATTATGATCAGAGATTAAGGGAGCTAGGGCTTTACTCTTTGGAGAAGGAGGATGAGAGGAGACATGATAGAGGTGTACAAGATGATGAGAGGAATAGATAGAGTGGATAGCCAGCGCTTCTTCCCCAGGGCACCACTGCTCAATACCAGAGGACATGGCTTTAAGGTAAGGGGAGGGAAGTTCAAGGGGGATATTAGAGGAAGGTTTTTACTCAGAGAGTGGTTGGTGCGTGGAATGCACTGCCTGAGTCAGTGGTGGAGGCAGATACGCTAGTGAAGTTTAGGAGACTACTAGACAGGTATATGGAGGAATTTAAGGTGGGGGCTTATATGGAAGGCAGGGTTTGAGGGTCGGCACAACATTGTGGGCTGAAGGGCCTGTACTGTGCTGTACTATTCTATGTTCTATGTTCCAACAAGAAAGCAAATCTTATAGAATATAAGTCCTTGGATAAAAAAGTTAAAAGCCTATGTCAGAAAGCCAAAGAAGAATGGTTTTACCAGGAATGTGAGCAACCAGAAAGAAAACCTATTACTGATCCAAAAAGGTCACATCAACAAATCAAGAATATCACTGGTAAAAAGCTCCTCTGTTCTTCAGGTGGATGTTTGAAAGCAAAGGATGGTACCATTATCATGGAAAAAGATGAGATTTTGAACAGATGGGCTGAGTATATTCAGGAATTGTTTGAAGAAGATCAAGGTGAAAAACCAGAAATTAAGAAAAACATTGAAGATCTAAATATTTTAAAATCTGAAGTTCATAATGCTATAAATAAGATGAAGAAAGGAAAGGCAGCAGGTCCTGATAAATTAGTAATAGAGCAAATTATCGCCCTTGAAGATTATGGAATTGAAAAACTTACTGATTTAATCAATGACATTTATGAGACTGGAATAATACCAGAAGAGATGAAAAAATCAGTATTTATCACTCTTCCTAAGAAACCTGGAGCAATAGAATGTGAATTACAGAGGACCATCAGTTTAATGAGTCATATCACTAAGATACTTCTAAGAATTTTGATGACAAGAGCTAAAAGTAAGATACAAGCTGAAGTAGGTAAAGAACAATGTGGTTTTGCGATAGACAAAGGTACAAGAAATTGATGTTAAGGATACTATCAGAACAAGCTATTCAAGTGCACAGAGATTTGTTTGTTTTATCGACTACACAAAGGCATTTGATAAAGTGAGGCACAATAAGTTATTTGAAATATTACAGGAAGCTCTAGATCTAGATTCCAAAGACCTCCGCCTAATCAGAAATCTGTACTGGGAACAAACTGCCACTGTAAGAATAGATGGAGAAGTGAGTCAGTTTACGAATATCAAGAGAGGCGTTAGACAAGAGTGTGTTTTCTCCCCTGATTTATTTAATGTGTACAGTGAAACAATATTACAAAAAATAAGAGATCTTGGGAATCAAAGTTGGCAGTGAAAACATCAATAATTTTAGATATGAGGATGGGGGAGGGAACGAGGACTCAGACCATGAGAGGCCTGCGTCAGGCACTTTCAGGCCTTACAAGGAGCAGAATGGAAGTCTATGTGGGGTGCCACTCCTCACACAGACTAAAGCAATGTGTGATTAAGTGCCTTGCTCAAGGGCACAAACACGCTGCCACAGCTGATGCTCGAACTAGCGACCTTGAGATAACTAGACGAACGCCTTAACCACTTGGCCACGTGCCCAACACGAAGATGACACTGTGTTAGTTGCAAGTACGGAGGAAGAACTGCAAAACTTAATTGATATAGTTGTTGAAGAAAGTGCAAAAATGGGTCTATCTATTAATTCAAAAAGACAGAATATATGGTGATATCCAAAAAGAAGGGGAATCCTATCTGCAGACTGAAAATAAATGGGGAAGACATAAAACAAGTATAGAACTTTTGCTACTTAGGAAGTTGCTGGGTGACATCAGATGGCAGGTGCGACATGGACATCAAAAGAAGAATAGAGATGGCAAAACACACCTTTATGAGAATGAAGTGTTACATACCCCGTAACTGGGTTGCCAAACCAGCAGAAATGGACTACTTAGTTGGAGTCTGGTTTAACGGAACTAATAAAGTTTTATTAAAGAAATAAGTAACACAGTACTCTAATCGTAAGGATATAAATGCAACAGGTTAGCAATGATAGAACACACATGTACACAGAACTAGGGTAATAGGAATCAAACAAGCTCTATCGCAGTCTAGGGGTAAAATGATCAGTCTCAAGTGACGCAGAGTTCAGTTCAGCTTAGTACAGTTCGCAGTAATCGCTGTTGTGCTGTTGGAGAGAGAGAGAAAGAAAGAGATATTCAAATCTGATTCAGCAGACCTTTGATGTTCTTCGCAGTTAGTTCTCGGGCAGACCCTTTGTTATGTCTTCTGTGGTCACCGACTGTAACCCCTCCGCTCCGGATATGACAGTTCTTCCGCGGTGAACCCGGCACCCAGGCAAGGGCGGACACACACACCAGGTTCCTGCTGATCGTACCCTTTCACCCTGTGCGTCTATGGTCGGTTCCCGCGACCAGTCCTCCAAACACTCACCAACTTGTAGGGGCACAGCGCTCTTCCAGGGTCTCATTATCTCGTGATATCGTGGTTAGTCGTGCCTTAGCGAACCTGTTCTTTTTATCCCCCTGCTGGTCCATTAAACTTCAAACAGTTCAGGTTCAAAGCAACCGGTCTGTCAATACTCTTAATTGTGTTTCTCTTCCGTTATCTCTCTCCTCTCTCATTAACATTTTGAACGTTTCTCCATTGTCTCCCTTATCTCTCTCATCAGTATCAATCTTCTGCTAACTTGGTTTGTCGTCACACCCCCATCCTTCAAAGGATTTTTACTGGGGTAAAAATCATGGGCATGAATACATTATTAGATACACATTAATATACATGGTCATCAGCTATTCGGCTAATACAGAGAACTTTAAGTTTTCAACACCTTGACAGACAGTCAGCAATCACATTTTTCATTCCTTTTATATGTTTTACTTTAATATCCTCTAAGACCAGGCTCCAACTTAGCAACCTTTTGTTTTTATCCTTCATAGTGGCCAAAAACAATAATGGGTTGTGATCAGTGTAAATTCTCAGTGGTTTCCGTCCGGGACCTAAATAACAAAGGTCGTCCCACACAAACTTAGCATTCTTTGGCAAGAACTTAGTAAGAGGGAGGGTAATATCTGCAAAGTTTTTGCAAAACTTCCAATAGTACCCCACCATCCCCAAGAACCTTCTCAGGGCTCTCTTGTCTGTCGGGGTGGGGACTTCAGAGATAGCCCGCACCTTAGCCTGCATTGGTGCCAGCTGCCCCTGTCTTACCACAAATCCCAGATAAGTGATCTTTCCATGGCCGAATTCACTTTTTGTGAGGTTCACTGTCAGGCTGACTTCAAACAGCTTTTTAAACAGCTCCTCTACTGCCACAATGTGCCCCTCCCATGTGTCACTCCAGACCACTAAATCGCCAATATACGCTTCTGCGTTCTTTAGCCCTTTGTCACTGAATTAATCATCCTATAGGGATGTTGCTCACTAGGCTGACCTGATGTGACAACAACACCATGTCCCGGCTCTTTGCATCGCCTCGGGACATCCGGACATACATGTGCGTACCGGTTAATTAGCTTTATCATCGGCTCACTCTGTTCAGGGGTTAAGTGAGAGAACTCATCAGCAAAGTTGGCCAAAACAATAGAGTTCTCCCATCTGGTCAGCACCACACTTATCTTTTCAAAATGGGGTTTTCTCCTTATCAGGTGGCACCCTAGCCTTATTAATTTTCGTGATAACACCGACTAGGTCTGCTCGCCTATCGTGGCAAGCTGTTAGCATATCAATAGCCTGTAACTGTGTTAGCTCACGTCTACAATAGTCAATAGCATCCTTCCTCCTGTGCCGCCAGTAAAACTCTTTCATGATTCTGTGGACCGTCTTCCTCACCCCAAAATGTCCACCGAGGGGTATCTTGTGGGCCAGGTTAAAAACCTCATCCCCGTAAATTTTCGGCACTATCACCCCCTATTCCTCATCTGCGGGCACGGTACTTGGTCTCCATTTCCTCCTTAGTACTCCTTCCTTCACATAATAGCCCACTGGCTCCCTTTTTAATTCTGCTTCGGAGAGAGCCATCTCCGCCAAGACCATTAGCTCCCCGTCTCGTTCCTGTGCCTGTATAAAGTCCTTCCTTGCTAATAAGTCTACCTCAACTCCCTCATTTCCTTCCGTTTTACTCTGCTCCTTCTTTTCACTTTCTAACCCCTCCTGATACAAGGCTGGTAAAAACGTCTCAGCTAAATTTATATTCACTTCAGCAGCCTTTCTGGACATGCGCCGAGTCACTGTGCAAATGGGATAAACCTGTGAGTCCATGGGCGGGGCCTCACTGCTGCCAGGCTGGCTTGTCAGTTTTACTGCTGAGAACACATTTCCGCCGGCGAGGTCATTACCGAGTAAGATCTCCACATCTTCCATTGGCAGTTTGGGCCTCACCCTGATCGTGACTGGTCCGGAGACCAAGTTGCTTTTTAGGTGTATCTGGTGCAAAGGTACTGCTGCAGTCCTTTTCCCAATGCCTTTTATCACCCTGACCTCCCCAGTCTGGGTCTCCGAACTAAAGTCTAACACACTTTTTGAGATCAAGGACTGACAAGCTCCAGTGTCTCTCCAGATCTGTACTGGAACCGGGTTTAACCCCTCCTTCACCGACACCAATCCGGCCGAGATAAACTTCTCGCGCCCTTTCTGAACTTTATCAGACCTCTCCTCCCCTAGCGGTTTGTTTGTCAGCTCAATACAGCCAGTCGGAACCGTTTTTCCTTTCCCCGTCTCCTTCTTTGGGGCAAAGCACCTGGACGCAAGGTGTCTGGCTTTCCCACAATTATAGCATACGCCCCCAGGAGACTTCCTACCAAACTGCTCTCAGTCTTCCTTATCCTTCTCACTAGTCCCCGGCTTACTTTCTGACTTTTCTGGTGGACTGTAACCGCCCTCTTGACTACCCTTCTGGTAGCTTTTACTCGGGGTAAACTTCGCTTTGTGCGTTAACGCGTATTCATCCCCTAACTTAGCAGTTGTGGCTAAGGTTTCTGCCTGTCTCTCATCTAGGTAGGGCCTCATACCTTCAGGGACACGACTTTTAAACTGCTCTATCAGTATTAGCTGTAGCAGTCTGTCATAATCCCCATTGACCCCTTTCGAGGCACAACAACGCTCACAATACATCTGCATCTCACGGGCAAACTCTAAATATGTGCGGCCCCACTGCTTCCTCACATTCCGGAACCTCTGCCAGTATGCCTCCGGGACCAACTCATAAATCCTGAGTATCGCCTCTTTCACCACATCATACTTCTGGGCATCTTCTGCTGACAATGCCGAGTAAGCTTGCTGGGCTTTTCCTTTAAGTACGCTCTGAAGCAAAACAGCCCACTTATCCCTCGGCCATTCCTGACTTGCAGCAACATTTTCAAAATGTAGAAAGTACCGATCAACATAGGCCTCCTCAAATGGGGGAACCAACCTAACCTCCTGGGCCGCCCTGAACCCTCCACCTTGGTTCGGCATGGGCCCCTGCGCTAGCGTCATCCTTAACTTCTCCAGCTCAAATTCCCTTTCCCTCTGTTTCTCTCTCTCATGTCATTCTAACTGCCTGTCCCTCTCTTCTCATTCCAGCTGTTTTACCCAGAACTCGTGCTCGAGTCTCAATTTTTCAATCTGCAGCTGTGCTTCTCCACCAGGTTTGCTCATAGACACCATCTCCAGCTCCCCTTGGGGAAACACACCTTTAGATACATAATGCTCAATGATAGCTCTGTGCATCTCCACTCTCCTCATTGTCAACTTCCCCTTAAAAAAGATTCAACCGTTTGGCCACAGTTGCCAATTCTGATTTCCTGGCATCCTCTAATGCCTCCAAGGTTGGCACCTTTAGAAATTCCTCAATCTCCATTTCTGCTGTTTGCCCTTTCTTTCTTTCGGGAATTTTAACCCAATCAATTTACCCAGTCCCAAATTTGGCGTTCAAAATCCCAGACGAGTCCCCACTTATGTTACATACCCCGTAACTGGGTTGTCAAACCAGCAGAAATGGACCGCTTAGTTGGAGTCTGGTTTAACGGAACTAATAAAGTTTTATTAAAGAAATAAGTAACACAGTACTCCAATCGTAAGGATATAAATGCAACAGGTTAGCAATGATAGAACACACATGTACACAGAACTATGGTAATAGGAATCAAACAAGCTCTATCGCAGTCTAGGGGTAAAATGATCAGTCTCAAGTGACGCAGAGTTCAGTTCAGCTTAGTACAGCTCGCAGTAATCGCTGTTGTGCCGTTGGAGAGAGAGAGAGAGAGAGAGAGAGATAGAGATATTCAAATCTGATTCAGCAGAACTTTGATGTTCTTCGCAGTTAGCTCTTGGGCAGACCCTTTGTTATGTCTTGTGTGGTCATCGACTGTGACCCCTCCGCTCTGGATACAACCGTTCTTCCGCGGTGAACCTGGCACCCAGGCAAGGGCCTAGGAACACACACTAGGTTCCCGCTGATCGTACCCTTTCACCCTGTGCGTCTATGGTTGGTTCCCGCGACCAGACCTCCAAACACTCACCAACTTGTCGGGGCACAGCACTCTTCCAGGGCCTCGTTCTCATGATCTTGTGGTGTGTCATGCCTTAGTGAACCCGTTCTTTTTATCCCCCTGCTGGGGTATCGCCTGTCCACCAAACTTCAAACAGTTTAGGTTCAAAGCAACCGGTCTGACAATACTCTGAAATGTGTTTCTCTTCCGTTATCTCTCTCCTCTCTCATTAGCATTTTGAACACTTCTCCATTGTCTCCCTTATCTCTCTCATCAGTATCAATCTTCTGATAACTTGGTTTGTCGTCACAGAAGAATATGCTGACCAACACTAAACTAGGCGTGACAACCCGCCTCAGAGTACTGAAATGTTATGTTTATCCAGTTATGTTATATGGATCAGAATGTTGGACAATATCTAGGAATATGAGGAAATGAATTGAAGCAGCAGAGAGGTGGTTTTTGAGGAGGATGCAAAGAATATCAGGGATGAAACGAATATGTAACGAGGATGTCATGAACAGAGCAAACACAAAAAAGAAATAATGTATGAGATCATGAAAAGGCAACATAACTTCATCGGACATGTGATTAGGAAAGAGCAGTTAGAATGCACGGTAATTATGGGAAAGATTGAAGGGAAGAAAGCAAGAGGAACACAAAGACAAATGATAATGGAGACAGCAGCCAGAGAACTGGAAATGAATACCAATGAATTGATCCACTTGACCCGAAACAGGAGTGTGTGGGCCATGGCAGCCAAAGCTCAAACTGGGCATAGCACTTGATGATGATGATGATGTATATAAGATGAGATGTAGTCTATACTGAGGTGGATTCTATAGCTAAGCAGGATGGAGTGCTATGTATTTAACAATTTTTAATATTTCAGTAATATTGTAAATATATTGTTCGATTGAGCATTCTTTGTTTAAATAATTAATTACAGGTTATATACAAAAGTACGTGAATGGCATACATCATCACACACCACATGATATGTGTGTGCTTCACTTAAAATAAAAACGAATGTACATGAGTTATACCCTGGCTCCCTTGATTTCCTCTGGGTTTTTCACCCCCCTCCCCCTTTTCTTTCTCCCCGGACCTCCTGTCCCATGATCCTCTCATATCCCTTTTGCCAATCAACTGTCCAGCTCTTGGCTCCATCCCTCCCCCTCCTGTCGTCTCCTATCATTTCGGATCTCCCCCTCCCCCTCCCACTTTCAAATCTCTTACTAACTCTTCCTTCAGTTAGTCCTGACGAAGGGTCTCGGCCTGAAACGTCGACTGTACCTCTTCCTATAGATGCTGCCTGGCCTGCTGCGTTCATCAGCAACTTTTATATGTGTTGCTTGAAATTCCAGCATCTGCAAATTTCCTTGTGTTTGCGTTGTTTTCCTTTCAATTAGTTTTTTTATGTTTGGAGTTACAAAATGTAACAGTTGATCAGATTCTTTATTTATAAATATAGCATCCAAGATTATGAGGGGTACTGATAGGGTAAATGCAAACAAGCTTTTTCCACTGAGGATTGGTAAGACTAAAACAAGAGGTCACAGGTTAAAGGGGAAAGGTGAAAGGTTAAGGGGAACATGAGGATGGTGAGAGTGTGGAATGAGCTGTCAGCAGAAGTAGTGGGTGCAGGGTCGATTTCAATATTTAAGAACAGTTTCAATAAGTATCTGGATGGGAGGGATATGGAGAGTTGACTTGAATTGACTTTATTTCTTACATCCTCCACATACATGAGAAGTAAAAATATTTACGTTACATCTCCGTCTAAATGTGCAATGTGCAATCACAGTAATTTATAATAATTTATAATAAATAGAACAGTCAATTTAATGTCGAGTACACTCAAGTCAGTGAGAGTTCATCAGTCTGATGACCTGATAGAAGAAGCTGTCCCGGAGCCTGTTGGTCCTGGCTTTTATGCTGCAGTACTGTTTCCCGGATGGTAGCAGCTGGAATAGATTGTGGTTGGGGTGACTTGGGTCCCCAAAGATCCTACACAGCTGTCCTTGTAAATGTCCTGAATCATGGGAAGTTCACAACTACAGATACAGGTCGATAGGACTAGGAAGAATAATTGGCTTTGCATAGACTAGATGGGCTGAAAGTCTTGTTTCTGTGCTGTAGATTCTATGACTCTGACAACCTTCACCTTAATCTTACTTCTTACAATCTGATAGCCCAGTGGCTACTAGTTTCGACACAAACTGATAATCCAATGTAGTTGGGGTGTATTGGGTGTCTAGGGAGGGGTAGCACCTCTGATGGGGGGACTTGCCATGCCCTTTTTCAGGGCAGCTCATCCACCTTTGGTCCCCACCTGGCGCTCAGCTCTCACCTGTGGCTCCAAGTAGCTGTAGCATGCTAATTAGCACGCACGGTAAACCGTCTTAGCAGACGGGCCAAACCAGGTGAAGGTAGCCGATGGGTCTTCAACCCTCGTTGAGTTAGGGGATCTGCCTATCCCAGCGTATGAAGTCTGGCCCTGGCAAATTGAGTGGAGGAGACCGATTCATGGTCCAACGGTCAAGAAGGCAGGCCCAGCAGGCGTTGTGGAGCGCTAAGAGCACGACAAGGCACTTAGACGTCCTGGTCATCCACTGCAAGAGGTGGTGATCTCACCCAGCAGAAGGCAAAGGCAAACCACTGCTGTCACCTGCCACCAACATGATTTCCCAATATGTCAGAGTGGCGTGGAGGGAAATCGTCCGCCAAATGGAAATTCCAGATGCGACCTAACGACGACGAATGTAGTGTTATAGAGTGCTGCATAGTTCAGTCCCTCAAGATAAGGTACGTATTATGCTGAGAAAGAGTTGTTTGTTCAGCACATCTCAGAGTGACCTGCTGTTGTGAATGACAATTCCCCCTGAAGCAACTCTCTCCCAACAACAGATACACTAATCACCGGACTGATCAGGCACTCTGCAACCACAAATGGGCACTTACCATCAATATCATAAAGCTCAATGATAAAATGCTGCTTTAAAGTCTACTCAGTAATACCACAAGAAAAGCCGTCCCCACCATTGAGCATATTAATCTGCCACCATCAGGAAGGAGGTTCAGGAGCCTCAGAATCCATACCACCAGGGTCAGGGACAGGTCCTGCACCTAATGAATCTCAGGATAGTAGAATGTGACAAACATGTAGTTTGATACTAAATTTACTTTGAGCATTGAACACTGCCTGTTATTTATTACCCTACAATCATCAGGAGCTTGAACCAGTGTGGTTCAGTGTACTTCACTCACCTCAGCACTGAACTGATTCCACAAACTAGGGACTCATTTTCAAAGACTCTACAATTCTTGTTCTCAATACTATTTATTTACTTATTTGTTTATTATTATTGCTGTTGTTGTATTTTAATTTATTTCTCAACTCAAGCAGGTAAAACCAAGTAAACTCATTTCTCAATTGTTAGAAACTTCCAAGCTATTCTAATGGTATTTAGTATTGAGGCTTTCTGAAGATTTTCATAGATATTACTGTGTAAGCCTGATTGTTTAATGCCATTGATTAGTAACTTTGGGATGATATCAGTTATAGATATTACTGCCTTGTTCATGTTCAATAATCTTTCAATTTCCTCTTTTAAAACAGCATATTTCTGCTGTTTTCCCCTTATTGATGCCTGTACATTATGTGTGTTTCGAATGGCTATATCTATCAAATACATTGTTCTTGCTAGTTTATCTTGTAGTGCTATATTTAGATGGTTATTATTGATTGTCCTTTCTGTCATAATGGATTGAACATAATGTGATTTATAGGATTCTGACCCTAAAACTGGACCAGGCTTCTAAGATATGGTGTTTTTTATGAATTTATATTAGAAAGCAAGATTTTGGGGAATGATGTTTGCCACTTGATTGTGCTTGTGTCAGTAATCAGACAGAGTTAAACTGCTACAGGATCCTGTAATGTGTTAGATTGTTTCTGGTTTCTCTTGGCATTTTCTGCATTTATCATATTGAATCTGTTGATCTTTTATTTTGTATTTTTGATAATATTTGTGTTAACCATCTGGTTCTGTATTGCCACAGGGAACCCCTCTGTTTCCAAGAAGAAATGATAATAATAATAATTATTATTATTTGTTTTTTTGTATTTGTACAGTTTGTCATCTTTAGCACATTGGTTGTTTACCAGTCTTTGTATACAGCTTTTCATTGATTCTATTGTAATTTTTGTTCTACCATGAATGCCCACAAGAAAATTAGTCTCAGGGTAGTATATGGTGACATTTGTGTACTTTGATAATAAATTTACTTTGAACTTCAGGAACGAGAATACCAGAGTTATGGAATTATAGAAAGAAAAATTTGAAGAATTTAATCCAAAGAAGTATGCGGGTTCCCTACTAACTGTCTTAGTGGAGGTGGAACTAGTACACACAGGATGTTCTAATTTTTGTGAACAGCATGGCTCAAGAACAAATCTAATTTAAAAACCATGGACTTCCCACAATTCCAGGGATAGTTATTCCAAGGCCTCCTTGCATCTGAGGGAAAATGCAGTGAGGGACCCTTCCAAACACCATGGCGATCAATGGCATTCAAAGCATCTTCAGACACTCCTTCATGTTGCTTGGGTTACAGTGAGAAATAAATCCAAAAACAGACTTTTCATCCCATCAATCCATGATAGCCAACTCTCCATGCATACATATCCCATTTCTCAGCATTTGGTCCATAGCCCTCTAAGCCTTTGTCATTTGGACAAATCCAGATAGCTTTTAAAAGTTGTGAGCATCTCTGCATCCACCATTGTCTTACGTGATTCCAACCAATCTCTGGGTGAAAAAAAGATTCTTCCTCACATCCTCTCTAAACCTACTTCTTAACCTTAAATTCCTGCTCCTTAGTTTTAGTCACCTTCCCTAAGGAGAAATGTTTCCAATATCTACTCTATGTATTGAGTGATGAATCTGTGGAATTCATTGCCACAAACGGCTGTGGAGATCAAGCATATTTAAAGCGGAAGTTGGTAGGTGCTTGGTTAGGCAGGGTGTCGAAAGTTACAGGGAGAATGATGTTGAGAGGGGTAGTAAATCAGCCATGATAAATGGTGGAGTAGACTTGATGGGCTGAGTGGCCTAATTCTGCTCCTATGTGTTATGGTCTTAGACCCTACACCCCATAATTTAGACTACCTCCTGTGCTCCAATGAAACAAATCAACTAATCCACTCTCTCCTCACGCATGTAATGCCCATTCTCAGGCATTGCCAATCTTCCCTGCAGTCTTTCCACTGAGATCATATCCTCCTGATACTGTTGAATGTTAGGGGGTTATGTGAATATAGCAGATATTAATTCAGTCAAGAACCAGTCTTCAGTTCTTAATGTAAATTGTAAGCAATAAATTGAAGTTAAAAGCACAGACCTCCAGTCTGTGAAGTACAAGAGAAATAGTTTGCCAAGTGATGACCATGGGTCATGTTTGCACATGTATTAGCCAAACGTTAAGACAATTGGGTTTTGTTAATTTCCTTGCATCAGCAGTGGGTTTAAGGAATTTGCACCATTGTAACTTAGTGAACAGTGTATAGGTTCAGGGAAGTTTGCAATCGGTTTGTTCCAGCCAAGGTATATTTGAACACTCAGAGGTGTCACCCACTGTAGAGGTGCAATGCAAAGAAAGCATTGTTGACCCAAAGTATTGGAGTAAACAATGGCATTGTAACTATTGAAACTGTATTGAATCACCTATTGATCTTAAGGGGTGGCTGGGTGGAGATCTGTCTCTACCAAAGGAGGTGTAAGGCACTCCTTCCCTCCACTAGCCTGCAGGTGTAGGTGAGCAAGGAGTAGCATCTGCTTAGACCCCCAATCAGGGTCTCGTGAAGCCATGGGAGCAGGTGGTAGATGGCCGTATGAGCATCTGTGTATATCACAAGTCCTGGTTATGCAACTACTGACGCCATGCAGACAACCTCTGAAGGGTATTGATAATGGCTGGGTTTACACGTCATGTAAAGTCATCTCCCAGAAGAAGACAAAAGCAAACCATTTCTGTAGAAAAAATTGCCAAGAACAATTGTGGTCATGGAAAGACCATGATTGCCCACATCATACGACACGGAAATTAATGAGCCAACACATGAACGGTATTTTTGGGTTTGGGGACTTTATGTAGAAGCTGTTCAGAAGAACGCCTACTTGTTGTGATGAATAAAGACTTCTATATCACCAGCTCCAGAGTCTCTCTGGTGACTTTGATCCCAGTTACAATTTGGAAGACCTGCACTGTATTCAATACCCTAGCTGCAGCCTAGGTAATGGTGTATATGTACCCTAAAATCATGGTGGTGGGAGTCAGAGGTTGACAGAGGTGGGTATCTTTTCAGAGTGGAAACCCATGACCAGAGCTGTGCAAATGGGATCCATGTTGTATAACACAGAACAAACTTTTAACTTCTACCAAGATCAGCCTAACCCTTCCCGCCCACATATCCCTCTATTTTTCTTTCATCTATGTGTCTGTCTAAGAGTTTCAGGGATCATGAGGGAGTTATAAATCTCAAGGCAGGAGATTGCTTGGGTTAATAAGCAGGAGAAAAAAAAGAAGCAAGGTTTAAGTGGAGCAGCCATTGTGGGAGTGCCCATTGTTGGAGCGGGCCAGTGTTAGAGTGGTCAGGCTTTGGCTCAACGGGCTTAGATGAGAACAAGTGCAGGCTGGAACTTAAGCTTGAGAACTTAGAGGCATAACAAGTGTAGGCAGGATGGTAGGTCAGGCAGTGGAATGCTCCTCCAGTGAGATGTGGGTTTTCAGGTTACCTGACAGTCTCCCTGATGACTACATCTGCAGGAAATACACCCGAGCTCAACCCAAGGACTGATAAGGTCAAAGAACTAGAGCTGAAGCTGCATGCAATCAGGACCATCCCAAAGGCAGAAAACTTCACAGGTGAGTTATTTACTGAGGTGGTCACATCCAGAGTGCAATCTTCAGATCGTAGATGGGCGAAATAGGGGGAGTAAACAGTCAGTGCAGGAGTCCCCTGTGGCCATTCCTCTCAGCAACAGGCATGCCCATTTGGATACTGCCGAGGGGGTGGTAGGGTTTGACCTACCTGGGCACAGCAGCAGCTAACAGGCCAGTGGCACTGTGGCCAGCTCGGAGGCTCAACAGGGAAGAGTAAAGTCAAGAAGTTCAATAGTGATAGGAGACTTCATAGTTAGGGGGATGGACAGGAGAATCTGTGGCTACAAATCAGACAACAGGAAGGTGTGTTACCTCCCAGGTACTAAGGTCAAGGATGTCCCAGAGCAGCAGCAAAATATTCTCAAGAGGGAAGGTGAGCAGCCAGAGGAGATGGTGTACATTGGGACCAATGACATAGGGAGAAAAGGGGAAGAGGTCCTATGCAGTGAGTATAGGGAGTTAGGGAAGAGGCTGAAGAGCAGGATCTCCAAGGTAGTAATCTCTAGATTACTGCCAGTACCACGTGCTAGTCAGAATAGGAATAGGATGACAGTACAGATGAATGAGTGGCCAAGGATCTGGTGCACGGGGCAGGGTTTCAGATTTCTGGATCACTGGGATTTCTTCTGGAGAAACCTGTACAAAAAAGATGGATTAAAGGGGACCAGCATCCTTGCAGGCTGTTGGGAGGGATGAAACTAATTTGGCAGGGGCATGAGAACTGGAGTGATAGGCTGTGGATAGGGAAATTGGCATACAAGCTGATGCAGCGTGTAGTGAGGCTGCGAGGCAGACAATAGGGCAAGTTGCAGTAAGTGAGATGAGGTGAAGTGTAACATAGAACATAGAACATAGAATAGTACAGCACATTACAGGCCCTTCGGCCCACAAGGCTGTGCCGACCCTCAAACCCTGCCTCCCATATAACCCCCACCTTAAATTCCTCCATATACCTGTCTAGTAGTCTGTTAAACTTCACTAGTGTATCTGCCTCCACCACTGACTCAGGCAGTGCATTCCACGCACCAACCACTCTCTGAGTGAAAAAACCTTCCCCTAATATCCACCCTGAACTTCCCACCCCTTACCTTAAAGCCATGTCCTCTTGTATTGAGCAGTGGTGCCCTGGGGAAGAGGCACTCTATCTATTCCTCTTATTATCTTTTACACCTCTATCATGTCTCTTCTCATCCTCCTTCTCTCCAAAGAGTAAAGCCCTAGCTCCCTTAATCTCTGATCATAATGCATACTCTCTAAACCAGGCAGCATCCTGGTAAATCTCCTCTGGACCCTTTCCAATGCTTCCACATCCTTCCTATAGTGAGGAGACCAGAACTGGACACAGTACTCCAAGTGTGGCCTAACCAGAGTTTTATAGAGCTGCATCATTACATTGTGACCCTTAAACTCTATCCCTCGACTTACGAAAGCTAACACCCCATAAGCTTTCTTAACTACCCTATCCACCTGTGAGGCAACTTTCAGGGATCTGTGGACATGTACCCCCAGATCCCTCTGCTCCTCCACACTACCAAGTGTCCTGCCATTTACTTTGTACTCTGCCTTGGAGTTCGTCCTTCCAAAGTGTACCACCTCACACTTCTCCAGGTTGAACTCCATCTGCCACTTCTCAGCCCACTTCTGCATCCTATCAATGCCTCTCTGCAATCTTCGACAATCATCTACACTATCTACAACACCACCAACCTTTGTGTCATCTGCAAACTTGCCAACCCACCCTTCTACCCCCACATCCAGGTCGTTAATAAAAATCACGAAAAGTAGAGGTCCCAGAACAGATCTTTGTGGGACACCACTAGTGACAATCCTCCAATACGAATGTACTCCCTCCACCACCACCCTCTGCCTTCTGCAGGCCAACCAATTCTGAATCCACCTGGCCAAACTTCCCTGGATCCCATGCCTTCTGACTTTCTGAATAAGCCTACCATGTGGAACCTTGTCAAATGCCTTACTAAAATCCATATAGATCACATCCACTGCACTACCCTCATCTATATGCCTGGTCACCTCCTCAAAGAACTCTATCAGGCTTGTTAGACACGATCTGCCCTTCACAAAGCCATGCTGACTGTCCCTGATCAGACCATGATTCTCTAAATGCCCAATGCCCTATCTCTAAGGATCTTTTCCAACAGCTTTCCCACCACAGATGTAAGGCTCGCTGGTCTATAATCACCCGGACTATCCCTACTACCTTTTTTGAACAAGGGGACAACATTTGCTTCCCTCCAATCTCTGGTACCATTCCCGTGGACAACTTCAGGGCACAATGAAAAAGGATGATGAATACAGGACTGAAGGCGTTATATTTGAATGCACACAGTGTATGGATTAAGGTAGATCATCTTGTAGCACAGTGAAAGATTGGCAAGTGTGATACTGTTGTCATCACTGAGTCGTGGCTGAAAGAAGATTATAATTTGGAGCTGAATGTCCAAGGATACACATTATATCAAAAGGACAGGTAGGTAGGAAGAGAGGGTGAGGCACCTCTGTTGGTAAAAATGAAATCAAATCCTTAGAAAGAGGGGATATAGGATCCAATGTACAATCCTTGTGGGTAAAGTTGAGAAACTGCAAGGGTCAACTGACCCTGATGGGAGTTATACACAGACCTCCAAATGGTAGCTAGGACTTGGAATATAAGTTTCAAATTGAAATAGAAAAGACATGTAATAAGGGCAATGTTACAATAGCCATGGGGGTTTTCAGTATGCAGGTAGATTAGGAAAATCAGGTTGGTGCTGGATCCCAAGAGAGGGAATTTGTAGAGTGCCTACAAGATAGCTTTTTAGAACAGCTTGTGGTTGAGCCTACTAGGGGAACAGCAATTCCGGATTGCATATTGTGTAATGAACCTGATTTGATTAGGGAGCTTAAGGTAAAGGAGCTTTTGAGAGTCAGTGATCATAATATGACAGAATTTGCTCTGCAGTTTGAGAGGGAAAAGATGAAGTCAGATTTATCAATATTACAGTGGAGTAAAGGGAATTACGAGGGCATGAGAAAGGAGCTGGCCAAAGTTGATCAGAGGGGGACTCTAGCAAGGATGATGGCAGAGCAGCAATATCTGGAACTTCTGGGGAGAAATTGGAAGGCATGCAATAGATACGTCCCAAAAATGAAGAAGTATTCTTAAGGGAGGATGAGGCAACCGCGGCTGACAAGGGAAGTCAAAGAAAGCATTAAGTCAAGAGAGAGGGCATATAATATAACAGAAATTAATCAGATTGTCAGAAAGGGCAGGCAGGTGGTGGGACTTAGTTGCAGCCAACAGGCTGAGTATCAAATCATTAGGGATGCAGAATCAGAAAGGACAGCAAATATAGTACTCAAGGTGTTATACCTAAATGCGCGTAGTATAAGAAATAAGGTGGATGATCTTACAGATCGCCAGGTATCATGTTATGGCCATCACTGAATCATGGCTGAAAGATGGTTGTAGTTGGGAATTGAATGTCCAAGGTTACATGTTGTATCGGAGGGATAGGAAGGTAGGCAGAGGGGGTAGTGTGCCTCTACTGGTAAAGAATGGCGTCAAATCAGTAGAAAGATGTGACATGGGATTGGAAGATGTTGAATCCTTGTGGGTTGGGTTAAGAAACTGCAAGGGTAAAAGGACATTAATGGCAGTTATATACAGGCCTCCCAACAGTGTCTGGGAGGTGGACCACAGGTTACAACAGGAAATAGAAAAGGCATGTCAAAAGGGCAATGTTATGGTAGTCATGGGAGGTTTTAACATACAGGTCAAATGGGAAAATCAGGTTGGTAATGGATCTCAAGAGAATGAGTTTGTTGATTGCCTAAGAGATAGCTTTTTAGAGCAGTTTGTGGTTGAGCCTACTAGGGGAATCAGCTATACTGGATTGGGTATAAACGTAATGAACCCATGTGATTAGGGAGCTTAAAGTAAAAGAACCCTTAGGAACCAGTGATCACAATATGATTGTGTTCAACTTGAATTTGACAAGGAGAAAGTAAAGTCTGATGTAGCAGTATTTCAGTGGAGTGAGGGAAATTACAGTGGTATGAGAGAGGAGCTGGCCAAAGTATATTGGGATGAGCTGCTGGCAGGAATGTCAGCAAAGCAGGAATGGCATGTGTTTCTGGGGGAAATGAGGAAGGTGCAGGACATGTGTATTCCAAAAATGAAGAAATACTCAAATGGTAAAATAGTACAACCGTGGCTGACGAGGAAAGTCAAAGCCATTGTAAAAACAAGAGAAAGGGCATACAATAAAGCAAAAATTAGTGGGAAGATAGAGGATTGGGAAGTTTTAAAAAAACTACAGAGAGCAACTAAAAAAATCATTAGAAGGGAAAAGATGAAATATGAAAGCAAGCTAGCAAATAATATCAAAGTAAATGTTTTTTCAAGTATGTGAAAAATAAAAGAGAAATGAGAGTATATACAGGACCGCTAGAAAATGAGGCAGGAGAAATAATAACAGGGGACGCGGAAATAGCATATGAACTAAATGAGTATTTTGCATCAGTCGGCACTGTGGAAGCCACTGGCTGTATGCCAGATGTTGAAGGGTGTGAAGGAAGAGAAGTGGGTACAGTTACTATTACAAGAGAGGATGTGCTAAAAAAGCTGAAAGAGCTAAAGGCACATAAGTCACCCGGACCAGAGGGATTGCACCCTTGGGTTCTGAAAGAGGTAGCGTTAGAGATTGTGGTGGCATTAGAAATGATCTTTCAAACATCATTAGACTCTGGCATAGTGCCAGAGGTCTGGAAAATTGCAAGTGCCACTCCACTCTTTAAGAAAGGAGGAAAGTAGCAGAAAGGAAATTAAAAGTTAGCCTGACCTCAGTGGTTGGGAAGATGTTGGAGTCAATTGTTAAGGATGAGGTGATGGAGTACTTGGTGACACAGGACAAGATAGTATAAAGTCAGCATGGTTTCCTTCAGGGAAAATCTTGCCTGATGAACCTGTTGGAATTCTTTGAGGAGACTGAAAGCAGGACAGATAGAGGGGATGCAGTGTATTTGGACTTTCAGAAGGCCTTTGACAAGGTGCCACACATAACCAAGTTAAGTATTACAGGAAAGTTACTAACATGGTTAGAACATTGACTGATTGGTAGGAAGCGAGTAGGAATAAAAGGATCCTTTTCTGGTTGGCTGCCAGTGACCAGTGGTGTTCTGCAGGGGTCGGTGTTGGGACCACTTCTTTTTATGCTGTATATAAATAATTTAGATAATGGAATAGATGGCTTTGTTGCCAAGTTTGCAGATGATATGGAGATTGGTGAAGGGGCAGGTAGTGCTGAGGAAATAGGTAGGATGCAGAAGGCCTTAGACAGATTAGGAGAAAGGCAAGAAAGTGGCAAATGAAATACAATGTTGGAAAATGCATGGTCATGCACTTTGGTAGAAGAAATAAACGTGTGGGCTATTTTCTAAATGGGGAGAAAATCCAGGAATCTGAGATGCAGAGGGACTTGGTTCAATTTCTGTTGTCGTCTGTAAGGAATTGCACATTGCTTTATGGACAATCAATCTATGTATATTTATTGTGTTTTTTGTGTTCTTTATCTTATTGTGTTTTCTGTGCTGCATTGGATCTGGATTAACAATTATTTTGCAAACGAAAGAAAATCTGCAGATGATGGAAATCCATGCAACACACACAAAATGTTGGACGAACTCAGCAGCTCAGACAGCAGGAAAAGAGTACAGTCGATGTTTCAGCCGAGACCCTTCAGAAGGGTCTGTACTTTTTCCATAGATGCTGCCTGGCCTGCTGAGTTCCTCCAGCATTCTGTGTGTGTTGTTAACAATTATTTTGTTTTCCTTTACCCTTGCAATCTGGAAATGATATTAAACAATGTTGAATCTTGAACATTCTCCCCATGACCACGTGGGTTTCCTCTGAGTGCTCTGTTTTCCTCCCACATTCCAATGACGTACTGTTTGGGTTAGGGTTGGTAATTTGTCGGTACACTATGCTGGTGCTGGAAGCGTGCCACCACTTGTGGGCTGCCCTCAGCACAATCCTGGGACTGTGTTGGTCATTGACACGACACAAACAATGCACTTCACGCCGTCTGTTTACATGTTTCCATGTACATGTGACAAATGAAGCTAATTTGTTTACTTTTTTATTATTTGCACAGGTTGTCATCCTTTACACAGTAGTTGTCGGTCTTTGCTCATCTATTGTATTTCTTTATTTAAAAAGCTCACGAGAAAATGAATCTCAAGGTTATGAAATATGGTGACATATGAGTACAAATTACAATTTGTATTTTATACATTCAAAGTGTAAATTTACTTTGAACTTTGTTGCTTTTGGTCCTAGTAGTAGTTCTTATTCCCCTTTTTCGGAATAATTGCCCTTCTTTGCTGTCTGAAGGAGGTGAGAGCAGGTTATTGACAGATTGATGAAGGCAAATGCACAACGCAACCATGTTGAGCAGCGATGTTAACGCCAAGGGTTTTCCGAGAGAAGAGGCGACAAATCCAGCGACTCCCCCTTTCAATGGGCGTGAGAGCCAAGGCACTGACTTCACATGGAGCTCTTACCTTGCGGTGTGAACTGGGCATTGAGAAGGGAAACGGCGCTTTGTCTGATATTCTGAGAATGAGGATACTTTGAAGTGGGCAGAGTCAATTTTCACACTGCTATCAAGAAGTTGGTTAAAGCTCTTCTGTGAACTTTTGAAAGTACAATTGGTGTAAAGTGCTAGTCCCTTGACACAATGGGAAACCTTGAGCGTAATAAAGCAGCTAATCGACTCCTGTATTAAGAGGGCAGGCAATGGCCTAGGCTGTGGTGTTTCTGTGTGTTATTGATGGCGAGAGAGCCCAGGCTTCCTGCTGCTGCCTCCGGGTTTTGTGAATATGTTCACACTTTTGTACAATCTGTGAGCCATTGGAGATCAGGAGTCACAAAGGATTGAGGGACCACGAGTCATGTGAGCAATGAGGAAACAGGATCAGAAACAGGTTCAATATCACTGACGTGTCCTGAAATGTGTTTTACTGCAGTAGTACAGTACGGTAAAGAGAAAAAACAATAAATTACCATATATATAGACATACATTTAATAAGTAGAACAAATTAATGAGGTAGTGTTTGTGTGTGGGTTCAATGTCCATTTCGAAATCTGATGACAGAAGGGAAGAGGCTGTTGCTCGAACATTAAGTGTGTGCATTCAGGGCAGAAAATGAACCTAGGCATTGCCCACTGCCTACCTGCTACCATGTCTAGATAGCTTCTCCGCTTCTCCATTCTGATCAAGGGTCCCAGGTCCGAAACATTCCTCTCCATAGATACTGCCTGGCCTGCTGAGTTCCTCCAGAATTTTGTGTGTGTTACTCTGGATTTCCCAGCATTCACAGGATTTCTTGTGTTTAATGTTAATTGTTTCTCTTTCAGAAGCAATTTTCCATTGGTCCCGTAACCTTGCTGTACTTGGGCACACAAACACCCAACTTGACTGAACTCGTTGGGATTTACCACACCTTTTCTTTTACAGTCAGAAGCAGGCCCTTTCCACCAAGCTGTCAGTGTTAAAGATTAAAGATTAGCTTTATTTATCTCATGTACTATACATCAGAACACAGCGTCGTTTGTGTCAAATCAAATCAGCCAGGATGTGCTGGGGGTAGCCCGCAAGTGTCACCACTCTTCCAGCACCAACGTAGCGTACCCACAACTCACTAACCCTAACGTGAACGTCTTTGGACTGTGGGAGGAAACCAGAGCACTTGGAGGAAACCCACATGGTCACGGGGAGAACGTACTAACTGCTCACAGACGGTGGTGGCAGCAGCAGCTTGTTTCATATACCCACGCCCACTCTGTGAAAAATCTGACCCCCAGGTCTTTTCCCTCTTATGCTAAACCTTTGTCCGTTAACTTTAGACTCCCCTACCCCAGGAAAAATACTGTGATCATATATTTTACCTTCTCTATGCCATTTGTAAAGTTATAAATCTCTGTAAGGTCACTCCTTTGCTGCAGGGAAACCATGTCCTCATACATTCATTCTCTCCTCGTAACTCAAGCCCACTCAGTCCTGGTAACATCCCTATGAATGAATGGCATTCATGGGCATCAGAGTAGCATTGGATGGCATTCACGGGCATCAGAGTAGCACAGCTGTTACTGTGATGTGCTCAGCAGCAGAGATCTGGCTTCAGTTTCCAATGCTATCGGTAAGGATTTTGTACGCTATTCCCATCACCAGCACCAGCTGGGTCCTCTGGGTGCTCCGGTTTCCTCACGCATGACAAAGACATATGGATTAGGGTTAGTGAGCTGTGGGTGTTGGAATATGGACCAACGTTAACAGGATATCCTCAGACTGTGTTGGTTGTTGATGCAAACTGCACATTTTGCTGTGTGTTTTGAGGTTTCGAGGTACATGTGACTTTTCTGCGCCCTCTCCAGTTCGCTTCCTCTAAACTGGTGACTATGTTGGAGTGGGGAATGTAGTCTGAATGAGATTTTCTTTTACATCACAAGTATTTAAAGGGCAGTAGATACATTTTTAAAATCATAAAGACAAGAGATTCTGCAGATGCTGGAAATATGGAGCAACACACACAAAATGCTGGAGGAACTCAGCAGGTCAGGCAGCATCTGTGGAAATGAATACAGAGTCAACACTTCAGCCGGACCATCCATCAGGACTGGACAGGAAGGGGGAAGACGCCAGAATAAAAATGTGGGGATAACGGAAGGTGGATCGCTGGAAGGTGATAGGTGAAGACAGGTGGGTGGGAAAGGTAAAGGGCTGGAGAAGAAGGAATCTGACAGGAGAGGAGAGTGGACCATGGGAGAAAGGGAAGGAGGGGGACACGAGGGAGAGGTGAGAAGAGGTAAGAGACTAGTGTGGGGAATAGCAGAAGGAGGAAGAAGGAAGGAGAAATCTATGTTCATGTCGTCAGGTTGGAGGCTCCCTAGATGGAATATAAGTTGCTGCTCCTCCACCCTGAGAGTGGCCTTCGATTTTTAAATGATCAAGCCGATGGGGGAACAGGCACAGAAGAGGAGTTGTGGCCTACAGTAAGTCAATCATGATTTTATTGGAAGACAGGACAGGTTTGAAGGGCCAAATGGCCTATTCAGGCTCCAATATTCTTCTGTGTTTCCAATGTTCTTAATTAAACATACAACAGACCTTACATTGGGAAAGATGCTTTTCAGGTGCAGTCTATTAGCATCAGCCACAAATCACGAAAGACAGAAAATACCCTCTCTCATTCCAGGGTGACAACGGCTTTATCATTTCATTTAGTAAATTCTACCATTCATCTCATGTTATTTCCCACTTTCCAGTCTCCCATATTTTACAGTTCACAATTGCCCTCAAAATATTCAAAGAACGTCCTGAATGAAGGTGTTAATTGTTAGTTTACAGTTGGTAGTTCTGAGCACCAAAATTTGGTGTTAAGTTACACAAATCAAAGTTGATGGTGGACGCAGCAGGCCAGGCAGCATCTCTAGGAAGAGGTTGATGTGTGTTGCTTGAATTTCCAGCATCTGCAGAATTCCTGTTATTTGGTGTTAAGTTGTATGGTTTGGGAGATGTTGTTTCTCTCACACACAAGATGAAGTTTACAATTCAGAGTGGGTTTTGATTGGAATTAGCACAAGGCTGTGATTCACACTGCCTCATCAGAGACCAAATTGACTACTTGGCGCGATAGAGTGGCCTGCTGAATGAAACCCAGGTGTGGAATAAACGTGGGACTGGGGAGGAGGAGCAGGAGGATGCTAATTTACTGATCAGAGTGTGTTTGTGATCTTTGGTCTGCTAAGCCAACAGGAGGAACTATCTGATCACTAGTTCACATCAGAAGTCTTGAGAATCTGCACGTTATTTTCCAGAGGCTTGCTTTAATATCCCCTCAAATGTGGGCACCTCCAACTATGCTGTACTTCTTCAGCTCCAATCTGCTAAGTAAATTTGCTGACGACACTACACTCCTTTTCCCAATCTCAAATAATAATGAGGCAGCCTACAGAGAGAAAGTCATCACCCTGACACAGAAAACAACCTCTCCCTCAATGTTGCAAAAACAAAGGAGCTGGTTATAGATTACAGGAGGAATGGAGATGGCTTAACCCCTATTGACATCAATGGATCTGGGGTTGAGAGGGTGAACAGCTTTAAGTTCCTCGGCATAAACATCACCAAGGATCTCACGTGGTCTGTACATACCAGCTGTGTGGTGAAAAAAGCACAACAGTGACTCTTTCACCTCAGCTGGTTGAGGAAGTTTGGGATGGGCCCCAAAATCCTAAGAACTTTCTACAGGGGCACAATTGAGAGCATCCTGACTGGCTGCATCACTGCCTGGTATGGGAACTGTACTTCCCTCAATCACAAGACTCTACAGAGAGTGGTGTGGACAGCCCAGTGCATCTGTAGATGTGAACTTCCCACTATTCAGGACATTTTACAGAGACAGGTGTGTAAAAAAAGGCCCAAAGGATCACTGGGGACCTGAGTCACCCCAGCCACAAACTGTTCCAGCTGTTACCATCTGGGAAATGATACCACAGCATAAAAGCCAGGACTAACAGGCTCCAGGACAGCTTCCACCAGGCCATCAGACTAATTAATTCATGTTGATACAATTGTATTTCTATGCTATATTGACTGTCTTGTTGTACATACTATTTATTATAAATTACTATAATTTGCACATTGCACGTTTAGGCAGAGATGTTAAGTAAAGTTTTTTACTCCTCATGTATGCGAAGGATGTAAGAAATAAGGTCAATACAATTCAGGGCTGAGCTGGGAGTTTCAGACTGGAACTGGGATCAGTCTACATCTGCAGTAATAACCTCCCCAGTCAGAGGCAAGAGTGCTGTTTAGTGGGCAATGTAACTGTGAGGCCTTTATCTTTACTGTTAGGATAATTGTGGAGAAACTCACCTTGACATTATAAGAAGAGGTAACTGATGAACCACTTCATCCGCCAAAAGCAGAACTTCCGAGTAGTCAACTATTTTAACGCTGGTTCTCATTCCTGTTCCAATATGTTGATCCACGGCCTCCTCTCAGTTGAGCACTCATACGCCATCTGTCAAAAGTAACTTCCTGGTGACCAAACATTCCCATTTCCGTTACTTTTCTGACATTTCGGTCCATGGCCTCCTCTTGGTTGAGCACCTCTGCTTCATTTGTCAAAAGCAGAACTTCCTGGTGAGCAAACATTCTAATCCCCATTCCGAGCTGTTGGTCCATGGCCTCCTCCTGTGCCACCTTATATTCTGCCTGGGTACCCTCCAACTTGATGGCATAAATATTGATTTCTCCTTCCGGTTAAATAAATTCCCTCCCACTGCCTTCTATTTCTATTCCTCTTTCTGGCTTCTTACCTCTTCTCACCTACCTATTGCCTCCGCTGGGTCCCCTCCTCCTTCCCTTTCTCCCATGGTCCGCTCTCCTCTCCTATCAGATTCTTTCCTCTCCAGCCCTTGACCTTTCCAACTCAGCTGGCTTCACCTCTTAGCTATCCCCCTTCCCCACCTCCGACCTTTTTATTCTGGCATCTTCCCCCTTCCTTTCTAGTCCTGAAGAAAGGTCTCAGCCCAAAACGTTGAGTGTTTATTCATTCCCATAGGTGCTACATGACCTGCTGAGTTCCTCCAGCATTTTGTATGTCTCTGACTGTGAAGGCACCAGTGGGGAAGATGGAGGCCTGGTGTCTGCAAGTCCACTGGAGGCACAAGGCCCAGAAGCCTAGGGGTCTATGTGAGTGGGTGGGAGAGAGGGAGGAAAAGGGCTTGTCTTGTTTTCGTTTTGTAGAAATGCAATGTACAACAAGTTTCATGACATACTCCACTGATACTAAACTTGATTTTGGTTCCGTTTCTGGTGTTTCCTATTGTGGGGGTCAAAGTACAGAAGGCATAGCCTCAGGATAGAAGGAAGTCCCTTTAAAAGAAAGAGATGAGGAGGAATTTCTTTAGCCGAGAGCGGAGAATCTGTGGAATTTTCCACAGGTGGCAGTGGATGCCAAGTCATTTGGTGTACTTAAAGTGGAGGATGATGGTTTCTTAATTAGTCAGGCCATTAAATGTGGGAGAGGGATAATAAATCAGGCATGGTGGAATGGCAGAGCAGACTCGATGGGCCGAATGGCCTAATTCTGCTCCTATATCTTATGGTCTGAGTTAAGAAAAGCCATGTCTTGTCCTGTAACTAGACCTTGTTCTAGTCAGTCCAGCACAGTGTCCATAAGACCATAAGACTAGAAGACAAAGGAGCAGAAGTCGGCCAGTTGGCCCATCGAGTCTGCTCCGCCATTTTATCATGAGCTGATCCATTCTCCCATTTAGTCCCACTCCCCCGCCTTTTCACCATAACCTTTAATGTCCTGACTACTCAGATACCTATCAATCTCTGCCTTAAATACACCCAATGACTTGGCCTCCACTGCTGCCCGTGGCAACAAATTCCATAGATTCACCACCCTCTGGCTAAAAAAATTTCTTCGCATTTCTGTTCTGAATGGGCGCCCTTCAATCCTTAAATCACGCCCTCGTACTAGACTCCCCCATTACGGGAAACAACTTTCCCACATCCACTCTGTCCATGCCTTTCAACATCCGAAATGTTTTTATAAGGTCTCCCCTCATTCTTCGAAACTCCAAGGAATACAGTCCAAGAGCGGACAAACGCTCCTCATATGTTAACCCTCTCATTCCCGGAATCATTCTAGTGAATCTTCTCTGTACCCTCTCCAACGTCAGCACATCCTTTCTTAAATAAGGAGACCAAAACTGCCCACAGTACTCCAAGTGAGGTATCACCAGCGCCTTATAGAGCCTCAACATCACATCCCTGCTCCTATGCTCTTTTCCTCGAGAAATGAATGCCAACATGACATTCGCCTTCTTCACTACCGACTTATCCTGGAGGTTAACCTTAAGGGTATCCTGTACGAGGACTCCCAAGTCCCGTTGCATCTCAGAACTTTGAATTCTTTCCCCATTTAAATAATAGTCTGCCCGTTTATTACTTCTGCCAAAGTGCATAACCATACACTTCCCAACATTGTACTTCATTTGTCACTTCTCTGCCCATTCTTCCAATCTATCCAAGTCTCTCTGTAGTTTCTCTGTTTCCTCAGCACTACCGGCCCCTCCACCTATCTTCATATCATCAGCAAACTTAGCCACAAAGCCATCTATTCCTTGATGTACAATGTAAAAAGGATCGGCCCCAACACGGACCCCTGTGGAACACCACTGGTAACCGGCAGCCAACCAGAATAGGATCCCTTTATTCCCACTCTCTGTTTCCTGCCAATCAGCCAATGCTCTATCCATGTATGTAACTTTCCTGTAATTCCATGGGCTCTTATCTTGTTAAGTAGCCTCATGTGTGGCACCTTGTCAAAAGCCTTCTGAAAATCCAAATATACAACATCCACTGCATCTCCCTTGTCTAGCCTACTGGTAATTTCCTCAAAAAATTGTAATAGGTTTGTCAGGCAGGATTTTCCTTTAAGGAATCCATGCTGAGTTCTGCCTATCTTGTCATATGCCTCCAGGTACTCTGTAATCTCATCCTTGACAATTGACTCCAACAACTTCCCAACCACCGATGTCAAGCTAACAGGTCTATAATTTCCTTTTTGCTTCCTTGCCTCCTTCTTAAATAGCGGAGTGACATTTGCAATCTTCCAGTCCTCCAGAACCATGCCAGAATCTATCGACTTTTGAAAGATCATCGCTAATGCCTCCGCAATCTCCACAGCTACTTCCTTCAGAACACAAGGGTGCATTCCATCTGGTCCAGGAGATTTATCTACCTTTAGCCTATTCAGCTTCCTGAGTACTTTCTGTGTTGTAATTGTGACTGCTCACACTTCTCTTCCCTGCCACCCTTGGGTGTCCGGTATCCTGCTGATGACTCATCAGCAATGTCTTCACATCCTGTCTGTCTAGCCCAAAAGGAACCCTTTTTACAAACATTCCATTAGGTTACCCTGTGTTGTTCCAAATGAATGGCTGACTTCACAAGGCAATCCCACCATCCCAGGAATGAGTCTGGTAAACCTCTTATCCAGTATATCCTTCTTTCAGCAAGGAAACCAAAGACACACATAATGCTCCGAGTGTGGTCTTACCTGTGTAATCTTAGTGAAACAATCTTATTCGAGTAGTCAGTACCTGTTTCCCAGGGCACGAATAGCAAACACCAGAGGGCATATGTACAAAGTTAAGGGAGGGAAGTTTAGGGGATACATCAGGGGTAAGTTTTTTACACAGAGGGTTGTGGGTGCCTAGAATCACTTGCCAGGGTTGGTGGTGGAGGCTAAAACATTAGGGGTATTTAAGAGCCTCTTGGACAGGCACATGGATGAAAGGAAAATAGAGGGTTACGGGGTAGTGTGGGTTCAGTACGTTTTTTTTAAGGAATATATGGGTCGTCACAACATCAAGGGCCGAAGAGCCTGTACTGTGCTGTAGTATTCTAGTGTCTAGTGTCTAGTGTCAAACCCTCTTGTAGTGCAGGTATAACAAACAGATATCTAACATGTTCAAAATTATGAGGGGTAAAGATAGGGTAAATGCAATCAGGCTTTTTCCACTGAGGTTGGGTGGGACTACAACTAGACTTCGTGGATTAGGGGTGAAAGGTGAAAAGTTTAAGAAGTTTGGATAGGTGCATGGATGGGAAGAGAATGGAGGGTTATGGTCTGCAGATTGATGAACCAGTCAAATAAATGGTTTGGCATAAACAAGATATTCCGAAGGGCCTGTTTCTGTGCTGTAGTGATCTATGACTCTATAGCCATTTTTCTTCTTTATAAACCTGCATGGATGTTTTCAGTGCATTGTCCACTAGGTCATCCAAGCCTCCTTGTAGATCAGTACTTCCCATTCTAACACCGTTCTGTTTTACCTACTGAAATAAATAATTTCATGTTCAACCACATCAAAAACTTTTGCCCACTTGCTAAGTCAGTCAAATCTCTTCGCATCCTCATCAATAATTCAAAATCTCAGACGGCTTAGTGTGAGGGGAAACCTTGAGGAACTAATCTGCTTGATTTCTCTGTCAGGATGATTGTGCAATTTGGATTTGAAAACTGAGTTTTTAAATGGTTAAACAATCAACATTTCACAAATCTTCCTGGTTATCAGAAGTAGGATATCCAATCATCAATACATATGTCAGATTTTCTGAACCAAGTGGAGGCAACACAATGGATTCCAGTTAATTTGGACCAGTACATTTTGGCCCAATTAAGGTGCTGCCTCAATTACCTGAAGTTCCAAGAAAATAGTTAAAAGGGTATAATAAAGACAAACTACCATTTAACTGAGTAACAAATTAAGTATTTGAATGAAAACAGAATAAATTAGAACACTCTCAATACTACTAAAGTACTATAAAACTGTGTATTGGTCCCAAATTATTATCGATGGAGGAATCCATCCAGTGTACGCAGCCGTGTTCTTTTGATTGACTGTCCATGAACAGAATCTGCATAGACTCCTGGTGCAGATAATCGACTGCCTTCATACAATGCTATCAATGATTGCATCCTCCAAATCTTCATTTTCATTGTAACACTCAAGATGCTTGTCAATACATTTGTAGTTCCTAACTAATCATTTCATTTTCACCTCCAGCCTTTTCTGCCATCTCCAAGTCTGAATGCTTGAAACAGTATTCAGGCTTGTTTTACTGCTTACTTCTTGTCAACTATCAGTGATAAAAATCACTGCTTTTTCTCCACAACCACCTGCAATTGATGCTATTTAATAACTAATTGCTCTAAGTACAAAGTAGTGTCTAACAACCATGCAAGTTCACATGACTGATGCTAGTAAGAAACTGCTCAGCAACAGTCTCCTGTCCCAATTAAGCAGCATAGTTTCACAAATAAACAAAGGGAATCCCAGCTAATTTAACAATTTAGCTTTTTTTCTTGAAGAGTTATCCCAAGTAAACAGCTGTCCCAATTAACCGGAATCCACCGTAGTTCCATTTGAGATAAGTGATGATGGGCGAGACTCACTGGAGGTAAATGATGCTTCTGTGAACAAAGGAACTTGGAAGGAAGGTTGATCCAGCCGTGAATGGTGGAACAGTCCATTTAGGATCATTCATCTTTGAGTTTTTTTGATATGGGATGTTCATTCTATCTCGCTTTCCACTGGCATATGACTTACATACCAGTGACAACTTACCAATTAATATACCAACCAACATATCTTTGCACTGGGGGTTCAAATGGGAGCACCAGTGGAAAGCCATACACTCACACCAAGAACATGGAGACTCTAGATCTTGGAAGATAACCAAATAAATCTGATGGATATCTCAAGTCTGTTTCCAGCTAGGACACTGGAGCAAAGTTAGGCCATTTGGCCGATCAAGTCTGTTCTACCATTCTATCACGGCTTATTTATTATCCCTCTCAACCTCATTCTGCTATTAGACTTCCCCCCTTACTAATCAGGAACCTATCAAACTCCACTTTAAAGATACCCAATGATTCTCCACCCTTTGGCTGAAAAAATGCCTCCTTATCTCTGTTCTAAAAGGAAGTCCTTGTATTCTGAGGCTGTGCCCTCTGGTCCTAGACTCCCCCACTATAGGAAACATTCTCTTCACATCCACTATATTTATAGTTCAATATTTGTTGGGTTTCAATGAGATCCTCCCTCATTGATCTAAATTTCACTGAGTATAGGCTGAAAGCCATCAAATGATCCTCATACATTAATCCTGCCATTCCCATAACTGCTTACAATTTAGGAGAGATAATCTACATTGTGCTTACGAGGGAGCAACAGCAATCTATCTCTCTTTCACTTCACATTTGCACTATTAGAACCAGTGCTAATTGAGGTATTCAGAATGGATTAATTTTCACAAATTATTGAGTGATATAGATTGATTGACTTTCACTAGGGACCTCTATTTGCTAATGGAAGGGTCAATTCAAATATTTAATGGTTTGTTTTTGTAAACAGATTTTAGCCTTTAAGCTGGCTCCCAGGAAGGGTAGGCCGTTCTCCAAAATATTTTCCCACACAGAGTTGGATGAAGTAGTTAAGAAGAGACATTATGGGGAAATTTGATTAAATCAGAGGCCAAGTTCCACTGAGAGACAGATTGGCTCAGCAACAAAATGTGGACCAGCTTTGCCATGAATACAAAGCAATAGTAAAGGCAAATGGAGTTCATATCTGCAGATATGTATACCCTACAACCACTAACTGCATCCTTTATTTGACACATGGTCATTAGAAAGAGGTGACATGAGTCAGAAGGTGTTAAATCATTCTGGATAGAGCTAAGGAACTGCAAGAATAAAAAGACCCTGACTGGGGTTTTATTCAGAAACCAGAAATTCATAATAAGGATGTGGCCTATAAATTACAACCAGAAACAGAAAACGCAAGCCAAAAGGGCAATGTTACAATAGTCATGGGGGACTTCAATATGCAGGTAGATTGGGAAAATCAGGTTGGTGCGGAATTCCAGGAGGGAGAATTTCTGGAATGCCTATGAAATGTTTTTTTTTAGAGCAGCTCATTGTTGAGCCCATGAGGGAATCAGCTATTCTGGACTGGCAGTTGTATAATGAACCGGAATTGATTAGAGAGCTTAAAGTAAAGGGACCCTTAGGGGATTTTGATCATAATATGATCGGATTCACCCTGAAATTTGAGAAGGAGAAGTTGGTCAGAATTGATTGGGAAAGAACACTGGCAAGGATAATGGCAGAGCAGCAATGGCTGGAATTTCTGGAAGCAATTTGGAAGACACAGGGGATATACATCCCAAAGAAGAAGAAGTATTATGAAGGAAAGATGACACAACCATGGCAAAGAAGAGAAGTCAAAGCCAACATAAAAGCCAAAGAGAGGGTATATAATAGATCAAAAATTAGTGGGAAGTTAGAGGAGTGGGAAACTTTTAAAAACCAGAGGCAACTAAAAAAGTCATTAAGAAGGAAAAGATGGAACACGAAAGTAAGCTTGCCAATAATATTAAAGAGGATACGAAAAGTTCCTTCAGATACATAAAGTGTAAAAAGAGGTGAAGGCGGATATAGGATTGCTAGAAAATGATGCTGGAGAGGTAATAATGAGGGGCAAGGACATGGCAGACAAATTGAATAAATACTTTGCATGAGTGTTCACTGTGGAAGACACTAACAGTATGGTAGAAGTTCGGGAGTGTCAGGGGTCAGAAGTGTGTGAACTTGCCTTATCTGGAGAGAAAGTTATTGGGAAACTGAAAGGGCTGAAGGTAGATAAGTCACCTGGACCACTTGGTGTACACCCCAGGGTTCTGAAAGAGCTGGCCGAAGAGATTGTGGTGGCATTAGTAATGATCTTCCAAGAATCACTAGATTCTGGAATAATTCTGGAAGACTGGAAAATTGCAAATGTCCCTTCACTCTTAAAGAAGGAAGGAAGCTATAGGCCAGTTGGTCTGACTCAGTGGTTGGGAAGACGTTGGAATCAATTATTAAGAATGAGCTCTCAGGGTACTTGGAAGCACATGATAAACGAGGCCATAATCAGCATGGTTTGATCAAAGGAAAAAAATCTTGCCTGACAAATCTGTTGGAATTCTTGGAAGGATTAATGAGCAAGATAAACAAAAGAGAATCAGTTGATGTTGTGTACTTGGATTTTCAGAAGGCCTTTGTTAAGGTGCCACACATGAGGCTGCATAGCAAGCTACAAGCCCATGGTATTACAAGAAAGCATGGATAAAGCAGCGGCTGATATCAGGAGGCAAAGAGTGAGAATAAAGACTGTCTTTTTTGATTGGCTACTGGTGACTTCTAGTATCCTATGGGGGTCTGTATAGGGACCAATTCTTTAAACATTATACGTCAGTGATTTGGATAATGGCTTTGTTGCAAAATTTGCAGACAATATGAAGATAGGTGGAGGAGCAGGTAAATTTGAGAAAATAGAGAGGCTACAGAAGGACAGACGCAATAAGAAAATGGGGAAATAAGTGGAAGATGGAATACAGTTTTGGGAAGTGTATGGTCATGCACTTTGGTCGAAGAAATGAAAGGGTAGGCTACTTTTTTAACAGAGAGAAAAAAAACTCAGCTTCAAAGGGAGTTGAGAGTCCTTGTGCAGGATTCCTAGACACTAGACACTAGACACAAGAATACTACAGCACAGTACAGGCCCTTTGGCCCTCAATGTTGTGCTGACCCATATATTCCTTTAAAAAAAAGTACTGAACCCACACTACCCTGTAACCCTCTATTTTTCTTTCATCTATGTGCCTGTCCAAGAGGCTCTTAAATACCCCTAATGTCTTAGCCTCCACCACCATCCCTGGTAAGTCATTCCAGGCACCCACAACCATCTGTGTAAAAAACTTGCCCCTGATGTCTCCCCTAAAGTTCCCTCCCTTAACTTTGTACATATGCCCTCTGGTGTCTGCTAATCATGCCCTGGGAAACAGGTACTGGCTATCCACCCTATCTATGCTTCTCATAATCTTGTAGATCTCTATCAAGTCCTTCTACACTCCAAAGAGAAAAGTCCCAGCTCTGCTAACCTTGCCTCATAAGACTTGTTTTCCAATCCAGGCAACATCCTGGTAAATCTCCTCTGCACCCTCTCCATAGCTTCCACATCCTTCCTATAATGAGGTGACCAGAACTGAACACAATACTCTAAGTGTGGTTTCACCAGAGATTTGTAGAGTTGCAACATGACCTCTCTACTCTTGAACTCAGTCCCATAGGCCTTCTTAACTATCCTATCAACCTGTGCAGTGATCTTGAGGGATGTATGGATTTGAACCCCAAGGTCCCTCTGTTCATCCACACTCTTAAGTAACCAACCATTAACCCTGTACTCAGCCTTCTGGTTTGTCCTTCCAAAATGCATCACCTCACACTTATCTGGATTGAACTCCATCTGCCACTTCTCTGCCCAAATCGACATCCTGTCTGTATCCTCTTGCAACCTTCAACAACCTGCAGCTCCATCCACAACTCCTTCAATCTTTGTGTCGTCCGCAAACTTACTCACCCATTCTTCCACCTCTTCATTTAGGTCATTTATAAAAATCACAAAGAGCAGGGGTCCCAGGACAGATCCTTGTGGCACTCCACTAGACACTGACCTCCAGGCAGAATACTTTCCTTCCACTACTACCCTTTGCTTTCTTCCTGTAAGCCAATTTTTAATCCAAACAGCCAAGGTTCCACTGATCCCATCCCTCATGACTTTCTGGATGAGTTTCTCATGGGGGACCTTGTCAAATGCCTTGCTAAAATCCATATAGACCACATCTACCGCCCTACCCTCATCAATTTCTTTTGATACCTCTTCAAAAAATTCAATTAGGCTCGTGAGGCATGACCTTCCCTTCACAAAGTTATGTTGACTATCCTTGAGTAGACTGTACTTCTCCAAGTGCTCGTAGATCCTATCCTTAAGAATCCTTTCCAATAGTTTGCAGACCACCAATGTAAGACTCCCGACGTAGTTCCCAGGATTCTCCCTATTACCTTTTTTAAACAAGGGAACCATATTTTCCATTCTCCAATCCTCCGGCACCTCCCCTGCAGCCAAAGAGGATTCAAAGATCATAGCTACTGCTCCAGCGATCTCTTCTCTCACTTCCCACAGCAACCTGGGGTATATCATGTCTCTCCCTGGGGATTTATCTCCACATTGTCCAGCACACAGGCCTGTTCTATTTTGACCTCACCCTGATCAAGGTCCTTTTCACTTGTGAATACTGAAGCAAAGTATTCATTTAGGACCTCCCCAACCTCCTCCGCCTCCAGGCACAAGTTGCCTTCTTTATCCTTTAGCGGCCCCACCTTCATTCTTGTCATCCTTCTGCTCTTCGCATACGCATAGAACGCCTTGGGGTTCTCCTTAATCCTACATGCCAAGGCCTTCTCATGCCCCCTTTGAGATCTCCTAAGTCCTTTCTTAAACTCCTTCCTGGCTACCCTATATTTCTCATGAGCCTCTCCTGCTTCCTGCTTCTTATATCTAACATATGCTTCCTCCTTCCTCTTGACGAGTTGCCTCACGTGTTTTTGTCAGCCACGGTTCCCTTTTCCTACCATTTTTTCCTTGTCTGAGTGGGACAAACCTATCCTGAACCCAGCACAAGTGGTCCCTAAGCTTCCTCCACATTACTTCTGTGCTTTCACCCTCGAACATCTGTTTCCAATTTACTCTCGCTTGTTCCTGCCTCATCCCTTCATAGTTAGCCCTTCCCCAGTTAAGCACTTCCCCATTTTGTCTATTTTTATCCTTTTCCATAGCTATGCTGAAGCTAAGGGAGTTGTGGTCACTCTGACCAAAATGCTCCCCCACCAAGAGGTCTGCCACCTGACCAGGTTCATTACCCAGAACTAGATCCAGTATGTAGGGTTGTCAACTTTCTCACTCCCAAATAAGGGACAAAAGTAGCAGTCAAATACAGGACACTTGTGTTTACCTTGAGAAAGGCTACCATGACCATGAAGCCTTACACAGGCACCTATGTGTGCATGCGTGACGTGCGCATGCGTGTACATGCCAATTTTTTTCTACAAATCGGTTTTGGCTTAATCTTCCCAATTCTGTTAAGTGAAACTGCACTGTACATACATTATTTCTACTTTATATAGGCTGTGTATTTATCATATCATTCCTGCTTTTACTATATGTTAGGTTTTAGGTTTTATGTGTTATTTGGTATGATTTGGTAGATTTTTTCGGGGTCTGAACACTCAAAAATTTTTCCCAGATAAATTAATGGTAATTGCTTCTTCGCTCTATCTTAGCGGGGTAAATACAGGACAAGGGCGGTCCCGTACGGGACAAACCAATTTAGCCCAATATATGGGATGTCCCGGCTAATACGGGACAGTTGGCAATCCTACCAGAATGGCCTCTCCTCTCGTCGGCAGGTCCACATACTGTGTCAGGAATCCTTCTTGAACATACATGACAAATTCAGCTCCATCTATCCCCCTTGCAGTCAGGAGCTGCCAGTCAATATAAGGGAAGTTGAAATCACCCATAACTACAACCCTGTATTTCCTGCACCATTCTAAAATCTGCCTGCTCTTCTGCTCCTCGGTGTTCCGAGGGCTACTTGGGGGCCTATAGACTACTCCCAGTGCAGTGACTGATCCCTTCCTATTTCTGACTTCCACCCGCACCAACTCAGTGGACACTCCCTCTGCAGTGTCCTCCCTTTCTATAGCCGTGATACTATCCTTGACCAGTAATGCGACTCCCCCCCCACCTTTCTACCTCCCATTCTATTCCTTTTGAAACACCTAAACTCTGGTACCTGCATCAGCCAATCCTGCCCTTCCTCCAGCCAAGTTTCAGTAACGGCCACAACATCGTAGTTCCACGTACTGATCCATGCTCTAAGTTCATCCCCTTTATTCCTAATACTCCTAGCGTTGAAATAGACACATTTCAACCCCTCTAACTGGCTACATTTATGCTTTGTCCCCTGCCTGTCCTTCCTCACCAACTCAGAACATATAGCAGCCTGCCCTTGTCCTTCTACCCTAATCTCTGCACTCACATTCTGATTGCTGGAAAGTTAATCTGCAGGTTGAGTCTGTGGTGAGGAAGGCAAATGCAATGTTAGCATTCATTTCAAGAAGGCTAGAATATAAAAGCAAGGATGTAATGTTGAGACTTGAAAAGGCATTGGTGAGGCCTCACTTGGAGTATTGTCAGCAGTTTTGGGCCCTATATCTTGGAAGGGATGTGTTGAAACTGGAGAGAGTTCAAAGGGGGTTCACAAAAATAATTCTAGAAATGAATGGCCTGTCATATGAAGAGTGTTTGATGGTTCTGGGCCAGTATTTACAGGAATTCAGAACAATGAGGGGTGACCTCATTGAAACCTATCGAATGGTGAAAGGCCTTGGTAGAGTGGATGTGGAGAGGATGTTTCCTATGATGGGAGAGTCTAAGACCAGATGACACAGCCTCAGAATAGAGGGGCATCTGTTCAGAATGGAGATGAGGAGGAATTTCTTTAGCCAGGAGTGGTGAATCTGTGGAATTCATCACCACAGGCAGCTGTAGAGGCCAAGTCTTCATGTGGATTTAAGGCAGAGATTGATAGATTTTTGATTGGTCAGGACATGAAGGCATACGTGGAGAAGGTAGGAGATTGGGGGTGAGAGTAAAGTTGGATCAGCCATAATGAAATGGCAGAGCAGACTCGATGGGCCAAATGGCCTAATTTTGCTCCTGATTATTACTTGGCAAAAGTTGCATTTGTTCAGCTGCCAGCCTGGAATAAGGAACAGACTTTCAGAAAAAGAAGTCAATGCTCCTGCCTGTTGTTGTTATTGAGGGCTATGGAGTCCTTCGTCGACCCATAGCAAAGCCACGGATACTGTAGTTGTCCATTGGGTTTTTGTGGCAAGATAAAGAAATAGATAGCCAGGCCTTTCTTCTGCAGAAATAATGATGCTGCCCAGATGGATTTCAACTTGGGACTAGCCATCTTGAAGTCCACTGCTGATGCCACGACACCTCTGGGGCTGGTTATAATTGATAAAAGGAAATACTGGAGAAAAGGAGCCCTTTTCACACTGCGTCAGCGTGTTATTTTCAACATGGGGGCAAATGGTCCCTTACACACTGTGTCACTGTGACTGACTGTCAACATGGGGTCAAAGGGGCCCTTTCCAGACTGTGTCACAGTATAACAGTCAACTCAAGGACAAAGTCCTCTTTCCACATTGTGTAACTGTATCACTGTCAGCACGGGTGCCATGGGGCCCTTTCCACACTGTGTCACTGTATCATTGTCAACAAATGGGGAGCTGGGGCCCTTTCTGCACTGTGTCACTGTATCACTGTCAACAAAGGAGCAAAGGGGCCCTTACACACTGTGTCACGGTGACTGGCTGTCAGCACGGTGGGCAAAAGGAGCACTTCCCACACTGTATCACTGTGACAGACTGTCAATAGGAGGGCAAAGGGGACCTTTCTACACTGTGACACTGTATCACTGTCAGCAAGGGAGTAAAGAGGACCTTTTCACACTCTGTCACTCCGTCACTGTCAACATAGGGGCATAGGGGCCCTTTCCACACTGTGACACTGCCAACGGAGGAACAAAGGGGCCCTTTCAACACTGTCGCGTGTATCACTGCCAACACAGGGGCCGAGGGGCCCTTTACACACTGTGTCACTGTATCACTGTCAACACAGGGGAAAGGAATGCTTCACACGCTGTAACACTGTATCACTCTCAACATGGGGTCAAAGGGGACGTTTCCACACTGTAATACCTGTCAACTCAAGGACAAAAACCTCTTTCCACATTGTGTCACTGCGTCACTGCATCACTGTCAACACAGGTGCAAAGGTGCCCTGTCCACACTATGTCACTGTAGCATTGTCAACAAATGGGAAACAAGGGCCCTTTACATACTGTGTCACTGTATCACTGTCAATAAAAGGGAAAAGGGGCTCTTTCCACACGGTGTCACTGTAAACACATGGGCACAGGGGCCCTTTCAGCACTCACTCACTGTATGAATGTCAGTACAGGGGCAAAGCAGCCCATTCAATACTGTCGCATAGTAATACTGTCATCATTGTCAACACAGGCAATGTGGCTCTTTCCACACAGTGTCACTGTATCACTGTCAACAAAGGGGTTAAGGGGCCCTTTGCACACTGAGTCACTGTGTCACTGTCAACACAGGGACAAAGGGGCCCTTTCCACACTGTATCATTGTCAACAAATGGGGAACAGGGGCCCTTTACACACTGTGACTGACTATCATCACAGGTGCAAAGTGGCTCTTTTCACACTGTGTCACTGTGACTCACTGTCAGCACAGTGGGAACAGGGCCCTTTCCACACTGTGTCACTGTATCACTGTCAATAAAGGAGCAAAGGGAACCTTACACACTGTGACACTGTAACTGACTGTCAGCAGGGGGGCACAGGGGCCCTTTCAACACTCTCTCACTGTATGAATGTCAGTACAGGGGCAAAGCAGCCCATTCAACACTGTCTCATAGTATCACTGTCAACTCAGGAGCCAAGAGGCCCTTTACACGCTGCGTTATTGTATCACTGTCAACACAGTGGCCAAGGGTCCCTTTTCACACTGTGTCACTGTACCGCTGACAACACATGGGTAAAGGGGCTCTTTCAACACTGTGAATTTGTATCAGTCAAAGGGGATGTTTCCACACTGTTTCTCTGTATAACTGTCAGCAAAGGAGCAAATGGTCCCTTACCATACTGTCACTGTGATTGACTGTCAACATGGGGGCAAAGGGGCCCTTTTCGCACTGTGTCACGGGATCACTGACAACACACGGGCAATGGAGCCTTTTCCACACTGTGTCACTGTGACTGACTGTAAACACGGGTCAAAGGGACCCTTTGTACACTGTGACTCTGTATCAGTGTCAACACAGGGTCAAAGGGGATCTTTCCACACTGTGTCACTGTATCAGTCAACGTGGGGTCAAAGGGGATGTTTCCACACAAAAAGGGATCCTTGGCCCCTGTGTTGAGAGTGATAGAGTGACACAGTGTGAAAAGGGCCCTTTTGCCCCTGTGATGATAGTCAGTCACAGTGACACAGTGTGGAAAGGACTCCTTTGCTCCTTTGTTGACAGTGATACTGTGAAACAGTGTGGAAATGGCATCGGTGCCCCTGTGTTGACAGTAATACTGTTAAACAGTGTGGAAATGGCCCCTTTGTCCCAGTGTTGACAGTGACACAGTTTGCAAAGGGCCCCTTTGATCCTTTGTTGACAATGAAACACTGATACAGTATGTAAAGTGCCCCAGTTCCCCATTTGCTGACAATGTTAGAGTGACACAGTGTGTAAAGGGCCCCTTTGCTCTTTTGTTGACAGTGATACTGTGAAGCTTTGCGGAAAGGCCCCTTTGCCCCATGTTGACAGTAATTCTGTGAAACTTTGTAGAAAGGGACCCTTTGCCCCGGTGTTGACAGTAACACAGTGACACAGTCTGGAAAGGTCCCCTTTGTCCTGTGTTGGCAGTGATAAAGTGACATAGTCTGGAATGGCCCATTTGCCCATGTGATGACAGTCAGTCACAGAGTTAAGGTGTGGAAAGGTCTCCTTTGCTCCTGTGTTGACAGTGATACAGTGACATAGTGTGGAAGGGGTCCCTTTGCCTCTGTGCTGAGAGTGATGCAGTGACACATTGTGGAAAGGGCCCTTTGCCCCCCTTTTTACAGTAAGTCAAAGTGACACAGCGTGGAAAGAGCCTCTTTGACAGTGATACAGTGACACAGTGTGAAAAGGGCCCCTGTGCCCCTCTATTGACAGTGACGGAGTGACAGAGTATGAAAAGGTCCTCTTTACTCCAGTGTTGACAGTAATACAGAGTCACATTCTGGAATGGTCCCCATTGCCCTCCTATTGACAGTCTGTTACAGTGATACAGTGTGGGAAGGACTCCTTTGTCCCTCTGTTGACAGTGATACAGTGACACGGTGTGGACAGGGCCTCTTTGCCTCCGCGCTGACAGTGAGTCACAATGGTACCATCTTGATAGGACCCGTTTGCTCCATTGTTGACAGTGATACAGCGAGACAGTGTGAAAGGGGCCCCTTTTCCCCTATGATTATAGTCATTTACAGTGGCACAGTGTGGAAAGGGGCCCTTTGCTCCTCTGTTGACAGTGAGACAATGCAAAAAGGACCCCTATTCTCCTCCCCATGTTTGCAGTAATACAGACACAGTGTGAAAAGGGCCCCGTTGCCCCTATATGACAGTGATAAAGGGCCCCTTTGCACCTGTGTTGACAGTGATACAGTGACACAGTGTGGAAAGGGCCTCTTTACTCCCGTGTTGACAGTGATACAGAATCACAGTGTGGAAAGACCCCTTTGCCCTCTTGTTGGCAGTCTGTCACAGTGGTAAAGGGTAAGAAGGACTCCTTTGTCCCTGTATTGACAGTGAGGCAGTGACATGGTGTGGACAGGGCCTCTTTGACCATGATACAGTAAAAAGGTGTGGAAAGGGCCACTTTGTGCACCTATTCACAGTGATACAGCGAGACCATGTTGAAAGGGCCCCTTTGATCTTTGTTGACAGTGATACAGTGACACAGTGTGGGAAGGGCCTCTTTGCCCATTTGTTGATAGTGATCCAGTGATACAGTTTGCAAAGGGCCTCTTGGCCCCGGTGTTGACAGTGATACAGTGTCACAGTGTGGGAAGGTCCCCTTTTCCGTGTTCAGAGTGATAGAGTGACACAGTGTGGAAAGGGACCCTTGGCCATGTGTTGACAGTGATACAGTGACACAGTGTTTAAAGGGCCCCGTTTCCTCTATGATGAAAGTCAGTCACAGTGACACAGTGTGCAAAGGGACCCTTTGCTCCTTTGTTAAAAGTGATACAGTGACACAGTGTGGAAATTTCCCCTTCAACCCCGTGTTGACAGTGATAGAGTTACAGTGTGAAAAGGGCCCCTTTTCCCCTGTGATTATAGTCATTTACAGTGACACAGTGTGGAAAGGGCCCCTTTGCTCCTTTGTTGACAGTGATAGAGTGAGACAATGCAAAAAGGACCCCTATTCTCCTCCCCATGTTTGCAGCAATACAGTGACACAGTGTGAAAAGGGCCCCTTGCCCCTATGTGACAGTGATAAATGACTCCTTTGCACCTGTGTTGACAGTGATACAGTATCACAGTGCGGAAAGAACCCCTTTGCCCTTATATTGGCATTCTGTCACAGTGATACAGACTGGGAAGGGCTCCTTTATCCCTGTGTTAACAGTGATGCTGTGAAACAGTGTGGAAATGGCCCCAGTGCTCCCATGTTGACAGTAATACTGTTAAACACTGCGGAGTGGGTTCCTTTGTCCCAGTGCTGACAGTGACACAGTGACACAGTTTGCAAGGGGCCTCTTTGATCCTTCGTTGACAATGAAACAGTGACACAGAATGTAAAGGGGCCCCAGTTCCCCATTTGTTGACAATGATAGAGTGACACAGTGTGGAAAGGACCCCTTTGCTCTTTTGTTGACAGTGATACTGTGAAACTTTGTGGAAAGGGCCCCGTTGCCCCTGTGTTGACAGTAATACTGTGAAACCTTGTGGAAAGGGACCCTTTGACCCGGTGTTGACAGTAACACAGTGTGCAAAGGGCCCTTTTTCCCCTTTGTTGACAGTGCTTCAGTGACACAGTTTGGAAAGAGCCACACTGCCCGTGTTGACAGCAATATAGTGACACAGTGTGCAAAGGGCCTCTTTGCACCCAAGCGAACTGCGAGTCACAGTGACACAGTGTGAAAAGGGCCCCTTTGACCTTTTGCTGACTGTGATACAGTAATAAAGTATGGAAAGGCCCCCTGTTCCTCATTTGTTGACAATAATACAGGGGCACAGCCTGGAAAGGGCCCCTTTGCCTTGTGTTGGCAGTAGTACTATGAAACTTTGTGGAAAGGTACCCTTTGACCCGGTGTTGACAGTGACACAGTGTGCAAAGCGCCCTTTTCCCGCTTTGTTGACAGTGCTTCTGTGACACAGTTTGGATAGAATCACGCTGCCCGTGTTGACAGTAATACAGTGACACAGTGTGCAAAGGGTCCCTTTGCACGCAAGCAGACTGTGAGTCACAGTGAGACAGTGTGAAAAGGGCCCCTTTGCCCCGTGTTGACAGTGATGCAGTGACACACTGTGGATAGGGCCCCTTTGCCCTTTTGACAGTGATACATTGACATAGCCTGGAATGGGCCCATTTGCCCCTGTGATGACAGTCAGACACAGAGACAAGGTGTGGAAAAGTCCCCTTTGCTCCTTTCTTGACAGTGATACAGTGACACAGGGTTGAAAGGGCCCATTTGCACCTGTGTTGACAGTGATACAGTGACATAGTGTGGAAAGCGGCCCTTTGCCTCTGTGCTGAGAGTGATGCAGTGACACAATCTGAAAATGGCCCCTTTGCCTCCCTTTTTACAGTAAGTCAAAGTGACACAGTGTGGAAAGGGCCTCTTTGACAGTGATACAGTGACACAATGCGGAACTTTGTCCACCTATTCACAGTGATACAGCGAGACAGTGTTGAAAGGGCCACTTTACTCCTTTGTTGATAGTGACACAGTGTGAAAAGGGACTCTTGGCCCTGTGTTGACAGTGGTACAGTGACACAATGTGCAACAGGCCACTTTTCCCCTTTGTGAACAGTGATAAGGTGACACAGTGTGAAAAGGGACGCTTAGCTCCTGTGTTCACAGGGATATAGTGACATGGTTTGGGCAGGGCCCCATGGCCCCTGTGTTGGCAGTGAAACACGAGACAGTGTTGAAAGGGCCACCTTGCCCCCGTCACGTTGACAGTGTCACAGTGTGGAATGGGCCCCTCTGGCCCTATATTGACAGTGACAGAGTGACAGAGTATGAAAAGGTCCTCTTTACTCCAGTGTTAACAGTGATGCAGAGTCACATTCTGGAATGGTCCCCTTTGCCCTCCTATTGACAGTCTGTCACAGTGATACAGTGTGGGAAGGACTCTTTTGTCCCTGTGTTGACAGTGATACAGTGACAGTGCGGAGAGGGCCTCTTTGCCTCTGTGCTGACAGTGAGTCACAGTGGCACCATCTGGATAGGACCCCTTTGCCCCTTTATTGACAGTGATACAGTGACACAGTGTGGAAAGAGCCACGTCGCCTGTGTTCAGAGTGATACCGTGACACCGTGTGCAAAGGGCCCCTTTGACCCTTTATCGAGCAGCTATACTGTGACAACAGTGTGGAAAGAACCACGTTCCCAGTGTTGACAGTGATGCGGTGACACAGTGTGCAAAAGACACCTTTCCCTTTTGTTGACAGTGATACAGTGACACAGTCTGGAAAGGGCCTCTTTGACAGTGATACAGTAAAGCAGTGTGGAAAGGGCCCCTTTGTGCATCTATTCACAGTGATACAGTGAGACAGTGTTGAAAGGGCCCCTTTACTCCTTTGTTGACAGTGATACAGTGACACAGTTTGCAGAGGTCCTCTTTACTCCTGTGTTGACAGAGATACAGTATCACAGAGTGGAAATATCCCCCTTGCCCTCTTGTTGGCAGTCTGTCACAGTAATACAGTGTGGGAAGGGCTCCTTTATCCTTGTGTTAACAGTCACACTGTGAAACAGTGTGGAGAGTGCCCCTTTGTCCCAGTGCTGACGGTGACACAGTGACACAGTTTGCAAAGGGCCTCTTTGATCCTTTGTTGACATTGAAACAGTGAGACAGTATGTAAAGGGCCCCCTTTCCCCTGTGATTATAGTCATTTACAGTGACACAGTGTGGAAAGGGCCCCTTTGCCCCCATGTTGACAGTGATACCATGAAACTTTGTGGAAAGGGCCCTTTGACCCAGTGTTGACAATAACACAGTGACACAGTGTGCAAAGGGCCCTTTTCCCCCTTTGTTGACAGTGCTTCAGTGACACAGTTTGGAAAGAGCCACGCTGCCCGTGTTGACAGTAATACAGTGACACAGTGCACAAAGGGTCCCTTTTCCCCTTTGTGAACAGTGATACAGTATGGAAAGGACCTCTGTTCCTCATTTGTTGACAATAATACAGGGGCACAGCCTGGAAAGGGCCCTTTTGTACCCATGCTGACTGCGAGTCACAGTGACACATTGTGGAAATGGCCCCTTTGCTCCCTGTTGACAGTGATGCAGTGACACAATGTGGAAAGAGGCTCTTTATCCTTGAGTTGACAGTTATACTGTGACACAGTGTGAAAACGGCCCCCTTTGCCCTGTGATTATAGTCATTTACAGTGACACAGTGTGGAATGGGCTCCGTTGCCCCTGCGTGACAGTGATAAATGGCCCCTTTGCACCTGTGTTGACAGTGATACAGTGACACACTGTGGAAAGGGACTCTTTAATCCCGTGTTGACAGTGATACAGTATCCCCTTTTCCCTCTTGTTGGCAGTCTGCCACAGTGATACAGTGTGGGAAGGGCTCCTTTGTCCCTGTGTTGACAGTGATACAGTGCCACAGTGTGAAAAGGGACCTTTGCCCCTGTGTTGACAGTGATACGGTGAAACAATGATGAAAGTGTTGCTTTCTCCCTGTGCTGACAGTCATACAGTGAGAGAGTGTTGAAAGGGCCCCGGTTCCCCCGTGTTGGCAGTGACACAGTGTGGAAAGGGCCTCTTGGCCCCTATGTTGACAGTGATAATGTGAGACAGTGTTGGAAGGTCCCTTTTGCCCGTGTTGACAGTGATAGAGTGACACAGTGTGAAAAGGGACCGTTGGCCCGTGTTGACAGTGATACAGTGAGACAGTATTGAAAGTGTTGCTTTGCCCCTGTACTGACAGACATACAGTGAGACAGTGTTGAAACGGCCAATTTGCCACTGTGTTGACCATTGTACAGTTGCACAGTGTTTAAAGGGCCCCATTTCCTCTATGATGAAAGTCAGTCACTGTGACACAGAGTGCAAAGGGCCCCTTTGCTCCTTTGTTAATAATGATACTGTGAAACAGTGTGGAAAGGGCCCATTTGACCCTGTGTTGACAGTGACGCAGTGACACAATGTGAACAGGACCCGTTTCCCCCGTGCTGACAGTGAGTCACAGAGACACAGTGTGGAAATGTCCCCTTTGCCCCCTGTTGAAGGTGATGCAGTGAGAGTGTGGAAAGAGGCCCTTTGTCCTTGAGTTGACAGTTATACAGTGACACAGAGTGGAAAATTCACCTTCGACCCCGTGTTGACAGTGATAGAGTTACATGGTGTGAAAACGGCCCCCTTTCCCCTGTGATTATAGTCATTTACAGTGACACAGTGTGGAAAGAGCCCCTTTGCTCCTTTGTTGACAGTGAGACAGTGAGACAGTACAAAAATGGGCCCTATTCCCCTCCCCGTGTTTGCAGTAATACAGTGAAACAGTGTGAAAAGGGCCCTGTTGCCCCTATGTGACATTGATAAATGGCCCCTTTGCACCTGGGTTGACAGTGATACAGTGACACAGTGCGGAAAGGGCCTCATTACTCCCGTGTTGACAGTGATACAGTATCACAGTATGGAAAGATCCCCTTTGCCCTCTTGTTGGCTGTCTGTCACAGTGATACAGACTGGGAAGGGTTCCTTTATCCCTGTGTAAACAGTGATACTGTGAAACAGTGTGGAAATGGCCCCGGTGCCCCCCGTGTTGACAGTAATACTGTTAAACAGTGTGGAGAGGGCCCCTTTGTCCCAGTGTTGATAGTGATGCAGTGACACAGTTTGCAAAGGGCCCCTTTGCCCACATGTTGACAGTAATACTGTGAAACTTTGTGGAAAGGTACCCTTTGACCCAGTGTTGACAGTAACACAGTGACACAGTGTGCAAAGGGCCCTTTTCCCCCTTTGTTGACTGTGTTTCAGTGACACAGTTTGGAAAGAGCCACATTGCCTGTGTTGACAGCAATACAGTGACGCAGTGTGCAAAGGGCCCCTTTGCCCCGTGGTGACAGTGATGCAGTGACAAAGTCTGGAAAGGGGCCTTTTGTCGGTGTGTTGACAGTGAATCAGTGACAGAATGCGTAAAGAGCCCCTTTCCCCAGTTTTTACAGTGATACAATAACACAGTGTGCAAAGGGCCCCTTTGCCCCTTTGACAGTGATACATTGATATAGTCCTGGATGGGCCGATTTTCCCCTGTGATGACAGTCAGGCACAGAGACAAGGTGTGGAAAAGTCCCTTTGCTCCTTTGTTGGCAGTGATACAGTGACACACTGTGGAAAGGACCCTTATCCTCGGTGTTCGCAGTGACACAATCTGAAAATGGCCCCTTTGCCCCCCCTTTTTACAGTAAGTCACAGTGACACAGTGTGCAAAGGGCCCCTTTGCAACTTTGTTAACAGTGATATTGTGAAAAGGTTTTGAATGGACCCCTACACCCCCGTTGTTGACAGTAATACTGTGAAACAGTGTGGAAATGGCCCTTTTGTCCCAGTGTTGACAGTGACACAGTTTGGAAAGGACCCCGTTGCCCCCATGCTAACAGCGAGTCACAGTGACAAAGTGTACTAAAGGCCCCTTTGCCCCCTGTTGACAGTGATGCAGTGACACAGTGTAGAAAGAGGCCCTTTGCCCTTGATTTGACAGTTATACTGTGATACAGTGTGGAAAGGACCCCTTCAACCCCGTGTTGACAGTGAAAGAGATACACAGTGTGAAAAGGGGCCCTTTTCCCCTGTGATTACAGTATTTTATAGTGACACAGTGTGGAAAGGGCCCCTTTGCTCCTTTGTTGACAGTGATACAGTGGGACAGTGCAAAAAAGACCCCTAGTCCCCTCCCCGTGTTTGCAGTAATACAGTGACACAGTGTGAAAAGGGCCCCATTGCACCTATGTGGCGGTGATAAATGACCCCTTTGCACCTACGTTGACAGTGATACAGTGACGCACTGTGGAAAGGGCCTCTTTACTCCCGTGCTGACAGTGATACAGTATCATAGTGTGGAAAGAACCCCTTTGCCCTCTTGTTGGCAGTCTGTCACAGTGATAGAGTGTGGGAAGGGCTCCTTTGCCCATGTGTTGACAGTGATACAGTGAAACAATGATGAAAGTGTTGCTTTGCCCTTGTGCTGACAGTCATACAGTGAGAGAGTGTTGAAAGGGCCCCGGTGCCCCCGTGTTAACAGTGACACAGTGTGGAAAGGGCCTCTTGGCCCCTGCGTTGACAGTGATACTGTGAGACAGTGTTGAAAGGACTGCTTTGCCCCTGTGCCAACAGTCATACAGTGAGACAGTGTTGGAAGGTTCCCTTTGCCCCTTTGTTGAGACTGATACAGTGACACAGTGTGCAAAGAGTCCCTTTGCCCGTGTTGATAGTGATAGAGTGACACAGTATGAAAAGGGACTATTGGCCCCTGTGTTGACAGTGATACAGTGAGACAGTATTAAAAGTGTTACTTTGTCCCTGTACTGACAGTCATACAGTGAGACAGTGTTGAAAGGGCCCATTTGCCACTGTGTTGACCATTGTACAGTGACTCAGTGTTTAAAGAGCCCCGTTTCCTCTATGATGAAAGTCTGTTACAGTGACACAGTGTGCAAAGGGCCCCTTTGCTCCTTTGTTAAGAGTGATACTGTGAAACAGTGTGGAAAGGGCCCATTTGACCTTGTGTTGACGGTGACACAGTGTGGAAAGGTCCCCTTTGCCCCCGTGCTGACAGTGAGTCACAGTGACACAGTATGCAAATGGCCCCTTTGCCCCCTGTTGACAGTGATGCAGTGACACAGTATGGAAAGGGGCCCTTTGTCCTTGAGTTGACAGCTATACAGTGACACAGAGTGGAAATTTCCCCTTCGACCCCGTGCTGACACCGAGTCACAGTGACACAGTGTGGAATTGGCCCCTTTGCCCCCTGTTGACAGTGATACAGTGACAGAGTGTGGAAAGGGCCTCTTTACTCCCGTGCTGACAGTGATACAGTAACACAGTGTGGAAAGACCCCTTTGCCCTCTTGTTGACAGTTTGTCACAGTGATACAGACTGGGAAGGGCTCCTTTATCCCTGTGTAAACAGCGATACTGTGAAACAGTGTGGAAAATGGCCCTGGTGCCCCTGTGTTGACAGTAATACTGTTAAACAGTGTTGAGAGGGCCCCGTTGTCCCAGTGTTGACAGTGACACAGTTTGCAAAGGGCCCCTTTGATCTTTTGTTGACAATGACACAGTGACACAGTATGTAAAGGGCACCAGTTCACCATTTGTTGACATTGATAGAGTGACACAGTGTGGGAAGGGCCCCTTTGCCCTTTTGTTGACAGTGATACTGCAAAACTTTCTGGAAAGGGCCCCTCTGCCCCCATGTTGACAGTAATACTGTGAAACTTTGTGGAAAGGGACCCTTTGACCCAATGTTGACAGTAATACAGTGACACAGTGTACAAAGGGCCCCTTTGTCCCGTGTTGACATTGATGCAGTGACACAGTCTGGAAATGGGCCTTTTGTTGGTGTGTTGACAGTGAAACAGTGACACAATATGTAAAATGTCCCTTTGCCCCAGTGTTTACAGTGATACAGTGACACAGTGTGCAAAGGGCCCCTTTGCCCCTTTGACAGTAATACATTGACATGGTTTGGAATGGGCCCATTTGCCCCTGTGATGACAGTCAGACACAGAGACAAGGTGTGGAAAAGTCCTCTTTGCCTCTGTGCTGAGAGTGATGCAGTGACAAGTTGTAGAAGGGGCCCTTTTCCTTGGTGTTCACAGTGACACAATCTGAAAATGGCCCCTTTGCCCCCCTTTTTACAGTAAGTCAAAGTGACACAGTGTGGAAAGGGCCTTTTTGACAGTGATACAGTAAAACAGTGTGGCAAAGGCCCCTTTGTGCATCAATTCACAGTGATACAGTGAGACAGTGTTGAAAGGGCCCTTTGTTGACAGTGATACAGTAACACAGTGTGGGAAGGGCCCCTTTGCCCATTTATTGACAGTGATCCAGTGATACAGTGTGCCAAGGGCCTCTTGGTCCCTGTGATGACAGTGATACATTGTGGGAAGGTCCCCTTTCCCGAGTTGACAGTGATACAGTGACACAGTGTTTATAGGGCCCGGATTGCTCTATGATGAAAGTCAGTCACAGTGACACAGTGTGCAAAGGGCCCCTTTGCTCTTTTTTTAAAGAGTGATACTGTGAAAGTGTGGAAAGGGCCTCTTTGTCCCGGTGTTGACAGTGACACAATGTGGGAAGGAGCCTTTTGCCCCCATGCTGACAGCGAGTCACAGTGACACAGTGTGGAAATGGCCCCTTTGCCCCCTGTTGACAGTGATGCAGTGACACAGTGTGGAAAGAGGCCCTTTGTCCTTGAGTTGACAGTTATACAGTGACACAGAGTGGAAAGGTCCCCTTTGACCCCGTGTTGACAGTGATAGAGTTACACAGTGTGAAAAGGGCCCCCTTTCCCCTGTAATTATAGTCATTCACAGTGACACAGTGTGGAAAGGGCCCTTTTGCTCTTTTGTTGACAGTAATACTGTGAAACTTTGTGGAAAGGTACCCTTTGACCCGGTGTTGACAGTAACACAGTGACACAGTGTGCAAAGGGCCCTTTTCCCGCTTTGTTGACAGTGCTTCAGGGGCACAGTTTGGAAAGAGCCACACTGCCCATGTTGACAGTAATATAGTGACACAGTGTGCAAAGGGCCCCTTTTCCCCTTTGCGAACAGTGATACAGTGACAAGAAGTACTCCTGTTTGAGTACTGTTGGGGGGTACAGCTTACCTGGGGAGAATGACAGTGGCAGTGCCTCCAGCACTGAGTCCGGCCCTGTAGAAAGGTAGGGAAAGGAAGAGGAGGGCAGTTGTGATAGGGGACTCGATAGTAAGGGGGTCAGATAGGCGATTCTGTGGACGCAGTGCAGAGACCCATATGGTAGTTTGCCTCCCTGGTGCCAGGGTCCAGGATATTTCTGATCACGTCCAAGATACCCTGAAGTGGGAGGGTGAGGAGCCAGGGGTCATGGTACATATAGGTACCAATGACATAGGTAGGAAAAGGGATGAAGTCCTGAAAGGAGAATATAGGGAGTTAGGAAGGGAGTTGAGAAAAAAGACTGCAAAGGTAGTAATCTCGGGATTACTGCCTGTGCCACGCGACAGTGAGAGTAGGAATACAATGAGGTGGAAGGTAAATGCATGGCTGAGCAATTGGAGCAGGGGGCAGGGATTCAAGTTTTTGGATCATTGGGACCTCTTTTGGCGCAAGTGTGACCTGTACAAAAAGGAAGGGTTGCACTTGAATTCTAGGGGGACCAATATTCTGGTGGGGAGATTTGCGAGGGCTACTGAGGTGACTTTAAACTAGAATGGTTGGGGGGTGGGAATCAAATTAAAGAGACTAGGTGAGAGGAGGTTAGTTCACAACAGGGGGATGGGAACCAGTGCAGAGAGACAGAGGGGAGTAAAATGAGGGTAGAAGCAAAAAGTAGTAAGGTGAAAGTAAAAGTGGCAGTCCGGCAAATCCAGGGCAAAAATCAAAAAGGGCCACTTTTCAACGTAATTGTATAAGGCCTAAGAGTGTTGTAAAAGCAAGCCTGAAGATTTTGTGTGTCAATGCAAGGAGCATTCATAACAAGGTGGATGAATTAAAAGTGCAGATTGTTATTAATGAATATGATATAGTTGGGATCACAGAGACATGGCTCCAGGGTGACCAAGGATGGGAGCTCATCATTCAGGGATATTAAATATTCAGGAGGGATAGACATGAAAGAAAAGGAGGTGGGGTAGCATTGCTGGTTAGAGAGGAGATTAATGCAATAGAAAGGAAGGACATTAGTCGGGTGGATGTGGAATCGATATTGGTAGAGCTGCATAACACTAAGGGGCAGAAAATGCTGGTGGGAGTTGTGTACAGGCCTCTTAACAGTAGTAGTGAGGTTGGGGATGACATTAAACAGGAAATTAGAAATGCGTGCAATAAAGGAACAGCAGTTATAATGGGTGAACCAAATTGGTAAGGGTGCAGAGGAAGAGGGATTCTTGGAATGTATGCGGGGTGGTTTTTTGAACCAACATGTCGAGGAACTAACTAGAGAGCAGGCTATTCTAGACTTGGTATTGAGCAATGAGGAAGGGTTAATTAGCAATCTTGTCCTGAGAGGCCCCTTGAGTAAGAGTGACCATAATATGGTGGAATTCTTCATTAAGATGGAGAGTGACATAGTTAATTCAGAAACAAAGGTTCTGAACTTAAAGAAGGGTAACTTTGAAGGTATGAGACGTGAATTAGCTAAGATAGACTGGCAAATGATACTTAAAGGGTTGACGGTGTATATGCAATGGCAAGCATTTAAAGATTGCACAGATGAACTACAACAATTGTTCATCCCAGTTTGGCAAAAGAATAAATCAGGGAAGGTAGTGCACCCGTGGCTGACAAGAGAAATTATGGATAGTATCAATTCCAAAGAAGAAGCATACAAATTAGCCAGAAAAAGCAGCTCACCTGAGGACTGGGAGAAATTCAGAGTCCAGCAGAGGAGGACAAAGGGCTTAATTAGGAAAGGGAAAAAAGATTATGAAAGAAAACTGGCAGGGAACATAAAAACTAACTGTAAAAGCTTTTATAGATATGTGAAAAGAAAAAGATTGGTTAAGACAAACGTAGGTCCCCTACAGACAGAAACAGGTGAATTGATTATGGGGAACAAGGACATGGCAGACCAATTGAATAAATACTTTGGTTCTGTCTTCACTAAAGAGGACATAAATAATCTTCCGGAAATAGTAGGGGACAGAGGGTCTAGTGAGATGGAGGAACTGAGGGAAATACATGTTAGTAGGGAAGTGGTGTTAGGTAAATTGAAGGGATTAAAGGCAGATAAATCCCCAGGACCAGATGGTCTGCATCCCAGAGTGCTTAAGGAAGTAGCCCAAGAAACAGTGGATGCATTAGTGATAATTTTTCAAAACTCTTTAGATTCTGGACTAGTTCCTGAGGATTGGAGGGTGGCTACTGTAACTCCGCTTTTTAAAAAAGGAAGGAGAGAGAAACCGGGAAATTATAGACCGGTAAGCCTAACATCGGTGGTGGGAAAAATGCTAGAGTCCGTTACAAAGATGTGATAACAGCACATTTAGAAAGCGGTGAAATCATCGGACAAAGTCAGCATGGATTTGTGAAAGGAAAATCATGTCTGACGAATCTCACAGAATTTTTTGAGGATGTAACTAGTAGAGTGGATAGGGGAGAACCAGTGGATGTGGTATATTTGGATTTTCAAAAGGCTTTTGACAAGGTCCCACACAGGAGATTAGTGTGCAAACTTAAAGCACACGGTACTGGGGGTAAAGTATTGATGTGGATAGAGAATTGGTTGGCAGACAGGAAGCAAAGAGTGGGAATAAATGGTTCTTTTCAGAATGGCAGGCAGTGACTAGTGGGGTACCGCAAGGCTCAGTGCTGGGACCCCAGTTGTTTACAATATATATTAATGACTTGAATGAGGGAATTAAATGCAGCATCTCCAAATGTGCAAATGACACGAAGCTGGGCGGCAGTGTTACCTGTGAGGAGGATGCTAAGAGGATGCAGGGTGACTTGGATAGGTTAAGTGAGTGGGCAAATTCATGGCAGATGCAATTTAATGTGGATAAATATGAGGTTATCCACTTTGGTGGCAGAAACAGGAAAACAGATTATTATCTGAATGGTGGCCGATTAGGGAAAGGGGAGGTGCAACAAGACCTGGGTGTCATTATACACCAGTCATTGAAAGTGGGCATGCAGGTACAGCAGGCAGTGAAAAAGGCGAATGGTATGCTGGCATTTATAGCGAGAGGATTTGAGTACAGGAGCAGGAAGGTACTACTGCAGTTGTACAAGGCCTTGGTGAGACCACACCTGGAGTATTGTGTGCAGTTTTGGTCCCCTAATCTGAGGAAAGACATTCTTGCCATAGAGGGAGTACAAAGAAGGTTCACCAGATTGATTCCTGGGATGGCAGGACTTTCATATGAGGAAAGACTGGATCGACTAGGCTTATACTCATTGGAATTTAGAAGATTGAGGGGGGATCTTATTGAAATGTATAAAATCCTAAAGAGATTGGACAGGCTAGATACAGGAAGATTGTTCCCAATGTCAGGGAAGTCCAGAATGAGGGGTCACAATTTGAGGATAAAGGGGAAGCCATTTAGGACTGAGATTAGAAAAAAATTCTTCACACGGAGAGTGGTGAGTCTGTGGAATTCTCTGACACAGGAAACAGTTGAGGCCAGTTCATTGGCTACATTTAAGAAGGAGTTAGATATGGCCCTTGTGGCTAAAGGGATCAGGGGGTATGGAGGGAATGCTGGTACAGGGTTTTGTGTTGGATGATCAGCCATGATCATACTGAATGGCGGTGCAGGCTCGAAGGGCTGAATGGCCTACTCCTGCACCTATATACTATGTTTCTATGACACAGTATGGAAAGGGCCCCTGTTCCTCATTTGTTGACAATAATACAGGTGCACAGCCTGGAAAGGGCTCCTTTGCCCTGTGTTGGCAGTGATACAGTGACACAGTGTGCAAAGGGCCCCTTTGCATCTGTGCAGATTGCGAGTCACAGTGACACAGTGTGAAAGGGGCCCCTTTGACCCGTGTTGACAGTGATGCAGTGACACAGTCTGGAAAGGGGCCTTTTGTTGTGTGTGGACAGTGAAACAGTGACACAATGCGTAAAGAGCCCATTTTCCCCAGTGTTTACAGTGATACAGTGACACAGTGTGCAAAGGGCCACTTTGCTCCTTTGACAGTGATACAGTGTCATAGTCTGGAATGGGTCCTTTTGCCCCTCTGATGACAGTCAGTCACAGAGACAAGGTGAAGAAAGGTCCCCTTTGCTCCTTTGCTGACAGTGATATGGTGACACAGTGTGAAAAGGGCCCCTTGGCCCCTGGGTTGACAGTGATACAGTGACACAGTGTGTAAAGGGCCCCTTTGCACCTTTGTCAACAGTGATACTGTGAAAAAGTTTTGAATGGGCCTCTGCGCCCCCGTTGCTGACAGTAATACTGTGAAACAGTGTGGAAAGGGCCCCTTTGTCCCAGTGTTGACAGTGACGCAATGTGGAAAGGACCCCTTTGCCCCCATATTAACAGCGAGTCACAGTGACACAGTGTAGTAAAGGCCCCTTTGACCCCTGTTGACAGTGATGCAGTGACACAGTGTGGAAAGAGGTCCTTGAGTAGACAGTTATACTGTGACACAGTGTGTAAAGGTCCTCTTCGACCCAGTGTTGACAGTGATAGAGTTACGCAGTGTGAAAGGAGCCCCTTTCCCCCTATGATTATAGTCATTTACAGTGACACAGTGTGGAAAGGGCCCCTTTGCTCCTTTGTTGACAGTGAGACAGTGCAAAAAGGACCCCTATTCCCCTCCCCGTATTTGCAGTAATACAGTGACACAGTGTGACTGTGGTAAAGGGCCCCTTTGCACCTGCGTTGACAGTGATACAGTGACACAGTGTGGAAAGGACCTCTTTACTCCCGTGTTGACACTGATACAGTTTCACAGTATGGAAAAATCCCCGGTGCCCTCTTGTTGGCAGTCTATCACAGTGATACAGTGTGGGAAGGGCTCTTTTTTCATTGTGTGGACACTGATACAGTGACACAGTGTGAAAAGGGACCCTTGGCCCCTGTGTTGACAGTGATACAGTCAATGATGAAAGTGTTGCTTTGCCCCTGTGCAGACAGTCAAAAAGTGACAGAACGTTGAAAGGGCCCCAGTGCCCCCGTGTTGCCAGTGACACAGTGTGTAAAGGGCCTCTTGGCCCCTGTGTTGACAGTCATACTATGAGACAGTGTTGAAAGGGCTGCTTTGCCCCTGTGCCAACAGTCATACAGTGAGACTGTGTTGGATGGTCCCCTTTGCCCCTTTGTTGACAGTGATACAGTGACACTGTGTGGAAAGTGCCCCTTTGCCCGTGTTGATGGTGATAGAGTGACACAGTGTGAAAAGGGACCGTTGGCCCCTGTGTTGACAGTGATACAGTGAGACAGTATTGAAAGTAACACACATCAAAGTTGCTGGTGAACGCAGCAGGCCAGGCAGCATCTGTAGGAAGAGGTGCAGTCTACGTTTCAGGCTGAGACCCTTCGTCAGGACTAACTGAAGGAAGAGTGAGTAAGGGATTTGAAAGTTGGAGGGGGAGGGGGAGATCCAAAATGATAGGAGAAGACGGGGGGGGAGGGATGGAGCCAAGAGCTGGACAGGTGATTGGCAAAGGGGATATGAGAGGATCATGGACAGGAGGTCCGGGAAGAAAGACAAGGGGGGGGGGGACCCAGAGGATGGGCAAGAGGTATATTCAGAGGAACAGAGGGAGAAAAAGGAGAGTGAGAGAAAGAATGTGTGCATAAAAATGAGTAACAGATGGGATACGAGGGGGAGGTGGGGCCTTAGCGGAAGTTAGAGAAGTCGATGTTCATGCCATCAGGTTGGAGGCTACCCAGACGGAATATAAAGTGTTGTTCCTCCAACCTGAGTGTGGCTTCATCTTTACAGTAGAGGAGGCCGTGGATGGACATGTCAGAATGGGAATGGGATGTGGAATTAAAATGTGTGGCCACTGGGAGATCCTGCTTTCTCTGGCGGACAGAGCGTAGATGTTCAGCAAAGCGGTCTCCCAGTCTGCGTCAGGTCTCGCCAATATATAAAAGGCCACATTGGGAGCACCGTATTGAAAGTGTTGCTTTGCCCCTGTACTAACAGTCATACAGTGAGACTGTGCTGAAAGGGCCCATTTGCCACCGTATTGACCATTGTACAGTTGCACAGTGTTTAAAGGGCCCTGTTTCCTCTATGATAAAAGTCAGTCACTGTGACACAGTGTGCAAAGGGCCCCTTTGCTCCTTTGCTAAGAGTGATACAGTGACACAGTGTGGAAAGGGCCCCTTTGTTCCCGTGCTGACAGTGAGTCACAGTGACACAGTATGGAAATGGCCCCTTTGCCCCCTGTTGACAGTGAGGCAGTGACACAGTGTGGAAAGAGGCCCTTTGTCCTTGAGTTAACAGTTATACAGTGACACAGAGTGGAAATTTCCCCTTCAACCCCGTGTTGACAGTGATAGAGTTACAGTGTGAAAAGGGCCCCTTTTCCCCTGTGATTATAGTCATTTACAGTGACACAGTGTGCAAAGGGCTCCTTTGCTCCTTTGTTGACAGTGAGACAGTGAGACAGTACAAAAGGGACCCCTATTCCCCTCCCCGTGTTTGCAGTAATACAGTGACACAGTGTGAAAAGGGCCCCGTTGCCCCTATGTGACAGAGATAAAAGGCCCCTTTTCCCTCTTGTTGGCATTGTCACAGTGATACAGACTGGGAAGGGCTCCTTTATCCCTGTGTAAACAGTGATACTGTTAAACAATGTGAAGAGGGCCCCCTTGTCTCAGTGTTGACAGTGACACAGTGACACAGTTTGCAAAGGGTCCCTTTGGTCCATTGTTGACAATGAAACAGTGACACAGTATGTAAAGGGCCCCAGTTCCCCATTTGTTGACAATGATAGAGTGACACAGTGTGGAAAGGATTCCTTTGCTCTTTTGTTGACAGTGATAATGTGAAACTTTGTGGAAAGGGCCCTGTTGCCCCTGTGTTGACAGTAATACTGTGAAACTTTGTGGAAAGGGACCCTTTGACCCGGTGTTAACAGTACTTCAGTGACACGGTTTGGATAGAGCCACGCTGCCCGTGTTGACAGCAATACAGTGACACAGTGTGCAAATGGCCCCATTGCCCCATGTTGACAGTGATGCAGTGACACATTCTGGAAAGGAGCCTCTTGTCGGTGTGTTGACAATGATACAGTGACACAGTGTGCAAAGGGCCCTTTTGCCTCTTTGACAGTGATACATTGACATAGTATTGAATGGGCCCATTTGCCCCTGTGATGACAGTCAGACACAGAGACAAGGTGTGGAAAAGTCCCCCTTGCCTCTGTGCTGAGAGTGATGCAGTGACAAATTATGGAAAGGGCCCTTTTCCTCAGTGTTCACCGTGACACAATCTGAAAATGACCCCCTTGCCCCCCTTTCTACAGTAAGTCAAAGTGACACAGTGTGGAAAGAGCCTCTTTGACTGTCATAAAGTGACACAGTTTGGAAAGGGCCTCTGTGACAGTGATACAGTGACACACTGTGGAAAGGGCCCCTTTGTCCTCCTATTCACAGTGATACAGTGAGACAGTGTTGAAAGGGCCCCTTTACTCCTTTGCTGATAGCGATACAGTGACACAGTGTGAAAAGGGACCCCTGGCCCTGTGTTGACTGTAATACAGTAAAACAGTCTCAGTGACGCAGTGTGCAAAGGGCCCCTTTGCTCTTCTGTTGGCAGTTATACTGTGAAAACGTTTTGAATGGGCCTCTACGCCCCCGTTGTTGACAGTAATACTGTGAAACAGTGTGGAAAGGGCTCCTTTGTCCCAATGTTGACAGTGAAACAGTGTGGAAAGGACCCCGTTGCCCCCGTGCCAACAGCAAGTCACAGTGACACAGTGTACTAAAGGCCCCTTTGTCCCCTGTTGACAGTGATGCAGTGACACAGTGTGGAAAGAAGCCCTTTTGTATTTGAGTTGATAGTTACACATTGACACAGTGTGGAAAGGTCCCCTTCGACCCGGTGTTGACAGTGATAGAGTTACACAGTGTGAAAAGGGCCCCTTTGCTCCTTTGTTGACAGTGATACAGTGAGACAATGATGAAAGTGTTGATTTGCCCCTGTACTGACAGTCAGTGAGAGAGTGTTGAAAGGGCCCCAGTGCCCCCGTGTTGACAGTGACACAGTGTGGAAAGGGCCTTTTGGCCCCTGTGTTGACAGTGATACTGTGAGACAGTGTTGAAAGGGCTGCTTTGCCCCTGTGCCTAATTCAAACAGTGAGACAGTGTTGGAAGGTCCCCTTTGCCCCTTTGTTGACAGTGACACAGTGTGCAAAGAGCCCCTTTGCCCATTGATAGTGATAGAGTGACACATTGTGAAAAGGGACCATTGGCCCCTGTGTTGAGAGTGACACTGTGAGACAGTATTGACAGTGTTGCTTTGCCCCTGTACTGCCAGTCATACAGTGAGACAGTGTTGAAAGGGCCCATTTGTCACCGTGTTGACCACTGTACAGTGGCACAGTGTTTAAGGGGCCCCATTTCCTCTCTGTTGAAAGTCATTCACAGTGACACAGTGTGCAAAGGGCCCCTTTGCTCCTTTGTGAAGAGTGATTCTGTGAAACAGTGTGGAAAGGGCCCATTTGACCCGGTGTTGACAGTGACACAGTGACACAGGGTGGACAGGACCCCTTTGCCCCCGTGCTGACAGCGAGTCAGAGTGACTCAGTGTGTTAAAGGCCCCTTTGCCCCCTGTTGACAGTGATGCAGTGACACAGTGTGGAAATTTCCCCTTCAGTCTGTGTTGACAGTGATAGAGTTACACGGTGTGAAAAGTGATTAGTCATTTACAGTGACACAGTGTGGAAAGGGCCCCTTTGCTCCTTTGTTGACTGTGAGACAGTGAGAGAGTGCAAATAGGGCCCCTATTCCCCTCCCCGTGTTTGCAGTAATACATTGACACAGTGTGTAAAAGGGCCCCATTGCACCTATGTGACAGTGATAAAGGGCCCCTTTGCACTTGTGTTGACATTGATACAGTGACACAGTGTGAAAAGGGACCCTTGGCTCCTGTGTTCTCAGGGATATAGTGACACAGTTTGGGCAGGGCCCCATGGCCCCTGTGTTGAGAGTGAAACACGAGACAGTGTTGAAAGGACCCCTTTGCCCCCACCCCGTTGACAGTGTCACAGTGTGGAAAGGGCCCCTCTGGCCCTATATTGACAGTGAGAGTGACAGAGTATGAAAAGGTTCTTGTTACTCCAGTGTTGACAGAGATACAGAGTCACATTCTGGAATGGGCCCCTTTGCCCTGCTATTGACAGTCTGTCACAGTGACACAGTGTGGGAAGGACTGCTTTGTCCCTGTGTTGACAGTGATACAGTGACACAGTGTGGACAGGGCCTCTTTGCCTCCGTGCTGACAGTGAGTCACAGTGGCACTGTCATGGTCCGGATCGGGGTCCCTTTAAATTTAGCTTGTTTATGTTATGATCCGGACCGTTGATTCCCTGTTTTCCTGTGTCCCTTGACTTTGATGATTAGAAGCAACTAACACTCGGCTGAACCGGTAGTTTATAGTTTCCAGCCTTCAGCTGTTCGGCGCGAGAAAGTCTGCAAAGTCACAACGTGCCAATGTCATGTAGCCGGAGCAATCCTAGTCACCGCCCGAAGCGAGTGCCGGCAATTCGCCTTTCCTCACTGGAGCAACCTTGTCAAGTTACCTTGCCAAAGCGAGCCTGCAAAGTTTCCTTACTGAGGTGGGTCCATCAGTTAACCCGCTGGAGGGAATCAAGAACTGCTGTCTACTGTTCCCGGGCCGAGTCAAGATCTCGCCACTACCCGGAGGCTCCACGTCAAGTCCTGGCTCTGGGCGGCATTCAAATACCATGTCAAGTCCTAGCCCTGGTGGCGTTCAAGTACCATGTCAAGTCCTGGCCCTGCCAGTCTGTGATTCCTGTCCTAACCCCGTGTCTGCCTTCCCTTCTCTGCCTCTCTTGCCTCTAGCCCTCGTCTGCAGCTCCTGCCTGCACTTTGGTCTAGTTCCAACACCGGAGCTAGATAGGTACTGTCTGGTGTTCATTCGTGTTGGTCTTGTCTTGTCTTGTCCTCGCCTCTGTGGGGTAAGTCTGGCCGTCTTGCTGTAGCCCCGCGGGGAATCATGTCTTGCCTCGTCTTGTCCTTGCCTCCGTGGGGTAAGTCTGGCAGTCTGGCCGTTGCCCCGCGGGGAGTCATGTCTTGTCTTGTCTTGTCCTGGCCTCTGTGGGGTAAGTCTGACTGTCTTGCCATTGCCCTCGGGGAGTCATGAGTCATGAGTCCCGGCCCTATGTCCTGTACCCAAGGAAGGGTCCAAGCTCTCTGTTCTGTGTGCGAGTCCCGGTCCTATGTCCTGTACCCAAGGAAGGGACCCAACTCTGTGCTCTGTGTATGTGTCCATGGTTCCATGTACCTGCTCCCCGAGACCGAGGCTTTGTGTTCCCATGTTCCTCCTCTCCCTAGCCCATGTCATGTCCTTGCCTGGTTCTGGGGTCCCAGCCCAAGGCAAGACCCAGGTACCGGGTCCTTGCCCAGTCTTGGGCTCGGAGTCCATACTCTAGCCTCTTCATGTCTCCTCTAGTTCTGGGGGCCAATTCCGAGTCCTAGCCCAGACCCTTGGTCCCAGCCTAGTCATAGTCCTCAGTCCTCGTCCAGTTTGCTACTCCTGCTCCTGCCTAGCTCTCCTGGTATCGTACAATAAACTAAACCTAAGTAACCTCACAAGATGCGTCTTGCATTTGGGTCCACCCTTTCTCCCAATGCCCCCGTCATTGTGACAGGCACAGAATGGATAGGACCCCTTCGCTCCTTTATTGACAGTGATATAGTGACACAGTGTGGACAGAGCCACATCGCCTGTGTTAACAGTGATACAGTGACACAGTGTGCAAAGAGCCCCTTTCCCTTTTGTTGACAGTGATACAGTAAAACAGTGTGGAAAGAGCCCCTTTGTGCATCTATTCACAGTGATACAGCGAACCAGTGTTGAAAGGGCCCCTTTACTCCTTTGTTGACAGTGATACAGTGACACAGTGTGGGAAGGGCCCCTTTGCCCATTTGTTGACTGTGATCCAGTGATACAGTGTGCAAAGGGCCTCTTGGCCCCTGTGATGACAGTGATACGGTGTCACAGTGTTGGAAGGTCCCCTTTCCCGTGTTACATAGAAACATAGAAAATAGGTGCAGGAGTAGGCCATTCAGCCCTTCGAGCCTCCATCGCCATTCAGAATGATCATGGCTGATCATCCAACTCAGAACCCTGTACCAGCTTTCCCTCCATACCCCCGATCCCTTTAGCCACAAGGGCTATATCTAACTCCCTCTTAAATATAGCCAATGAACTGGCCTCAACTGTTTCTTGTGGCAGAGAATTCCACAGATTCACCACTCTCTGTGTGAAGAAGTTTTTCCTAATCTTGGTCCTAAAAGGCTTCCCCTTTATCCTCAAACTGTGACCCCTCGTTCTGGACTTCCCCAACATCAGGAACAATCTTCCTGCATCTAGCCTGTCCAATCCTTTTAGGAGTCTAGACGTTTCAATAAGATCACCCCTCAATCTTCTAAATTCCAGAGAGTATAAGCCTAGTCGATCAAATCTTTCATCATATGAAAGTCCTACCATCCCAGGAATCAATCTGGTGAACCTTCTTTGTACTCCCTCTATGGCAAGGATGTCTTTCCTCAGATTAGGGGACCAAAACTGCACACAATACTCCAGGTGTGGTCTCACCAAGGCCTTGTACAACTGCAGTAGTACCTCCCTGCTCCTGTACTCGAATCCTCTTGCTATGAATGCCAGCATACCATTCGCCTTTTTCACCGCCTGTTGTACCTGCATGCCCACTTTCAATGACTGGTGTATAATGACACCCAGGTCTCGTTGCACCTCCCCTTTTCCTAATCAGCCACCATTCAGATAATAATCTGTTTTCCTGTTTTTGCCACCTTATTGGATAACCTCACATTTATCCACATTAAATTGCATCTGCCATGAATTTGCCCACTCACCTATTCTATCCAAGTCACCCCGCATCCTCCTCACAGCTAACACTGCCGCCGAGCTTCATGTCATCTGCAAACTTGGAGATGCTGCATTTAATTCCCTCATCTAAGTCATTAATATATATTGTAAACAACTGGGGTCCCAGCACTGAGCCTTGCGGTACCCCACTAGTCACTGCCTGCCATTCTGAAAAGGTCCCGTTTATTCCCACTCTTTACTTCCTGTCTGCCAACCAATTCTCTATCCACATCAATACCTTACCCCCAATACCATTGACCAAGATGGCATGCATATTAGACAGCATCCTCTTTTCAGACAGCACCATGAGAGAGTCCAGTTGCATCCCTACAACATTACTGGCCTTACGAATGAGTTTGTTGATTCTGTTGGTGTCTTTCACCCTCAGCCTGCTGCCCCAGCACATAACAGCAAACATGATAGCACTGGCCACCACAGGCTCGTAGAACATCCTCAGCATCGTCCGGCAGATGTTAAAGGACCTCAGTCTCCTCAGGAAATAGAGACGGCTCTGACCCTTCTTGTAGACAGCCTCAGTGTTCTTTGACCAGTCCAGTTTATTGTCAATTCGTATCCCCAGGTATTTGTAATCCTCCACCATGTCCACACTGACCCCTTGGATGGAAACAGGGGTTACCGGTGCCTCAGCCCTCCTCAGGTCCACCACCAGCTCCTTAGTGTTTTTCACATTAAGCTGCAGATAATTCTGCTCACACCATTGACAAAGTTTCCTACCATAGCCCTGTACTCAGCCTCATCTCCCTTGCTGATGCATCCAACTATGGCAGAGTCATCCGAAAACTTCTGAAGATGACAAGACTCTGTGCAGTAGTTGAAGTCCGAGGTGTAAATGGTGAAGAGAAAGGGAGACAAGACAGTCCTTTGTGGAGTCCCAGTGCTGCTGATCACTCTGTCGGACACACAGTGTTGCAAGCACATGTACTGTGGCCTGCCAGTCAGGTAATCAAGAATCCATGACACCAGGGAAGCATCCACCTGCATCACTGTCAGCTCCTCCCCCAGCAGAGCAGGGCGGATGGTGTTGAACACACTGGAGAAGTCAAAAAACATGACCCTCACAGTGCTCGCTGGTTTGTCCAGGTGGGCGTAGACATGGTTCAGCAGGAAGACGATGGCATCCTCAACTCCTAGTCGGGGCTGGTAGGCGAACTGGAGGGGATCTAAGTGTGGCCTGACCATAGGCCGGAGCAGCTCCAGGACAAGTCTCTCCAGGGTCTTCATGATGTGGGAGGTCAATGCCACTGGTCTGTAGTCATTGAGGCCGCTGGGGCGCGGTGTCTTCGGCACAGGGATGAGGTAGGACATCTTCCACAATACAGGAGCCCTCCAAAGCCTCAGGCTCAGGTTGAATACATGGCGAAGTACTCCACATAGCTGAGGGGCACAGGCTTTGAACACACTGGTACTGACACCATCCGGTCCTGCAGCCTTGCTTGGGTTGAGACGTTTTAGCTGTCTTCTCACCTGTAGAGCTGTGAAGCCCACCGTGGTGGTTTCATGTGGGGAAGGGGGTACAGTCATGAGAGCAGGGTGGGGGACTGTGAGGAGCAGTAGGAGGGGAGAGTGGAATATATGTTGGTTGGGGGTCGACAACAGATGGCTCATGTGTGGGATGGACAGGGGCTACACTGTCAAATCTGTTAAAGAACAGCTTAAGTTCATTGGCCCTGTCCACACTGCCTTCCGCTCCTCTGTTGCTAGTTCTTAGTGAAGACAGAACCAAAGTAGTTATTCAATTGGTCTGCCATGTCCTTGCTCCCCATAATCAATTCACCTGTTTCTGTCTGTAGGGGACCTACATTTGCCTTAACCAATCTTTTTCTTTTCACATATTTATCAAAGCTTTTACAGTCAGTTTTTATGTTCCATGACACTTTCTCTCATAATCTTTTTTCCCCTTCCTAATTAAGCCCTTTGTCCTCCTCTGCTGGACTCTGAATTTCTCACAGTCCTCAGGTGACACAGTGTGGAAAGGGACCCTTGGCCCTGTGTTGACAGTGATACAATGACACAGTATTTAAAGGGCCCCGTTTCCTCTATGATGAAAGTCAGTCACGGTGACACAGTGTGCAAAGAGCCCCTTTGCTCCTTTTTTAAAGAGTGATACTGTGAAACAGCGTGGAAAGGGCCCCTTTGTCCCGGTGCTGACAGTGACACAGTGTAGAAAGAGGCCCTTTGTCCTTGTGTTGACAGTTATACAGTGACACAGAGTGGAAATTTCCCCTTCAACCCCGTGTTGACAGTGATAGAGTTACACGGTGTGAAAAGGGCCCCATTTCCCCTGTGATTATAGTCATTCACAGTGACACAGTGTGGAAAGGGACCCTTTGCTCCTTTGTTGACAGTGATACAGTGAGACAGTGTGAAAAGGGCCCCTACTCCCCTCCCTGTGTTTGCAGTAAAACAGTGACACAGTGTGGGAAGGGCCCCTTTGTTCTTTTGTTGACAGTCATACTGTGAAACTTTGTGAAAAGGGCCCCTTTGCCCCCATGTTGACAGTAACACTGTGAAACTTTGTGGAAACGGATGCTTTGACCCAGTGTTGACAGTGACACAGTGACACAGTGTGCAAAGGGCCCATTTACCATTTTGTGAACAGTGATACAGTGACACAGTATGGAAAGGTCCCCTGTTCCTCAAAGCCCCTTTACTCATTTGTTGAAAGTGATACAGTGACAGTGTGAAAAGGGACCCTTGGCCCTGTGTTGACAGTGATGCAGTGACACAGTCTGGAAAGGTGCCTTTTGTCGGTGTATTGACAGTGAAACAGTGACACAAAGCGTAAAGGGCCCATTTACCCCAGTGTTTACTGTGATACAGTGACACAGTGTGGACAGGGCCTCTTTTCCTCCGTGCTGACAGTGAGTCACAGTGGCACCGTCTGGATAGGGCCCCTTTGCCCCTTTATTGACAGTGATACAGTGACACCATGTGGAAAGAGCCACGTCGCCTGTCTTGACAGTGATACAGCGACACAGTGTGCAAAGGGCCCCTTTTCCCTGGTGTTCACAGTGACACAGTGTGCAAAGGGCCCCTTTTCCCCGGTGTTGACAGTGAAACAGTGTGCAAAGTGACCCTTGGCCCTGTGTTGACAGTGATACAGTGACAGAGTTTAAAGGGCCCTGTTTCCTCTATGATGAAAGTCAGTCACACTGACACAGTGTGCAAAGGGCCCCTTTGCCCCAGTGTTGACAGTGAAACAGTGTGCAAAGTGACCCTTGGCCCTGTGTTGACAGTGATACAGTGACAGAGTTTAAAGGGCCCTGTTTCCTCTATGATGAAAGTCAGTCACACTGACACAGTGTGCAAAGGGCCCGTTTCCCCTTTTGTGACAGTGATACAATAGCACGTTATAGAAAGGGCTCCTGTTCCACATTTGTTGACAATGATCGAGGGACACAGTCTGAAAAAAGCCCCTTTGCACCTGTGTTGTCAGTGATACAGTGGCACAGTCTGGAAAGGGCCTGTTTGACAGTGATACAGTAAAACAGTGTGGAAATGGCCCCTTTGTGCATCTATTCATAGTGATACAGCCAGGGAGTGTTGAAAGGGCCCCTTTACTCCATTGTTGACAGCGATACATTAGCACAGTGTGAGAAGGGCCCCTTTCCCCATTTGCTGACAGTGATCCAGTGATGCACTGTGCAAAGGCCCCCGTGATGACAGTGATACAGTGTGAAAAGGTACCCTTTCCTGTGTTGACAGTGATACAGTGACACAGTGTAAAGGGGGACCCCTGGCTCTGTGTTGACAGTGATACAGTGACAGAGTGTTTTAAGGGCCCCGTTTCCTCTATGATGAAAGTCAGTCACAGTGACACAGTATGCAAATGGCCCCTTTGTCCCCTGTTGACAGTGCTGCAGTGACACAGTGTGGAAAGAGGCCCTTTGTCCTTGAGTTGATAGTTATACAGTGACACAGAGTGGAAAGTGCCCCTCTGCCCGGTGTTGAAAGTAATACTGTGAAACTTTGTGGAAATGGACCCTTTGACCCAGTGTTGACAGTAATACAGTGACACAGTGTGCAAAGGGCCCCTTTTCCCCATTGTGAAGAGTGATACACTGACACAGTATGGAAGGGGCCCCTGGTCTTCATTTGTTGACAATAATACACGGACAAAGCCTGGAAAGGGCTTCTTTGCACTGTGTTGGCAGTGATACAGTGACACAGTGTGGAAGTGGCTCCTTTGCGCCCGTGCTGACAGCGATTCACAGTGACACAGACTGGAAAGGGGACTTTTGTCGGTGTGCTGACAGTGAAACAGTGACACACTGCACAAAGAGTCCCTTTGCCCCAGTGTTTACAGTGATACAGTGACACTGTGTGCAAAGGGCTGCTTTGCACCTGTGCAGACTGCGAGTCAGTGACACAGTGTGAAAAGGGTCCTTTCGTCCATGTGTTGACAGTGAAACAGTGACACAATGCATAAAGGGCCCATTTGCCCCAGTGTTTACAGTGATACAGTGACACAGTATGCAAAGGGCCACTTTTCCACTTTGAGAGTGATACAGTGAAATGGTCTGGAATGGGCCCTTTTGCCCCTCTGATGACAATCAGTCACAAAGACAAGGTGTAGAAAGATCCCCTTTGCTCCTTTGTTGACGGTGATACAGAGACACAGTGTGAAAAGGGACACTTGGCCCCTGTGTTGACAGTGATACAGTGACACAGTGTGTAAAGAGCCCCATTTCCTCTATGATGAAAGTCGGTCCCAGTGACACAGTGTGCACAGTGGGCCCCTTTGCTATTTTGTTAACAGTGATACTGTGAAAAAGTATTCAATGGGCCCCTACACCCCTGTTGTTGACAGTAATACTGTGAAATAGTGTGGTAAGGGCCCTTTTGTCCCATTGTCGACAGTGACACAGTGTTGAAAGGACCCCTTTGCCACCATGCTAACAGTGAGTCACGGTGACACAGTGTGGTAAAGGCCCCTTTGCCCCCTGTTGACAGTGATGCAGTGATACACTTTGGAAAGAGCCCATTTCCTCGGTGTTCACAGTGACACAATCTGAAAATGGCCCCTTTGCTCCCCTTTTTTTACAGTAATTCAAAGTGACGCAGTGTGGAAAGAGCCTCTTTGACAGTCATAAAGTGACACAGTGTGGAAAGGGCCTCTTTGGCAGTGATACAATGACACAGTGTGGAAAGTGCCTCTTTGTCCACGTATTCACAGCAAGACAGTGTTGAAAAGGCCCCTTCACTCCTTTGTTGATAGTGATACAGTGACACAGTGTGAAAAGGGAAACTTGGCCCTGTGTTGACAGTGATACAGTGACACAGTGTGGGAAGTGCTTCTTTGTCCACGTATCCACAGCGAGGCAGTGTTGAAAGGGCCCCTTTACTCCTTTGTTGATAGTGATACAGTGACACAGTGTGAAAAGGCAACCTTGGCCCTGTGTTGACAGTGATACAGTGACACAGTGTTTAAATGGCCCCGTTTCCTCTTTGATGAAAGTCAGTCACACTGACACAGTGTGGAAAGGGCACCTTTGCCCCTGTTTTTGCAGCCCGTTACAGTGACACAGTGTGGAAAGTGCTGTTTTGCCCACGCGTTCACAATGATACAGTGACGAAGTGTGAAAAGGGACCCTTGGCTCCTGTGTTCACAGGGATATAGTGACATGGTTTGGGCAGGGCCCCATGGCCCTCTGTTGGCAGTGAAACACGAGACAGTGTTGAAAGGACCCCTTTGCCCGCGCCCCGTTGACAGTGTCACAGTGTGGAAAGGGCTCCTATGACCCTATATTGACAGTGACAGAGTGACAGTGTATGAAAAGGTCCTCTTTACTCCAGTGTTAACAGTGATGCAGAGTCACATTCTGGAATGGTCCCCTTTGCCCTCCTATTGACAGTCTGTCACAGTGACACAGTGTGGAAAGGGCCCCTTTCCCCATTTGTTGACTGTGATCCAGTGATACAGTGTGCAAAGGGCCTCTTGGCCCCCGCTATGACAGTGATAAAATGTGCGAAGGTCCCCTTTCTCGTGTTGACAGTGATACAGTGACAGTGTGGACAGGGCCTCTTTGCATCCGTGCTGACAGTGTGTCACAGTGGTACCGTCTGGATAGGACCCCTTTGCCCCTTTATTGACAGTGATACAGTGACACAGTGTGGAAAGAGCCACGTTGCCTGTGTTGACAATGATACAGTGACACAGTGTGAAAAGAGCCATGTCGCCTGTGTTGACAGTGATACAGTGACACAGTGTGGAAAGGGACCCTTGGCCCTGTGTTGACAGTGATACAGTGACACAGTGCTTAAAGGGCCCCGTTTTCTCAATGATGAAAGTCAGTCACAGTGACACAGTGTGCAAAGGGTCCCTTTGCTCCTTTGTTAAAGAGTGATACTGTGAAACAGTGTGGAACGGGCCCCTTTGTCCCAGTGTTGACAGTGACACAGTGTGGAAAGGACCCTTTTGCCCCCGTGTTAACAGCGAGTCCCAGTGACGCAGGGATGGAAAGGCCCCGTTGCCCTCTTTTGACAGCGATGCAGCGATGCAGTGTGGAAAGAGGCCCTTTGTCCTTGAGTTGACAGTTATACTGTGACACAGTGTGGAAAGGTCCCCTTTGCCCTCTCGTTGGCAGACCGTCACAGTCATACAGCGTGGGAGGGGCTTCTTCGTCCCTGTGTTGACAGTGATACAGTGACGCAGTGTGGAAAGAACCCTTTTGCCTGTGTTGATAGTGATACAGTGACACAGTGTGAAAAAAGCCCCTTTCCCGTGTTGATAGTAATAGAGTGACACAGTGTGAAAAGGGACCGATGGCCCCTGGGTTGACAGTGATACAGTGAGACAGTGTTGAAAGTGTTACTTTGCCCCTGTACTAACAGTCATACAGTGAGACAGTGTTGAAAGGGCCCATTTGCCACTGTGTTGACCATTGTACAGTGACACCGTGTGCAAAGGACCCCTTTGTTCCTTTGATAAAAATGATACTGTGAAACAGTGTAGAAAGGGCCCATTTCACCCAGTGTTGACAGTGACACAGTGACACAGTGTGGACAGGACCCCTTTTGCCCCCCCCCCGTACTGAGTGCAAGTCACAGTGACACAGTGTGGAAATGGCCCCTTTGCCCCCGTTTACAGTGATACAGTGACACAGAGTGGAAAGAGGCCATTTGTCCTTGAGTTGACACTTATACAGTGACACAGAGTGGAAATTTCCCCTTCGACCCTGTGTTGACAGTGATGGAGTTACACGGTATGAAAAGGCCCCCTTTCCCCTGTGATTACAGTCATTCATAGTGACACAGTGTGGAAAGCGCCCCTTTGCTCCTTTGTTGACAGTGATACAGTGCAAAAGGGGCCCCTATTCCCCTCCCCATGTTTGCAGTATTACAGTGACACTGCGTGCAAAGGGCCCCGTTGCCCTTATGTGACAGTGATAAACAGCCCCTTTGCACCTGTGTTGACAGTGATACAGTGACACAGTGTGGAACGGGCCTCTTTGACAGTGATCCAGTAAAACAGTGTGGAAAGGGTCACAGTGATATGACGAGACCATATTGAAAGGACCCCTTTACTCCTTTGTTGACAGTGACACAGTGTGCAAACGGCCTCTTGACTCCCGTGTTGACAGTGATACAGTATCACAGTGTGGAAAGATTCCCTTTGCCATCTTGTTGGCAGTCTGTCACAGTGATACAGTGTGGGAAGGGCTCCTTTGTCCCTGTGTTGACAGTGATACAGTGAGACAGTATTGAAAGTGTTGCTTTTCCCCTGTACGAACAGTCATACAGTGAGATGTATGTTGAAATGGCCCATTTGCCACCGTGTTGACCATTCTATAGTGACACAGTGTTTAAAGGGCCCCGTTTCCTCTATGATGAAAGTCAGTCACAGTGACACATGATGTAAAGGGCCCCAGTTCCCCATTTGTTGACAATGATAGAGTGACACAGTGTGGAAAGGGCCCCTTTGCTATTTTGTTGACAGTGATACTGTGAAACTTTATGGAAAGGGATCCTTTGACCCGGTGTTGACAGTAACACAGTGACACAGTGTGCAATTGACCCTTTTCCCCCTTTGTTGACAGTGCTTCATTGACACAGTTTGGACAGAGCCACGCTGCCCATGTTGACAGCAATATAGTGACACAGTGTTGAAAGGGACCCTTGGCCCCTGTGTTGACAGTGGTACAGTGACACAGTGTGTAAAGGGCCCTGTTTCCTCTATAATGAAGGTCGGTCACAGTGACACAGTGTGCCCCTTTGCTCCTTTGTTAACACTGATACTGTGAAAAGGTTTTGAATGGGCCACTACACCCCCGTTGTTGACAGTAATACTGTGAAACAGTGTGGAAAGGGCCGCTTTGTCCCAGTGCTGACAGTGTCACAGTGTGAAAAGGACCCTTTTGCCCCCGTGCTAACAGCGAGTCACAGTGACACAGTGTGGTAAGGCCCTTTGCCCCCTGTTGACAGTGATGCAGTGACACAGTGTGGAAAGGTCCCCTTCGACCCGGTGTTGACCAAGATAGCGTTACACAGTGTGAAAAGGGCCCCATTTCCCCTGTGATTATAGTCATTTACAGTGACACAGTGTGAAAAGGGCCCTGTTGCCCCTATGTGACAGTGATAAAGGGCCGCTTTGCACCTGTATTGACAGTGATACAGTGACAGTGAGGAAAGGGCCTCTTTACTCCCATGTTGACAGTGATACAGTGATGCAGTGTGGAAACAGACCCTTGGCCCCTGTGTTGACAGTGATACAGTGAGACAGTATTGAAAGTGTTGTTTTCCCCCTGTACTGACAGCCATACAGTGAGACAGTGTTGAAAGGGCCCACTTGCCACTGTATTGACCATTGTACAGTGACACAGTATTTAAAGTGCCCCGTTTCCTCTCTGATGAAAGTCAGTCACAGTGAAACAGTGTGCAAAGGGTCCCTTTTTTCCTTTGTTAAGAGTGATACTGTGAAACAGTGTTGAAAGGGCCCATTTCACCCGTTGTTGACAGCAACACAGTGTGGACAGGTCCCCTTTGCCCCCGTGCTGACAGCGGGTCACAGTGACACAGTGTGGAGATGTTCCCTTTGCACCCTGTTGACAGTGATACAGTATCACAGTGTGGAAAGAACCCCTTTGCCTTCTTGTTGGAAGTCTGTCACAGTGATACAGACTGGGAAGGGCTCCTTTATCCCTGTGCAAATAGTGATACTGTGAAACAGTGTGGAAATGGACCTGGTGCCCCCGTGTTGACAGTAATACTGTTAAACAGTGCGGAGAGGGCCCCTTTGTCCCAGTACTGACAGTGACACACTGACACAGTATGTAAAGGGCCCCAGTTCCCCATTTGTTGACAATGAAAGAGTGACACAGTGTAGAAAGGGCCCCTTTGCACTTTTCTTGACAGTGATACTGTGAACCTTTATGGAAAGGACCCCTTTGCCCCCATGTTGGCAGTAATACTGTGAAACTTTGTGGAAAGGGACCGTTCGACCCGGTGTTGACAGTAACACAGTGACACAGTGTGCATAGGGCCCCTTTGCCCCTTTGTTGACAGTGCTTCAGTGACACAGTTTGGAAAGAGCCACATTGCCCGTGTTGAGAGCAATACAGTGACACAGTGTGCAAAGAGACCCTTTGCACCTATGTAGACTGCGAGTCACAGTGACACAGTGTGAAAAGGGCCCCTTTGCCCCGCGTTCAGAGTGATGCAGTGACACACTCTGGAAAGAAGCCTTTTGTTCGTGTGTTGACAGTGAAACAGTGACACGATGCGTAAAGAGCCCCTTTGCCCCAGTGTTTGCAGTGATACAGTGACACAATGTGCAAAGGGCCCATTGGCCCCTTTGACAGTGATACATTGACATAGTGTGGAATGGCCTCATTTGCCCCTGTGATGACAGTCAGATGCAGAGACAAGTTGTGGAAAAGTCCCCTTTGCTCCTTTGTTGACAGTGATACAGTGACACAGTATTGAAAGGGCCCATTTTCACCTGTGTTGACAGTGATACAGTGACATAGTGTGGAAAGGGGCCCTTTGTCTCTGTGCTGAGAGTGATGCAGCAACACATTGTGGAAAGGGCCCTTTTCCTCAGTGTTCACAGTGACACAATCTGAAAATGGCCCCTTTGCTTCCCTTTTTACAGTAAGTCAAAGTGACACAGTGTGGAAAGGGCCCCCTTGTCTACCTATTCACAGTGAGACAGAGTTGAAAGGGCCCCTTTACTCCTTTGTTGATAGTGATACAGTGACACAGTGTTTAAAGGGCCCCGTTTCCTTTATGATGAAAGTCAGTCACACTGACGCAGTGTGCAAAGGGCCCCTTGCCGCTGTGTTTACAGCCCGTTACAGTAACACAGTGTGAAAAGGGACACTTGGCTCCTGTGTTCACAGGAATATAGTGACACGGTTTGGGCAGGGCCACATGGCCCTTGTGTTGGCAGTGAAACATGAGACAGTGTTGAAAGGGCCCCTTTGCCCCCGTCCTGTTGACAATGTCACAGTATGGAAAGGGCCCCATGACTCTATACTGACAGTGACAGAGTATGAAAAGGTCCTCATTACTCCAGTGTTGACAGTGATACAGAGTCACATTCTGGAATGGTACCCTTTGCCCTCCTATTAACAGTCTGTCACAGTGATACAGTGTGGGAAGGACTCCTTTGTCCCTCTGTTGACAGTGATACAGTGACAGTGCGGACAGGGCCGCTTTGCCTCCGTGATGACAGTGAGTCACAGTGGCACCGTCTGGATCGGGCTCCTTTGCCCCTTTATTGACAGTGATACAGTGACACAGTGTGGAAAGAGCCACGTCGCCTGTGTTGACAGTGATACACTGACACTGTGTGGAAAGGGCCCCTTTGTCTACCTATTCATAGTGAGACAGCGTTGAAAGGGCCCCTTTACTCCTTTGTTGATAGTGATACAGTGACACAGTGTGGAAAGAGCCACGTCGCCTGTGTTGACAGTGATACAGTGACCCAGTGTTGAAGGTGACACAGTGACACAGTGTGCAAAGGGCCCCTTTGTTCCTTTTTTAAAGAGTGATACTGTGGAACAGTGTGGAAAGGGCTCCTTTGTCCTGGTGTTGACAGTGACACAGTGTGGAAGGGTCCCTTTTGCCCCCGTGCTGACAGCGAGTCACAGTGACACATTGTGGAAATGGCCCCTTTGCTCCCTGTTGACAGCGATGCAATAACACAGCGTGGAAAGAGGCCCTTTGTCCTTGAGTTGACAGTTCTACTGTGATACAGAGTGGAAAGGTCCCCTTCGACCTCATGTTGACAGTGATAAGAGTTACACGGTGTGAAAAGGGCCCCCTTTCCCCTGTGATTATAGTCATTTACAGTGACACAGTGTGGAAAGGGCCCCTTTGCTCCTTTGTTGACAGTGATACAGTGAGACAGTGCGAAAAGGGCCCCTACTCCCCTCCCCATGTTTGCAGTAATACAGTGACACAGTGTGAAAAGGGACCCATTGCCCCTATGTGACAGTGATAAAGGGCCCCTTTGTACATGTGTTGACAGTGATACAGTATCACAGTATGGAAAGATCCCCCTTGCCCTCTTGTTGGCAGTCTGTCACAGTGATACAGTGTGGGAAGGGCTCTTTTGTCCCTGTTTTGACAGTTATACAGTGACACAGTGTGGAAAGGACCTCTTTACTCCCGTGTTGACAGTGATACAGTATCACAGTATGGAAAGATCCCCTTTGCCCACTTTATGGCAGTCTGTCACAGTGATACAGTGTGGGAAGGGCTCTTTTGCCCCTGTGCTGACAGTCATACAGTGCGAGAGTGTTGAAAGGGCCCCGGTGCCCCCGTGTTGACAGTGACACAGTGTGGAAAGGGCCTCTTGGCCCCTGCATTGACAGTGATACTGTGAGACAGTGTTGAAAGGGCTGATTTGCCCCTGTGCCGACAGCCATACATTGAGACAGTGTTGGAAGGTCCCCTTTTCCCTTTTGTTGACAGTGATAGAGTGACACAGTGTGAAAAGAGCCCTTTTGCCCGTGTTGATAGTGATAGAGTGACACAGTGTGATAAGGGACCATTGACCCCTGTGTTGACAGTGATACAGTGAGACAGTATTGAAACTGTTGCTTTGCCCCTGTACTGACTGTCATACAGTGAAACAGTGTTGAAAGGGCCTAGTTGCCACCGTGTTGACCATTGTACAGCAACACAGTGTGCAAAGGGCTCCTTTGCTCCTTTGTTAAGTGTGATACTATGAAACAGTGTTGAAAGGGCCCATATGACCCGGTGTTGACAGTGACACAGTGACACAATGTGAACAGGTCCCCTTTGCCCCCGTGCTGACAGCGTGTCACAGTAACACAGTGTGGAAATGGCCCCTTTGCCCCCTGTTGACAGTGAGGCAGTGACACTGAGTGGAAAGAGGCCTTTTGTCCTTGAGCTGACAGTTATACAGTGACATAGAGTGGAAATTTCCCCTTCGACCCAGTGTTGAAAGTGATAGAGTTACATGGTGTGAAAAGGGCCCCCTTTCCCCTGTGATTATAGTCATTTACAGTGACACAGTGTGGAAAGGGCCCCTTTGCTCCTTTGTTGACAGTGGGACAGTGCAAAAAGGGCCCCTATTCCCCTCCCCGCGTTTGCAGTAATAGATTGACACAGTGTGCAAAGGGCCCCTTTGCACCTTTGTTGACAGTGCTTCAGTGACACAGATTGGAAAGAGCCACGTTTCCTGTGTTGAAAGTAATACAATGACACAGTGTGCAAAGGGCCCCTTTGCCCCTTTGACAGTGATACAGTGACACAGTCTGGAATGGGTCCATTTGCCCCTCTGATGACAGTCAGTCACAGAGACAATGTGTAGAAAGGTCCCCTTTGCTCCTTTGTTGAGTGATACAGTGACACAGTGTGAAAAGGGACCCTTGGCCCCTGTGTTGTCAGTGATACAATGTCACAGTTTGGAAAGTTTCCCTTTGCCCCTCTGTTACCAGTCTGTCACAGTGATACAGTGTGGGAGGGCTCCTTTGTCCTTGTGTTGTCAGTGATACAGTGACACACTGTGAGAAGGGCCCTTTTGCCCCATGTCTACAGTCAGTTACAGTGACACAGTGTGCAATATGCCCTTTTGCCCCCGTGTTGACAGTCAGTCACAGTGATACAGTCTGGAAAGGGCCCTTTTGCCCCTGTGTTGACAGTGATACAGTGGCATGTGTGAAAAGGGAACCTTTGCCCCTGTGTTGACAGTGATACAGTGACACGTGTGAAAAGGGAACTTTTGCCCCTGTGTTGACAGTGATACAGTGACACAGTGTGAAAAGGGACCCTTGGCCCCTGTGTTGACTGTGATACAGTGAGACAGCGTGTAAAGGGCCCCTTTGCACTGGTGTTGTCAGTGATACTGTGAGGGAATGTTGAAAGGGCTACTTTGCCCCTGTGCTGACAGTCATACAGTGAGAGATTGTTGAAAGGGCCCCTGTGCCCTGTGTTGACAGTTGTACAGTGACACAGTCTGGAAAGGGGCCTTATGTTGGTGTGTTGACAGTGAAACAGTGACACTATGAGTAAAGGGCCCATTTGCCCCAATATTTACAGTAATACAGTGACACAGTGTGAAAAGGGCCCCGTTGCCCCTATATGACAGTGATAAATGGCCCTTTTGCTCCTGTGTTGACAGTGATACAGTGACACAGTGTGGAAAGGGCCTCTTTACACCCATGTCAACAGTCATACAGTATCACAGTGTGGAAAGACCCCTTTGCCCTCTTGTTGGCAGACTTTCACAGTGATACAGACTGGAAAGGGCTCCTTTATCCTTGGGTAAACAGTGATACTGTGAAACAGTGTGGAAATGGGCCCAGTGCCCCCATGTTGCCAGTAATACTGTTAAACAGTGTGGAGAGGGCCCCTTTGTCCCAGTGCTGACAGTGACAGAGTGACACAGTTTGCAAAGGGCTCCTTTGATCCTTTGTTGACAATGAAACAGTGACACAGTACGTAAAGGGCCCCAGTTCCCCATTTGTTGACAATGATAGAGTAACACAGTGTGGAAAGGTCCCTTTTGCTCTTTTGTTGACAGTGATATTGTGATTTTTTGTGGAAAGGGGCTCTTTGCCACCGTGTTGAGAGTAATAGTGTGAAACTTTGTGGAAAAGGAGGCTTTGACCCGGTGTTGACAGTGTTTCAGTGACACAGTTTGGAAAGAGCCACGTTGCCCGTGTTGACAGCAATACAGTGACATAGTCTGGAACGGGGCCTTTTGTCGGTGTGTTGACAGTGAAACAGTGACACAATGCATAAAGAGCCCCTTTGCCCCAGTGTTTGTAGTGATACAGTGACACAGTGTGCAAAGGCCCCTTTGCCCCTTTGACAAAGATACTTTGACATAGTGTGGAATGGGCTCATTTGCCTCTGTGATGACAGTCAGACACAGAAACAAGGTGTGGAAAAGTCCCCTTTGCTCCTTTGTTGACAGTGATACAGTGACACAGTGTTGAAAGGGCCCATTTGCACCTGTGTTGACAGTGATACAGTGACATAGTGTGGAAAGTGGCCCTTTGCCTCTGTGCTGAGAGTGATGCAGTGACACATTGTGGAAAGGGCCCTTTTCCTCAGTGTTCACAGTGACACAATCTGAAAATGGCCCCTTTGCTTCCCTTTTTACAGTAAGTCAAAGTGACACAGTGCAGAAAGGGCCTCTTTGACAGTGATACAGTGACACACTGTGGAAAGGGCACCTTTGTCCACCTATTCACAGTGATACAGTGAGACAGTGTTGAAAGGGCCCCTTCACTCCTTTGTTGATAGTGATACAATGACACAGTGTGAAAAGGGACCCTTGGCCCTGTGTTGACAGTGATACCATGACAGTGTTTAAAGGGCCCCGTTTCCTCTATGATGAAAGTCAGTCATTTGCCGCTGTGTTTACAGCCCGTTACAGTGGCACAGTGTGAAAAGGGACCCTTGGCTCCTGTGTTCACAGGGATATAGTGACACAGTTTGGGCAGGGCCCATGGCCCCTGTGTTGGCAGTGAAACACGAGACAGTGTTGAAAGGGCCCCTTTGCCCCCACCCTGTTGACAGTGTCACAGTGTGGAAAGGGCCCCTATGACACTATATTGACAGTGACAGAGTGACAGAGTATGAAAAGGTCCTCTTTACTCCAGTGTTGACAGAGATACAGAGTCACATTCTGGAATGGTTCCCTTTGCCCTCCTATTGACAGTCTGTCACAGTGATACAGTGTGGGAAGGACTCCTTTGTCCCTGTGTTGACAGTGATATAGTGACACAGTGCGGACAGGGACTCTTTGCCTCCGTGCTGACAGTGAGTCACAGTAGCACAGTCTGCATAGAGCCCCTTTGTCCCTTTATTGACAGGAATACAGTGACGCAGTGTGGAAAGAGCCACGTCGCCTGTGTTGAGAGTGACACAGTGGCACAGTGTGCAAAGGGCCCCTTTGCCCCGATGTTGACAGTGACACAGTGAAACAGTGTGAGAAGGAACCCTTGGCCCTGTGTTGACAGTGGTATCATGACACAGTGCTTAAAGGGCCCCGTTTTCTCTATGAAGAAAGTCAATCACAGTAACACAGTGTGGAAAGGGCCCCTTTGTCCCGGTGTTGACAGTGACACAGTGACACAGTGTGGAAAGGTCATTTTTGCCCCTGTGTTGACAGCGCGTCACAGTCACACAGTGTGGAAATGGCCCCTTTGCCCCCTGTTCACAGTGATGTAGTGACACAGTGTGGAAAGAGGCCCTTTGTCATTGAATTGACAGTTATGCAGTGACACAGAGTGGAAAGCTCCCCTTTGACCCCGTGTTGACAGTGAAAGAGTTACACAGTGTGAAAAGCACCCCCTTTCCCCAGCGATTACAGTCATTTACAGTGACACAGTGTGGAAAGGGCCCCTTTACTCCTTTGTTGACAGTGAGACAGTGCAAAAGGGGCCACTATTCTCCTCCCCGTGTTTGCAGTAATACATTGACACAGGGTGAAAAGGGCCCCACTGCCCCTATGTGACAGTGATAAAGGACCCCTTTGTCCCAGTGTTGACAGCGACACCGTGACACAGTTTGCAATGGGCCCCTTTAATCCTTTGTTGATAATGAAACAGTGACACAGTATATAATGGGCCCCAGTTCCCCATTTGTTGACAGTGATAGAGTGACACAGTGTGGAAAGGGCCCTTTGCTCTTTTGTTGACAGTGATACTGTGAAACTTTGTGGAAAAGGGCCCCTTTGCTCCTGTGTTGACAGTGATACAGTGACACAGTGTGGAAAGATCCCCTTTGCCCTCTTGTTGGCAGTCTGTAACAGTGGTACAGTGTGAAAAGGGTCCCTTGGCCGCTGTTTTGACAGTGACACAGTGAGACAATAATAAATGTGTTGATTTGCCCCTGTGCTGACAGTCATACAGTGAGAGAGTGTTGAAAGGGCCCCGGTGCCCCCGTGTTGACAGTGACACAGTAACACAGTGACACAGTATGGAAAGAACCCCATGCCCGTGTTGACAGTGATAGAGTGACACAGTGTGAAAAGGGACCGATGGCCACTGTGTTGACAGTGATACAGTGAGACAGTGTTGAAAGTGTTGTTTTGCCCCTGTACTGGCAGTTATACAGTGAGACAGTGTTGAAAGGGCCCATTTGCCACGGTGTTGACCATTGTACAGTGGCACAGTGTTTAAAGTGCCCTGTTTCCTCTATGATGAAAGTCATTCACAGTGACACAGTGTGCAAAAGGCCCCTTTGCTCCTTTGTGAAGAGTGATTCTGTGAAACAGTGTGGAAAGGGCCCATTTGACCCGGTGTTCACAGTGACACAGTGTGGAAAGGACCCCTTTGCCCCCGTGCTGACAGTGAGTCACAGTGACACAGTGTGGAAATGGCCCCTTTGCCCCCTGTTGACAGTGATGCAGTGACACAGTGTGGAAAGAGACCCTCTGTCCTTGTGTTGACAGTTATACGGTGACGCAGATTGGAAATTTCCCCTTCAACCCCGTGCTGACAGTGATAGAGTTACATGGTGTGAAAACAGCCCCCTTTCCCCTGTGATCACAGTCAATTATATTGACACAGTGTGGAAAGAGCAACTTTGCTCCTTTGTTGACAGTGAGACAGTGCAAAAGCGGCCCCTATTCCCCTCCGTGTTTGCAGTAATACAGAGAGACAGTGTGAACAGGGCCCCGTTGCCCTTATGTGACAGTGGTAAATGCCCCATTTGCACCTGTGTTGACAGTGATACAGTGACACAGTGCGGAAAGGGCCTCTTTACTCCCATGTCGACAGTGATACTGTATCACAGTGTGGAAAGAACTCCTTTGCCCTCTTGTTGGAAGTCTGTCACAGTCATACAGACTGGGAAGGGCTCCTTTATCCCTCTGTAAACAGTGATACTGTGAAACAGTGTGGAAGTGGCCCCGGTGCCCCCGCATTGACAGTAATATGGTTAAACAGTGTGGCAAGGGCCCCTTTCTCCCAGTGTTGACAGTGACACAGTGACACAGTTTGCAAAGGGCCCCTTGATCCTTTGTCGACAATCAAACACTGACACAGTGTGTAAAGGGCCCCTTTGCTCTTTTGTTGACAGTGAAACTGAGAAACTTTATGGAAAGGGCCTCTTTGCCCCCGTGTTGACAGTAGTACTGTGAAACTTTGTGTAAAGGGACCCTTTAACCGGTGTTGACAGTAACACAGTGTGTAAAGGGCCCTTTTCCCCTTTGTTGACAGTGCTTCAGTGACACAGTTTGGAAAGAGCCACCTCGCCCGTGTTGACAGCAATACAGTGACACAGTGCACAAAGGGTCCCTTTGCATCCATGCAGGCTGTGAGTCACAGTGACACAGTGTGAAAGGGGCCCCTTTGCCCCGTGTTGACGGTGATGCAGTGACACAGTCTGGAAAGTGGCCTTTTGTTGTGTGTTGACAGTGAAACAGTGACACAATGCTTAAAGGGCCCATTTCCCCAGTATTTACAGTGAAACTGTGACACAGTGTGCAAAGGGCACCTTTGCCCCTTTGACACTGATACAGTGACATAGTCTGGAATGGGTCCTTTTGCCCCTCTGGACAGTCAGTCACAGAGACAAGGTGAAGAAAGGTCCCCTTTGCTCCTTTGTTGACAGTGATACAGTGACACAGTGTGAAAAGGGACCATTTGTCCCTGTGTTGACAGTGATACAGTGACACAGTGTGTACAGGGCCATCGTTTCCTCTATGATGAAAGTCAGTCACAGTGGTACAATGTGCAAAGGGCCCCTTTGCTCCTTTGCTAACAGCTATACTGTGAAAAAGTAATGAATGGGCCCCTACGCCCCCGCTGTTGACAGTAATACTGTGAAACAGTGTGGAAAGAACCCTTTTGCCCGCTGTTGACAGCGAGTCACAGTGACACAGTGTGGAAATGACCCCTTTGCCCCTGTTAACAGTAATGCAATGACACAGTGTGGAAAGAGGCCATCTGTCCTTGAGTTGACAGGTATACTTTGACAGTGTGGAAAGTTCCCCTTCGACCCGGTGTTGACAATGATACAGTTACACAGTGTGAAAAGGGCCCCGTTTCCTCTATGATGAAAGTCAGTCACTGTCACATTGATGGGGGGGCATGGGGAGTAAGGGTGGACCCAAATGCAAGATACATCTTGTGACATTCATTAAATTGAGTTTATTGTTTAATACCAGGAGAGCAAAGCAGAAGCAGGAACAGCGAACTGGACAAGGACTCAGGCTACGACTAGGCTGGGACTAAGGGTCTGGGCTTGGACTCGGAATCGGATCCCAGAACTGGAGGAGACATGAAGAGGCTAGGGTATGGACTCCGAGCCAGAGACTGGGCAAGGACCCAGTACCTGGGTCTTGCCTCGGGCTCGGACCCCAGAACCATGCAAGGACATGACATAGGCTAGGGAGAGGAGGAACATCGGAACACAGAGCCTTGGACTCAGGAGAGCAGGTACGTGGAACCATGGTCACATATGCAGAACACAAAGCCGGGACCCCTCCTTGGGTACAGGACATAGGGCCGGGAGTCACACACAAAACAGAGCGGGGACCCCTCCTTGGGGACAGGACATAGGGCCAGGTCTCACACATAGAACAGAGAACCGGGAGCCCTCCCTGGGTAGAGGACATAGGGCCAGGACTCATATTCAACAGGACACTAACATGAGACTGGACAGTACAGAACAACGACAGACAGATCCTATCTAGCTCGGGCGATAGAACTAGACAGAGGTGCAGGCGAGGGATACAGACGAGGCCAGGCAAGGCTTGAGGCAAGGTTTCAAGAGGGAGGAGCAGAGAAGGAATTCAGACACAGGGTGGTAGGACAGGAATCACAGACCGCCAGGGCCAGGACTTGAATCGGTACCTGGTGCCCCCAGGGCCAGGACTAGGCGGGGTACTTGGATGCTGCCAGGGCCAGGACTTGACTCGGTAGTTGGATGCCGACGGGTAGTGGCAAGCTCGCGGCTCGGCCCGGGAACAGTAGACAGCGGTTCTTGATTCCCTCGGGCGGGTTAACTGACTGACCCACCTCGGTGAGGAAACCTTGCAGGCTCGCTTTGGTGAGGTAAGTAGACAGGGTTGCTCCGGTGAGAAAGGTGAATCACCGGCACTCGCTTCGGGCGGAGACTAGGCTTGCTGCGGCCAGATGACATTGGCACGCCGAACCTTTGGTGACCTTGCAGACAATCTCGCGCCGAACGGCTGAAAGCCGGAGACTATAAACTACCGGTTCAACCGAGAGTAAATTGCCTCCAATCACCAAGGCCGAGGGACAGGGGAAAACAGAGAATCAATGGCCCGGATTGTAACATAAACAAAGTAAATTTAAAGGGACCCTGATCCGGACCATGACAGTCACAGTGACACAGTGTGCAATGGGTCCCTTTGCTCCTTTGTTAACAGTGATACTGTGAAAAAGTTTTGAATGTGCCCCTATGCCCCTGTTGTTGACAGTAATACTGTGAAACTGTGTGGAAGGGCCCCTTTGTCCCAGTGTTGACAGTGACACAGTGTGGAAATGACCCTTTTGCCCCCGTGCTAACAGCGAGTCACAGTGATGCAGCGTGGAAAAAGCCCCTTTGCCCCCTATTGACAGTAATGCAGTGACACAGTGTGGAAAGGTCCCCTTCGACCAGGTGTTGACAGTGAAAGAGTTACACAGTGTGAAAAGGGCCCCTTTTTCCCTGTGATTATAGTCATTTACACTGACACAGTGTGGAAAGGACCCCTTTGCTCCTTTGTTGACAGTGAGACAGTGCAAAAAGGACCCCTATTCCCCTCCCCGTGTTTGCAGTAATACAGTGACACAGTGTGAAAAGGGCCTCTTTGACACTGATACAGTAAAACAGTGTGGAAAGGGTCACTTTGTGCATCTATTCACAGTGTTACGGCGAGACCGTATTGAAAGGGCCCCTTTACTCCGTTGTTGACAGTGATACAGTATCACAGTGTGGAAAGAACCCCTTTGCCTTCTTGTTGGCAGTCTGTCACAGTGATACAGTGTGAGAAGGGCTCCTTTAACCTTGTGTTAACAGTGATACTGTGACACAGTGTGGAAATGACCCTTTTGCCCCCGTGTTAACAGTAATACTGTTAAACAGTGTGGAAAGGGCCCCTTTGTCCCAGTGTTGACAGTGACACGGTTTGCAAAGGACCCCTTTGATCCATATTGATAATGAAACAGTGACACAGTATATAATGGGCCCCAGTTCCCCATTTGTTGACAATGATAGAATGACACAGTGTGGAAAGGGTCCATTTGCTCCTTTGTTGACAGTGATACTGTGATACTTTGTGGAAAGGGCCCCTTTGTTCCCGTGTTGACAGTAATACTGTGAAGCTTTGTGGATAGGGACCTTTTGACCCGGTGCTGCCAGTGATACAGTGACACGGTGTGAAAAGGGACCCTTGGCCCTGTGTTGACAGTGATACAGTGACACAGTGTGTAAAGGGCACCGTTTCCTCTATGATGAAAGTCAGTCACTGTCACATTGGTGGGGGGGGGGGGGCATTGGGTGCAAGGGTGGACCTAAATGCAAGACACATCTTGTGAGGTTAATTAAATTGAGTTCATTGTTTAATACCAGGAGAGCAAAGCAGAAGCAGGAATAGTGAACTGGTCAAGGACTCATGACTACAACCAGGCTAGGACTAAGTATCTGGGCTTAGACTGAGAATCGGATCCCAGAACTAGAGGAGACATGAAGAGGCTAGGGTATGGACTTTGAGCCACAGACTGAGCAACGACCCAGTACCTGGGTCTTGCCTCAGGCTGGGACCACAGAACCAGGCAAGGACATGACATGGGCTAGGGAGAGGAGGAACATGGGAACACAGAGCCTCGGTCTCAGGAGAGCAGGTACGTGGAACCATGGTCACATATACAAAACACAAAGCCGGGACCCCTCCTTGGGTACAGGACATAGGGCCGGGACGCATATTCAACAGGACACTAACATGAGACTGGACAGTACAAAACAACAACAGACAGATCCTATCTAGCTCCGGCGATAGAACTAGACAGAGGTGCAGGCCAGGGCTACAGATGAGGTGAGGCAAGGTTTCAGAAGGGAGGGGCAGAGAACTGATTCAGACAGTGGGCTGGGATAGGAATCACAGACCGCCAGGGCCTGGACTTGACTCGGTACTTGGATGCTGCCAGGGCCAGGAATTGACTCAGTACTTGGATGCCGGCAGGTAGTGGCGAGCTCGCGGCTCGGCCTGGGAACAGTAGACAGCGGTTCTTGATTCCCTCGGGCGGGTTAACTGACTGACCCACCTCGGTGAGGAAACTTTGCAGGCTCGCTTTGGTGAGGTAAGTAGACAGGGTTGCTCCGGTGAGAAAGGTGAATCACCGGCACTCGCTTCGGGCGGAGACTAGGCTTGCTGCGGCCAGATGACATTGGCACGCCGAACCTTTGGTGACTTTGCAGACAATCTCATGCCGAACAGCTGAAAGCCGGAGACTATAAACTACCGGTTCAACCGAGAGTAAATTGCCTCCAATCACCAAGGCCGAGGGACAGGGGAAAACAGGGAATCAATGGTCCGGATCGTAACATAAACAAAGTAAATTTAAAGGGACCCCGATCCGGACCATGACAGTCACAGTGACACAGTGTGCAAAGAGCCCCTTTGCTCCTTTGTAAACAGTGATACTGTGAAAAAGTTTTGAATGGGCCCCTACGCCCCCGTTGTTGACAGTAATACTGTGAAACTGTGTGGAAAGGGCTCCTTTGCCCCCTGTTGACAGTGATGTAGTGACACAGTGTGGAAAGAGGCCCTTTGTCCTTGAGTAGACAGTTATACTGTGACACAGAGTGGAAAGGTCCCCTTTGACACAGCATTGACAATGAAAGAGTTACACAGTGTGAAAAGGGCCCCTTTTCCCCTGTGATTATAGTCATTTACAGTGACACAGTGTGGAAAGGGCCCCTTTGCTCCTTTGTTGACAGTGAAACAGTGAGACAGTGCAAAAAGGACCCCTATTCCCCTCCCCGTATTTGCAGTAATACAGTGACACAATATGAAAAGGGCCCCGTTGCCCCTATGTGACAGTGATAAAGGGCCCCTTTGTACTTGTGTTGACAGTGATACAGTGACACAGTGTGGAAAGGGCCTCTTTACTCCCGTGTTGACAGTGATACAGTATCACAGTATGGAAAGATCCCCTTTGCCCTCTTGTTGGTAGTCTGTCACATTGATACAGTGTGGTAAGGGCTCCTTTGTCCCTGTGTTAACAGTGATACAGTGACGCAGTGTGAAAAGGGACCCTTGACCTCTGTGTTGACAGTGATACTATGAGACAGTGTTGAAAGGGCTGCCTTGCCCCAGTGCCGACAGTCATACAGTGAGACAGTGTTGGAAGGTCTCCGTTGCCTCTTTGTTGACAGTGATACAGTGACGCAGTGTGCAAAGCGCCCCTTTGCCCGTGTTGCTAGTGATAGAGTGACACAGTGTGGAAAGAGCCCCTTTGCCCTCTTGTTGGCAGTCTGTCATCGTGGTACAGTATGGGAAGGGCTTCCTTGTCCCCGTGTTGACAGTGATAGAGTGACACAGTGAGAAAAGGGACCGTTGGCCCCTGTGTTGACAATGATACAGTGAGACAGTATTGAAAGGGGTGCTTTGTCCCTGTACTGATAGTCATACAGTGAGACAATGTTGAAAGGGCCCATTTGCCACCGTGTTGTCCATTATACAGTGACACAGAGTAGAAAGGGCCCCTTTGCTCCCACGTTGACAGCGATACAGTGACACCATGTGGAAAAGGCTCCTTGGCCCCCAAGCTGACAGTGAGTCACAGTGACGCAGTCTGGAAAGGGCCCCTATGCCCCCCTGTTGACCGTGACGCAGTGACACAGTGTGGAAAGGGCCCCTTTCGCCCTGTGTCACTGTGACTGACTGTCATCACAGGGGTAAATGGGCCCATTCCGTACTGTGTCACTGTATCACTGTCAAAGGGGCAAAGGGGCCCTTTGCACACTGTGACACTGTATCACTGTCAACACTGGGGCTAAAGGGGCCCTTTCACACTATGTCACCGTATCACTGTCAACAAAAGACCAAAGATGCCCTTTCCACACTGTGTCACTATGACTCACTGACAGCACGGGGGGAAAGTGGCCCTTTCTACACTGTGTCACTCTATCACTGTCGACAAAGGAGCAAAGGTGCCCTTACACACTGTGTCACTATATCACTGTCAATAAAGGAGCAAAAGGGAACTTTCCATACTGTGTCACTGTAACTGACTGTAAACACAGGGGCAAAAGGGCCCTTTTCACAGTGTGTCACTGTATCACTGTATCGCTGTCAACATAGGGGCAAAGGGGCCCTTTCACACTGTGTCACTGTATCACTGCAAACACGAGGCAGGGCAAAGGGGCCCTTCCCACACTGTGTCACTGTATCACTGACGACAAAGGAGCAAAGCGGCCCTTTCAACACTGTCTCACTGTATCACTGTCAACACAGGGGGGAGCAGCCTGTTCAACTCTGTCTCACAGTATCAATGTGAATACTTGGACAAAGGGGCTCTTCCCACACAGTGTCACTGTAACACTGTCAACAAAGGGGAAAGGGGGCCCTTTCCAGACTCTGTCACTGTGACTCGCTGTCAGCACAGGTGCAAAGGGGCCGTTCCCACACTGTGTCACAGTATCACTGTCAAAAAAGGGGCAAAGAGGCCCTTTGCACACTGTGTCACTGTATCACTGACAACAAAAGAGCAAAGCGGCCCTTTCAACACTGTCTCACTGTATCACTGTCAACACGGGCGAAGTGGCCCTTTCCCAATTGTGTCGATGTATCACTGTCAACAAAGGAGCAAATGGTCACTTACCACACTGTGTCACTGTGGCTGAGCCCTTTCCCGACTGTGTCACTGTGACTCACTGTCAGCATGGGTTAAAAGAGGCCCTTTCCACACTGTGTCACTCTATCACTGTTAACAAAGGAGCAAAGGGGCCCTTTCACACTGTGTCACTGTATCACTGCAAACACGAGGCAGGGCAAATGGGCCCTTTCCACACTGTTTCACAGTATCATTGTCAACAAAGGACCAAAGATGCCCTTTACACATTGTGTCACTGTGACTGATTATCATCACAGGGGAAACAGGCCCATCCCATACTGTGTCACGTATCACTGTCAACAAAGGGGAAAAGGGCCCCTTTCCACACTATGTCACTGTATCACTGTCAACAAAGGGGAAAAGGGCCCCTTTCCACACTATGTCACTGTATCACTGTCAACAAAGGGGAAAAGGGCCCCTTTCCACACTATGTCAATGTATCACTGCCAACACAGGTGCAAAGGGGACCTTTCCACACTGTGTCACTGTGACTATCATCACAGGGGTATATGGGCCCATTCCCTACTGTGTCACTGTATCACTGTCAAAGGGGCAAAGGGGCCCTTTGCATACTGTGTCACTGTATCACTGTCAACACTGTGACAAACGGCCCCTTTCCAAACTGTGACACTGTATCACTGACAACAAGGAGCAAAGGTGCCATTTTCACACTGTGTCACTCACAACACGGGGCAAAGGGGCTGCTTCCACACTGTTTCACTGCATTACTGTCAACACGGGGGCAAAGGGGCCCTTTCCACACTATGTCTCTGTATAACTGTCAACTCAGAGACAAACAGCCTCTTTCCACACTGTATCTCTGTATCACTATCAACACAGGGCTAAACAGGCCCTTTTCACACTGTGTCACTTCATCACGGTCAACACAGGGGCAAAGGGGCCCTTTCCAGACTATGATACTGTGACTCACTGTCAGCACGTGGGCAAAGGGGCCTTTTCTGCACGGTGCCACAGTTTCGCTGTCAACATGGGGGCAACAGGGCCCTTTCTACACTGTGTCACTGTACAACAGACAACACGTTGGCAAAGGGGCTCTTTCAACACTGTCTCACTGTATGACTGTCTGCACAGGTGCAAAGCAGCCCTCTTTTACACTGTCTCACTGTATCATTGCCAACACAGGGGCCATGGGGCACTTCCCACATTGTGTCACTGCATCACTGTCATCACAGGGGCAAAGGGGCCCTTTCCACACTTTGTCACCTTATCACTGTCAACAAAGGAGTAAAGAGGCCCTTTCCACACTGCGTCACTGTGTCACTGTCAAGACAAGGGAACAGGGACCTTCCCAGACTGTGACACTACATCACTGTCAACACAGGGGTGAAGAGGCCTTTTCTGCACTGTATCACTGGATCACTGTCAACAAAGCGGCAAAGGGGCCCTTCCCACACTGTGTCACTGTATCACTGACAACAAAGGAGCAAAGCGGCCCTTTCAACGCTGTCTCACTGTATCACTGTCAACACAGGGGGGAGCAGCCTGTTCAACTCTGTCTCACAGTATCAATGTGAATACTTGGACAAAGGGGCTCTTCCCACACAGTGTCACTGTAACACTGTCAACAAAGGGGAAAGGGGGCCTTTTCCAGACTCTGTCACTGTGACTCGCTGTCAGCACAGGTGCAAAGGGGCCGTTCCCACACTGTGTCACAGTATCACTGTCAAAAAAGGGGCAAAGAGGCCCTCTGCACACTGTGTCACTGTATCACTGACAACAAAAGAGCAAAGCGGCCCTTTCAACACTGTCTCACTGTATCACTGTCAACACGGGCGAAGTGGCCCTTTCCCAATTGTGTCGATGTATCACTGTCAACAAAGGAGCAAATGGTCACTTACCACACTGTGTCACTGTGGCTGAGCCCTTTCCCGACTGTGTCACTGTGACTCACTGTCAGCATGGGTTAAAAGAGGCCCTTTCCACACTGTGTCACTCTATCACTGTTAACAAAGGAGCAAAGGGGCCCTTTACGCACTGTGTCACTGTTTAACACTGGGGCAAAGGGGCCCTTTCCAGAGTTTCACAGTATCACTGTCAACAAAGGAGCAAAGGGGCTCTTTCCACACTGTGTCAATGTGACTGACTATCATCACAGGGGCAAAGGGGCCCTTTCAATGCTCTCTCACTTTACGACTGTCAGCACAGCGACAAAGCAGCACTTTCAACACTGTCAACACAGGGGCCAAGGGGCCCTTTACACACTATGTCACAGTATCACTGTCAACACAGGGGCCAAGGAGCCCTTTACACACTGTGTTACTGTATACTATCAATACAACGCAGGGACAAAGGGTCTCTTTCCACACTGTGTCACTGTATCACTGTCAACAAGGGGGTAAAGGATTCAAGGGAAATTAGGGATAGTATCAATTCCAAAGAAGAAGCATACAAATTAGCCAGAAAAAGTGGCTCACCTGAGGACTGGGAGAAATTCAGAGTTCAGCAGAGGAGGACAAAGGGCTTAATTAGGAAGGGGAAAAAACATTATGAGAGAAAACTGGCAGGGAACATAAAAACTGACTGTAAAAGCTTTTATAGATATGTGAAAAGAAGAAGATTGGTTAAGACAAATGTAGGTCCCCTACAGACAGAAACAGGTGAATTGATTATGGGGAGCAAGGACATGGCAGACCAATTGAATAATTACTTTGGTTCTGTCTTCACTAAGGAGGACATAAATAATCTTCCAGAAATAGTAGGGGACAGAGGGTCCAGTGAGATGGAGGAACTGAAGGAAATACATGTTAGTAGGGAAGTGGTGTTAGGTAAATTGAAGGGATTAAAGGCAGATAAATCCCAGGGCCAGATGGTCTGCATCCCAGAGTGTTTAAGGAAGTAGCCCAAGAAATAGTGGATGCATTAGTGATAATTTTTCAAAACTCTTTAGATTCTGGACTAGTTCCTGAGGATTGGAGGGTGGCTAATGTAACCCCACTTTTTAAAAAAGGAGGGAGAGAGAAACCAGGGAATTATAGACTGGTTAGCCTAACGTCGGTGGTGGGGAAACTGCTGGAGTCAGTTATCAAAGATGTGATAACAGCACATTTGGAAAGCGGTGAAATCATCGGACAAAGTCAGCATGGATTTGTGAAAGGAAAATTATGTCTGACGAATCTCATAGAATTCTTTGAGGATGTAACTAGTAGAGTGGATAGGGGAGAACCAGTGGATGTGGTATATTTGGATTTTCAAAAGGCTTTTGACAAGGTCCCACACAGGAGATTAGTGTGCAAATTTAAAGCACACGGTATTGGGGGTAAGGTATTGATGTGGATAGAGAATTCGTTAGCAGACAGGAAGCAAAGAATGGGAAGAAACGGGACCTTTTCAGAATGGTAGGCAGTGACTAGTGGGGTACCGCAAGGCTCAGTGCTGGGACCCCAGTTGTTTACAATATATATTAATGACTTGGATGAGGGAATTAAATGCAGCACCTCCAAGTTTGCGGATGACACGAAGCTGGGTGGCAGTGTTAGCTGTGAGGAGGATGCTAAGAGGATGCAGGGTGACTTAGATAGGTTAGGTGAGTGGGCAAATTCATGGCAGATGCAATTTAATGTGGATAAATGTGAAGTTATCCACTTAGGTGGCAAAAACAGGAAAACAGATTATTATTTGAATGGTGGCCGATTAGGGAAAGGGGAGGTGCAACGAGACCTGGGTGTCATTATACACCAGTCATTGAAAGTGAGCATGCAGGTACAGCAGGCGGTGAAAAAGGCGAATGGTATGCTGGCACTTATAGCAAGAGGATTCGAGTACAGGAGCAGGGAGGTACTACTGCAGTTGTACAAGGCCTTGGTGAGACCACACCTGGAGTATTGTGTGCAGTTTTGGTCCCCTAATCTGAGGAAAGACATCCTTGCCATAGAGGGAGTACAAAGAAGGTTCACCAGATTGATTCCTGGGATGGCAGGACTTTCATATGAGGAAAGACTGGATGAACTAGGCTTATACTTGTTGGAATTTAGAAGATTGAGGGGGGATCTGATTGAAACGTATAAAATCCTAAAGGAATTGGACAGGCTAGATGCAGGAAGATTGTTCCCGATGTTGGGGAAGTCCAGAACGAGGGGTCACAGTCTGAGGATAAAGGGGAAGCCTTTTAGGACCAAGATTAGGAAAAACTTCTTCACATGGAGAGTGGTGAATCTGTGGAATTCTCTGCCACAGGAAACAGTTGAGGCCAGTTCATTGGCTATATTTAAGAGGGAGTTAGATATGGCCCTTGTGGCCAAAGGGATCAGGGGGTATGGAGGGAAAGCTGGTACAGGGTTCTGAGTTGGATGATCAGCCATGATCATACTGAATGGCGGTACAGGCTCAAAGGGCCGAATGGCCTACTCCTGCACCTATTTTCTATGTTTCTATGTTTCTATGTTTCGCACTGTGTCACTGCATCACTGTCAACACAGGGGCAAAGGGGCTCTTTCCAAACTGTGTCTCTGTATAACTGTCAACATAGGTCAAAGGGGATCTTTCCACATTGCCTCACTGCATCATTGTCAACACGGGGGCAAAAGGGCACATTCTACACTGTGTCACTGTAACTGACTGTCAACACAGGGACAAAGGAGACATTTTTACATTGTGTCACTGTAACTGACTGTATACACAGGTGCAAAGGGACCCTTCCCACACTGTATCACTGTGGCAGAATGTCAATAGGAGGGCAAAGGGGACCATTCCACAATGTGACACTGTATCGCTGTCAACACAGGAGTAAAGATGTCTTTTTCACACTGTGTCACTTTGTCACTGTCAAATTATGGGCATAGGGGCCCTTTCCACACTGTGAAACTGTTAACGGGGAGCGCATATAGGGGCCCTTTCAACACTGTCTCGTGTATCACTGTCAATACAGGGGCCAAAGGTCCCTTTTCACATGTGTCACAGTATCAGTGTCAACAAAGGGGCAATGGGGCTCTATCCACACAGTGGCACAGTATTACTGTCATCATGCAGGCAAAGGGGCCCTTTCTACGCTGTGTCACTATACAACTGTCAACACAGGGCACAGGGGCCCTTTCAACAATCTCTCACTGTATGACTGTCAGCACAGGGGCAAAGTAGCCCTTTCAACATTGTCTCACAGTATCACTGACAACACCAGTGCAAAGAGACCCTTTACACGCTGTCTCACTGTATCACTATCAACACAGGGGCCAAGGGTCCCTTTTCACACTGTGTCACTGTATCACTGTCAACACAGGGGCAAAGGTTCCCTTTTCACATGTGTCACTGTATCACTGTCAACACAGGGGCAAAGGGGCCCTTTCCAGACTGTGTCACTGTGACTGACTGTCAACACAGGGGCAAAAGGGCACATTGCACACTGTGTCACTGTAACTGACTGTAAACACAGGGGCAAAAGGGCCCTTCTCACAGTGTGTCACTGTATCACTGTCAACACAGGGACAAAGGAGCCCTCCCACACTGTATCACTGTGACAGACTGGCAACAGAAGGGCAAAGGGGAGCTTTCCACACTGTGACATTGTATCACTGACAACACGGGAGCAAAAAGGCCCTTTTCACTCTGTGTCATTCTGTCACTGTCAACACAGGTGCGAAGGGGCCCATTCCACACTGTGTCACTGTATCACTGTCAACAAAGGAGCAAAGGGGCCCATTCCACACTGTGTCACTGTAAATAACTATATTCATTGGGGCAAAGGGGGCTTTTCACACACTGTCACTGTATCACTGTCAACACCGGGTCAAAGGGGACCTTTCCGCACTGTGTCACTGCATCACTGTCAACAAAGGTGCAAAGGGATCTTTGCACATTGTGTCACTGTATCACTGTCAACAAGGGCAAAGGGGCTCTTTCCACATTGTGTCACTGTATCACTGTCAATACTGGGAGAAAGGGGCCCTTTCCAGACTGCGACACTGTATTATTGTCATCATGCGGGCAAAGGGGCCCTTTCTACATTGTGTTACTGTACAACTGTCAACACGGGGGCACAGGGGCACTTTGAACACTGTTTCACTGTATGACTGACAGCACAGAGGCAAAGCAGTCGTTTCAACACTGTTTCACAGTATCACTGTCAATACAAGGGCCAAAGGGGTCTGTTACACACTGTGTCACTGTATCACTGTCAACACAGGGATGAAGGGACCCTTTTCACACGGTGTCACTGTATTACTGACAGCACAGGGGAAAGGGGCCCATCCCACACTGTGACACTGTATCACTCTCAACACTGGGTCAAAGGGGACGTTTTCACACTGTGTCACGGTATAATTGTCAACAGAGGGCTGAAGGGGCCCTTTCCACACTGTCTCACTGTATCACTGTCAACAAAGGAGCAAATGGTCCCTTACAACACTGTGTCACTGTGACTGACTGTCAACACAAGGGCAAAGGGGCCCTTTTCACACTGTGTCTCTGTGATTCACTGTCAGCACCGGTGCAAAGGGGCCCTTTCCACCCCGTGCCCCTGTATCATTGTCAACAAATGGGGACCTGGGGCCCTTTCCACACTGTGTCACTGTATCACTGTCAACAAAGTGGCAAAGGGGCCCTTTGTACACTGTATCACAGTGTTACTGTCAACAAGGTTCCACACGGTAGGCTTATTCAGAAAGTCAGAAGGCATGGGATCCAGGGATGTTTGGCCAGGTGGATTCAGATTTGGCTTGCCTGCAGAAGGCTTGGTGTCATGGTGGAGGGAGTACATTCAGATTAGAGGGTTGTGACTAGTGGTGTCCCACAAGGATCTGTTCTGGGACCTCTACTTTTTGTGACTTTTATTAACGATCTGGATGTGGGGGTAGAAAGGTGGGTTGTCAAGTTTACAGCCGACACAAAGGTTGGTGGTGTTGTAGATAGTGCAGAGGATTGTCGAAGATTGCAGAGAGACATTGATAGGATGCAGAAGTGGGCTGAGAAGTGGCAGATGGAGTTCAACCTGGAGAAGTGTGAGGTGGTACACTTTGGAAGGACGAACTCCAAGGCAGAGTACAGAGTAAATGGCAGGATACTTGGTAGTGTGGAGGAGCAGAGGGATCTGGGGGTACATGTCCACAGATCCCTGAAAGTTGCCTTACAAGTGGATAGGGTAGTTAAGAAAGCTTATGGGGTGTTAGCTTTCATAAGTCGAGGGATAGAGTTTAAGAGTTACAAGGTGATGATGCAGCTCTATAAAACTCTGGTTAGGCCACATTTGGAGTATTGTGTCCAGTTCTGGTCACCTCACTATAGGAAGGATGTAGAAGCATTGGAAAGGGTACAGAGGAGATTTACCAGGATGCTACCTGGTTTAGAAAGTATGCATTATGATTAGAGATTAAGGGAGCTAGGGCTTTACTCTTTGGAGAGAAGGAGGATGAGAGGAGATATGATAGAGGTATACAAGATATTAAGAGGAATAGTTTGAGTGGATAGCCAGCGCCTCTTCCCCAGGGCACCACTGCTCAATACAAGCGGAGATGGCTTTAAGGTAAGGGGTGGGAAGTTCAAGGGGGAAATTAGACGAAGGTTTTTTACTCAGAGAGTGATTGGTGCGTGGAATACCCTGCCTGAGTCAGTGGTGGAGGCAGATACACGAGTGAAATTTAAGAAACTACTAGACAGGTATATGGAGGAATTTAAGGTGGGGGTTATGTAGGAGGCAGGGTTTGAGGGTCGGCACAACAATGTGGGTCGAAGGGCCTGTACTGTGCTGTACTATTCTATGTTCTATGTTCTAACACCGGGGCAAAGGGTCCCTTTCCACAATGTTTCACAGTATTATTGTCAACAAAGGAGCAAAGGGTACCATGGTCCAGTCCATAAAGTCTGGATTCCGGTTCATGGTCCAGGGCATTACTCCTTATTCCAAGTTTTCTGGTTTTCCTTTTTCTGTTGGGTGCTCTAATTGAGGCAGACCCCCAAGGCTCTGCGTTCCTGCCTCCCTCGACCCCCAGGGCTCCGTGTTCCTGCCTCCCTCGACCCCCAGGGCTCCGTGTTCCTGCCCCCCTCGACCCCCAGGGCTCCACGTTCCTGCCCCCCTTGACCCCCAGGGCTCCGCGTCCCTGCCCCCCTCGACCCCCAGGGCTCCGCGTTCCTGCCCCCCTTGATCCCCCAAGGCTCCGCGCTCCTGCCCCCCTCGACCCCCAGGGCTCCGTGCTCCTGCCCCCCCCTCGACCCCCAGGGCTCCGCGTTCCTG